>NW_028318958.1:6744230-7047115 GCF_062004578.1 Staurois parvus
TAAGGTGGAAGGATTTTATGCTGGGAAGGGAGAGGTTTTAGCTAAAGGAGGTATTTGGGGGAATTTGTCCTAGGTGGCGTGATTGAAGGAAGAGGATTGATGCTGGGAGGGGGAATTGGGAGGGGATTTGGGGGATCTGTGTTACGAAAGGGGGCTGGGGGGATTTGTGTTAGGAGCGAGGATTTTGGGGGATTTGTGTTCAGGGGGACTGGGGGGGGATTTGAACTAGAAGGGGGGATTTGGGGGGAATTTGGGTTATAGAGAGAGGATTGTGGGGTTGTGCTAGAAGGGAGGATTAGGGGAAGGAATTTTTGCTAGGAAGGGGGATGGCAGGGGGGATATTGTGCTAGGAAGGGGGATTTAGGGGGAAGATTTATGCTTGGAGAATGATTGGAGGGAATTTGTGCTAGGATGGGGGATTGGGCAGGGTTGTACTGGGGGGATTTGTACTAGAAGGGGGGATTTGAGTGAGGAGAAAGGATTTGTGCAGGGAAGGGTAATTTATAGGGAGTTGTGCTAGGAGGCAGGATTGAGGGTATTTATGCTAGGAGGGACGATTTGGAGGAGAGGATTTGTGCTAGGGTGGAAAGAGAGTGCATGTTAAGAGGGGTGAAGTAGAACTACAGGTGAAGTTTTTTGTTTGCTTTTTTGGGGGGGAGGGTGCAAGTATCTGGTCTTGCCTAGGGTGCAAAATAGTCTAGCATTGGCCCTGTATCTAAACCTCAAAACACTTGCACATCTGGAGCTATAAGTGAAAGGTCCTACTCACAATGTCAAGATGCAGCTCCCAACCAGCTCCCCTTCAACACTTTTTACTGAAAGGGATCCCTCTCCGGCAAAGCTTCCACAGGCGGTATCTTCCAGGAAGCTTCCTTAAATCCATCTTCCATTCAGGCCCTCAGCCAAAGCACCTGCTGAGGCCTAACAGCAGTTACTCTTCTGCCCCACACACAGGCTGCCTCTTGAGAGGGGACCACAGGAGAGAAACTCTGATCAGATCCTCCCAAGCATTTATCTTCTCCCCTCAGCCACACCTTCTTGGCCATCCTCTCAGGGATTGGCTGAGGTCAGATAGATATTCATAATTCAGTGACTGACCCTTCTAGGCTATTTCTGGATCATTCTTCCAGAGTCAGGCAGAAGCATCAGCCATCAGGTTTTGGGAGGAACCTGATCAGACCTAACAAGAACATTGCAACTCGGCTGATACAACAGAGTTATACACTAAATCTAGCCAGCCCAGGTCATGGCACTACATCTGTATGATAATCAATATAACTTGCAGTATTATTAAGTGTTCTTGCATGGCAAGACCACTTCCTGTGATCTCACATATATATTCTTATTATTATAGCCAAATTTACCCCCCTAACTCCTCCCACAGTTTTTACACTACATAGACAGTAATATACCGAAACGTGCGGATTATTCCCGATTGGTGTGCTATTATTTTGTGCAACGTTTCGCCAAATGGTTCACGAAATATCGCCGTTTTTGTGGTGAAATTGGTCCCATAGGAATGAATGGTGCAATGTTCAAAACTAGAGTGGGAGCTGACAAAAGCTAGAGTGTGAGCTGAAAAATCAGGACATGATTTCTAAACTGCCATCACTCCCTCATTTTCAAGCCCACCTACACAAATCTTATATCAAAACGTTCAGCTATCCCTGCTGCCACTAAAAATGTCCACGACTAAGCCATAGTCCTGATAGTTTTCACAATATGACCATTTGTTTGCAACTCACGCCGCCCATTGACATTCATTTAAACTCCACTCTAGCCACCTCAAATTTGAAGGGCAATTTCTAAACTGCGACTGTGCCTTCATTTTTAATATTTCAGAGACATACTATACATCAAAATGTAGGTCTGGGTCTTGTGATTCTCACAATATAAAGTTCTTCGGTGTAGGATTTAAAATTTTTAAACAACAACCGTTTGAAAATAGCAACCGCCAGTGAAGTGAGCAAGTTGGAGCAGTTTGTTTTTAACTGTTCTTATCTGCCTTTGCTGTAAAGTGAGTTGCCATAGGAACCCAGGTGTGTGAGCAGGCAGCAGAGTGACAAGCCACTCCACCCAGTTACTCCACCCACTCCAGTTGTAGACTACTGGTGGAGGCAAGAACACTTCACACAATTTCCCAAGAAATTGTAGCTTTTCTAGTTCTTTCCTAATTTTCTTCTTGTTAAAACTAGCTGTGCCAATGTGGTTCCAATATTTTAAAAGGGGTCAAAATCTTTACCAAGTAATTATAGACCTGTTAGTTTAACTTCTATAGTTGGGTAGATACTGGAGAGTTTAATAAAAGACCACATAGATGAGTTCTTGCTGGAAAAAATATTTGAAGCAACAGGCAGAATGGATTCATGAAAGACAGAAGTTGTCAAACAAATCTGATTTCTTTTTATGAGGAGATGGGTGGTGGTGGACGTGGTATACATGGACAGAGGTTGGCGGTGGACATGGTATACTTGGACAGAGGGATGGTGGTGGACGTGGTATACTTGGACAGAAGGGTGGCAGTGGACATGGTATACTTGGACAGAGGGGTGGCGGTGGACGTGGTATACTTGGACAGAGGGGTGGCGGTGAACGTGGTATACTTGGACAGAGGGGTGGCGGTGGACGTGGTATACTTGGACAGAGGGTGGCGGTGGACGTGGTATACTTGGACAGAGGGGTGGCGGTGGACGTGGTATACTTGGACAGAGGGGTGGTGGTGGACGTGGTATACTTGGATTTTGCAAAAGCGTGTGACACAGTTCCCCACACACGGCTAATGTGTAAGGTAAAGTCTACGGGCTTGGAAAAATCTGTATGTAAATGAATAGAAAACTGGCTAAAAGATCGTATTCAGAGAGTAGTGGTTAATGATTCATACTCTGAATGGTCTGGGGTCATCAGTGGTGTACCCCAAGGTTCAGTGTTGGGACTCTTACTTTTTAATATAATTATAAATGATATAGGGTCCGGGATTATAAATCCCATTTCAGTCTTTGCAGATGACACCAAGCTGTGCAGTGGAATAACTTCCTTACAAGATGTCTCCAACTTACAAGCCGACCTCAATGCTCTGTATAATTGGGCAACTAAGTGGCAAATGAGGTTTAAGGTTGATAAATGTAAGGTCATACACTTGGGGGCTAAGAATATGCATGCATCATACATACTAGGGGGGGTACAACTGGGGGAATCAATGGTGGAGAAGGATCTGGGAGTTCTGGTAGATCACAAGCATAATAATGGCATGCAATGCCAAGCTGTGGCTTCTAAAGCAAGCAAAAGCCTCTCTTGTAATAAAAGAGGTGTAGACTCCAGAGAGAGAGATATCATATTACCCCGGTACAAATCATTAGTAACACCTCATCTGGAATATGCAGTTCAGTTTTGGGCACCAATTCACAAAAAGAACATTGGGGAACTGGAGAAAGTACAGAGAAGGGCAACCAAACTGATAAGAGGCATGGAGGAGCTCAGCTATGAGGAAAGATTAGAGGAACCAAATTTATTCTCTCTTGAGAAGAGGAGATTAAGGGGGGATATGATCAACATGTATAATACATCAGTGGTTCATATAGTGAACTTGGTGTAGAGTTATTCACCCTGAGGTCATCACAGAGGACAAGGGGGCACTCTTTACATCTGGAGGAAAAGAGATTTAATCTCCAAACACGGAAAGGTTTCTTCACAGTGAGAGCTGTGAAAATGTGGAATAGACTCCCTCAAGAGTTGGTTCTGGCCATCTCAGTGGATTACTTCAAAAAAGGCCTGGATTCTTTCTTAGATACACAGAATATAACTGGATACTAACATTTAGATGTAAAGTTGATCCAGGGAATATCCGATTGCCTCTTGGGGGATCAGGAAGGAATTGTTTTCCCTGCAACAGCAAATTGGATCATGCTTTGCTGGGTTTTTTTTGCCTTCCTCTGGATCAACTGTGGGTATAGGATTATAACTTTTTTTTTTAATGGTAGAACTGGATGGACGTTTGTCTTTTTTTCAGCCAGACTAACTATGTAACTATATGTAATATATTAATAGGTATCTTTGCTGCAACAGTTATATACGCAGTGTGGTTGCATTGGAGTTTGTCTGTATCTTTCTATTGTTCTACTGCCATCACTGTATGATGCATTTTTCTTTATCCTAATTGTAATTTCCTGTTATTCTTCCTGCAAGACATATACTGAAAGAAGAAAAGAAATATTCCATTTTACCACTTCAAATACCAACATCTATAACATCTAAACATTATATTGTTTGCTTGAACACTCTCTGCATGCAATAGAGATATTACTGGATGCAAAATATTTGGGGAGTTCAGCTATCTGATGAAGGCTGTCTACATGAGAGGTCTCAGTAGGAGACAAGTCACTATAAAAACAATTGGAGTCAGAATAGGTTAATTTAGACATGTTTTTGGTCTTTGAGTGATATTACTGCCTGATCATGCAATACTTTACTGGACATATATTTTTAAGTCTAGCGCACCATCATGGTGAGTGACTGAACGTAAAGTGGTGGTTGGGCTGGAAGGTATAGTAGGCAGAGAAGAAAGTGATCACAAACCATGAGGAAAGGAAGAGGAAGATGAACAATGGCTGAACATGGACTTGGGGGGTGCAGGTGAAAAGGAGGCAGAATGGCAACTGTTTGTGGGCCAGGGGGTCATGAAAGGAGGTTGCCATGATAATGGTAGGGTGTGGAGGGAGAATGAGCTGCTAACCATAGACAACTGGGAGAGGCAGAGAAAGCACAGGTGAGAGAGAGGGCAGAAAAGATCAGAGCTGATCTGGGGGAGGAGATAATGCAGAGATTAGAGAGTAAGCAGACCATGAGATGATTGTGAACAGGGGTAGTAAAAGAGAGACTGCAGAAAGGAGTGGGGCTGAGTATAGCTGGGGATAAAGGGAAAAATGGTTGTAGATAGGGAGGAGGAAGGTCGAGAGGGAAATGTTCACTGACAAGGGAATAAGGAGAGAGTGTTCAACTGGGAGAGACCGCCCAGGAGGAACTGATGGGTGAACAGAAAAAGTAAAGCAAGGGACTATTGTGGACTGGAGTGAAGGGCCATTTATAAACTGACATGTGAAGTTGTGCTGCAGGTGTGTTGGGAGAATTAGCTCACCCATAATTAAATGATCAGTATGAGGTGGACTGATCCTTTAATGTGTTTTTAGATATACACATTCACTAAGCTACAATTCTTTTTTAATGAAAATTTCCAAGCATGGAAGAACAAACCTGCCGGAGGCATTTTTGCATCATCCATAAACTATTCTACCTTATTATTTTTAGACAATATCCTTTTAATTACAGCGATAGTGCTATTGTATATTCCCTGGTCTAAAGTACCAGTCAAGATGATACAGAACATGCATAATTCCTGAATCAAATATTAAACTGCTATTACACCCATTCCTCATCCATATTATAGTTACAATGTTAATATTTACTAAAGCTGGAGAGAGCAAAATCTAATGCAGTTCTGCATAGAAACCAATCAGCCTCCAGGTTTTATTGTCAAAGCTTAATTGAACAACCTAAAGTTAGAAGCTGCACCAGATTCTGAGTGCATCAGTTTTAGTAAATCCTTCCCTATGTAACCACAATAATACAAGTACCCAGGGATATATTGTTCTATTGACCAAGTTGCTTCAAAATCAGTGTAGCAGCTGAACTGCCAGTTTTCCTCTCAGACTCAGTCTCTTACTGCAAGCTGGCTGGCGACTGCTGGAAGAAAAGACAACTCAGCGAAGGAAACCATAAACCTTCCAAATGACACATACAAGTAAAATAAGTGCAGCGCTAAAATGTATGAATAGTCCTCAATATATAATATGGAACACATGTATATATATAAGTTCGTAAAGAATATCTCAGTACTTTACTCCTTTAAGGGATAGGTGAGAGACAAGGTACGGATACAATGCGCACTCACCGGACGCGCAATGGTTATGCGCAATGTATAGTATAATGGAGGTCTGCCAGTGGGTCCCTCTCACTGTGAGGTTCCAGCCCTTCTCTTCCCATTCATCAGCGGAGGCAGAGTTGTGCCTGCGGAGGACACTAATGTCTGAATGTCTGACTCTGATGTCTCATGTCTGTGTGAATGTGACCTGGCTGGCCAGCCATCCATCACATGTGCAATGTATCAGTGAGTGATGACATCATCACAATCCCACAGACTGCTCTTTTAGTGTCTGCTGGGCCTGCTGATCTGTGTCATTGTTTTTGGTGGTGTGTTGTGTTGGATCTGTCACTGTGTGTGATTGCTCAGTTCAGGTGTTCTCTCTGTGTGTGTGGGCTGGGCTGCCTGCTGTCACAGTGTTTTATCTCCCCCCCCCCCCCCCATTGCCTGTGGAATTCGAGCCTGGGATCTGTTGGAGTGTGGATCCATCATCTTCCACTCACTGCAACTGTCACCCTGCCACTGCCAGCCACAGATACAGTTTGTCCGTGACACGTTTTTAATATTGGTGCTGGTGGCATCTTATGGCACTTATTTTTGCAAATTTCATGTTTTGTTGATTTATTATTTTCTACTGTCTTTAAACATGTTTTATTTATTTTTTTAATTTTTTTTAGGGGGGAGGGGGTGCAACAAGTAGCTGGTCTTGCCTAGAGCGCAAAATAGTCTAGCATTGGCCATGAACGTGTGTGCTGGTGTATTGCCAATGTTTCAGTGCAAAGTTGCATCAGACATTCGTCCTGCACTTCTGTGAGTCATATTTAGCCAGTCCAGGCTCTGGAGAGATCCTGACTTTAATGTCGGAATCCACCCAGATGCCTTGACCAGCAGCTGGCTCAGTCTCTCAGAAAGCCACAGTGAGCCTAAGTCAGCAGTTTCCACCCTCTCCACAGCCCAGTGCTCCAATGAGCGCTGGAGGAGTTCAGCAGAGAGCCGTGACTGACAGTCACCAGCTCTCTGTTAAGTGAAGACTGAGAACTGAGACATTAGTGGTCTTTGATTGCTCTGTTCTCTGTGTTGACGCGGTGGAGGACAGATGCAGCATTGGAACAAATGGAACAGCTGGAAAATCTTTGTGCAGGGTGCAGTTGGGCGTGACATTGTTATGCACGTGACAGCGCGGTTTTAGATTGGCTAGTCCTTCGGTCACGAGTTTGGTGAGAAGGGCTGGGGTCTGATGCCGCGATCGTCACAACCTTCCTTGGAACAGTGTTTTCTTCCTGAAGAGGATGGATAACAGGGTTGAGCAGGTAAACATTTTATTTGTTCACCCAAAAGGCAAAACTTTTTCCCCACAGAGGGAAGGACTAAGACTCATGACCGGAAAGCAATTGGTCAAAACTAAAACTCACACATGCTGGCAAGTATTGATGGAATGACTGGCTCTGATTATGGAGACATTAAGGGTATATTAGACCCCTGATACCTCTTCTATCACCAACCTATACAGCTCAGGGTATGGAGTCTTTGATCTGTATATTACCCACCCACGATTCTGAAGTCTTGAATCCAGAAATGCTCAAAGCTGACCCCTTGTGAGTTCATTCAATACAACGGAGATCAGTGAATGAGAGATCTCCACCACTCTCCTTCATGAATCTCTGTGCCATGGTTCCGGGCTCACAAGGGAGTCCGATGAGCCTGATATCTAAGCTGTCTTTTTTTAGTTCTGTATATAACACTGCAAAAAAACAGAGCATCCTACATTAACACATTGAAAGATGTCTAGGAACCATCTGGCACATGCGTACAGTCCAAGTATGCACTGAAATAATAGGTTCCCTTTAAAACAATCTGTTCCTCTAACCCTCTCCCTTTCAATATTTTCCATTTCTGCATTGATCTTGGAAACAGAGCTACATTTAGATGTATCTGTGACCAATGCACTCTTTTGTGACAAGAGAATTTAATTACAAGCAGGGCATTAATGTAGTACGCCACTTAAGCGGCATCTATCTGTGTTATTGGTATAGCCGTCATTAAAGGCAATTGACCTAATTGCTGCTGAATAATAGATAAAGGTCAGTACCTGTGACGTGTTTTGTCTAGAATGTCACTCAAACATAGTAAACTGGAGTGTGAAGAAGACGTGCTGCCAATTGCATCTTAAAAAAAAAAAACAACATATTTAGTACAGCGGCTCCAATTAACAAAGAAAGAGACTTTGTATACTGCCAACAGAACAGCTGTTAAAATCCCAGAAAAAATATAAATACATTCAGACGGTGCTGAGGAGATTCAAATCATTGCTATAAGGTTTATTATAGCATTGTCTTTGTAGAGCTCCAGGCAAGAGACATTGTTTTAAGGGTCTTTGTTGTACAGTATACACTAATATATATATATATATTATATCCTATCCTATTTTACTCTTATTGCTGCAATAATTTCTATGTGCATAGTTAAGCTCCAGTCTTTCTCTGGAAATCATTGCAATGCACCATACCAATCTAAAGAATGCTGAAAAGAGTTCAGTCCCACTTTCATGTATTTTTTCATCAGGTTATTATTGTTCTGTAGCATGCTTCTTTAGTGGAAGTTTGGGCACCAAAACTAGTTTGCTATGTGATTTGGTTTCACTCTCCCTATTTTCTCAATGCTACTGCAATCTGTATTAGTACTTAGGGTTCAGGAACGTTTTCTTATACTTCAAAAGACTAAAACAAAATCTTCTGTACTGCAATTAGCTGAAGTAAATATGTGTTAAATTCAACTTCTGTGTCTTATTGAAGAGTTAAGCTGCCTGTGGATGGAGGCAAGTCAGCAGCTGACCATACTGTCTGAACAGACTGGGCCTAAGAAGGAATGGCGATGCATAAAGCTGCATTTAAAACAGAACAATTGCATTGATTCTCCTTTCTTTGTCACTTCCTATTCTCCAGACTGCTGATTGGACAGTTAACATTATAGCCAAAACTTAGCTCCATATACAATAGGGGAGGCTTCAAACCCCTGTTAGGAAGGCTTAAAATCCCATAAAAAAATTATGCAGATTTAAAAAAAAAATTTTTCAGAGCAAGTTACCACAAGTTCACAGGGACACTGCACATTTTCACAAGCTGGGTCTATTCCTGGTTTGCAAAATTCAGATCACCTAAACCTACACAATATTTCCTTATAGGGCCCCTTCCACATGGGACGGGCTCCATGAGTCTGCTTTCTCAGTGGGAAATCTCTCTGCTGATCCCTGCTGAACAAGCAGATGGCTTGTCCATGTCCAGAATGGACACAGGCACAGCACCCTATCTTCTATGGGTGATCAAATGTAAATAGACTGTCTGTCCTTTTACACCTGGCTGCCATCCGATCTGCTAGACGGATGGGGAATGGATGCCCATCCGTCTGAATTTAGTAGATTGGACTGGATGTTTGCAGATGTAAAATGGACACAAGTTAGTTTACATCCATTGCTATTCTGACTCAGATTGTTGTGATAGCGATTTATCCCTTGTGAGACCTCTCTGCCTAGCCTGTATAAGCAGATATAATCACTGTGGGCAATCCTTATCAGATAGCTTGAACTCACCAATACTGTGTTCATCCAGAAGTTGCTTTATTCTGTACATGTGAAACAGGATACAGCAGAATGAATGGTTTCCAGTATTATGCGGTCAAAAGATGATAATTTCTGTAGCGTACTATGCAGAATACATGTGTCCCTGTTACATGTGGTCTGTTAGCTGCATCCATGACACAGGAAGTGATGTACTCAAGAAGAAGGGAGGAGCTTCATATGCACAGGAATTGTGTCATAGATCTCAGGGAGGTAATATGAAAAACAAATAAGGCCACTGGATGGCAGCATATAACTAACTATAGAAACATTCATAGGAAATGGTACAAAGAATAAACTATATGAATTCTCATGTACATTAACATAAATATTAACTGTGTAACAGCATAATTGCTCCATAGAAGATAATGGAGGGTCTGATCGGGTCCGCCTAAAAAATGGACAGGTGGACCCTATCATGCTGCCTGTGTGAAAGGGCCCTAAATCTCAGAGAATGTAGCAACAAATATTCCTAAAACCATCCATCCTCTACAGCAAGACCAATGAGACTCCAAAACATGCAGAAGCATAGTCAGCAACTTGAACACAAGATAGAAAAAAGACATCGGGAGAATTACCTACTCATAATTGAACTATCAGTATGAGGTGGACTGATCCTCTAAAATGTTTCAGATATGCACATTCAGTAAGCTATAATTGATTTTTCTATAACAATTTCCAAGTGTGGCAGTAATAGCAGAATAAACATGCCATTGGCATGCTTGTATCATCCATATATTATTCTACCTTATTATTTTTGGACAATATCCTTTTAATTACTGCGATAGTGCTATATTCCCTGGACTAGTGCACCAGCGAAAATGATACAGAACATGCATAATTCATATTAAACTGACACTGTGCCCATTCCTCATCCATAATATGGTTACTATGTGACCACAATTTATACAAGTACCAAGGGATACATTGTTCCATTGACCGAGCTGCTTCAAAAAACAAATGCATCAACAACAGAGGATACTGCAGCTTGCACACAAATTCTCCATCTTCAAACCAGCAGGATATAGGTATTGTGTTTAGAGATGAGCGAATCGAACCAGGCGAAGTGGAATTTGTTTCGAATTTCAGGAAAAATTTGATTCGCGGCGAATCCGAATATTAGCATACTTCGGGTGCGCGAATCGGATTTTTCCCGATCAGCCGGCAAAAGTGTCCCTGCAGAGAGCTCCGCTATTTCTGACAGTTCTCTGACAGTTCCTTCACATGTACAGCGGTTAAAACATTGTATCTAATTGTTTCCATTTAGGATACAGATGTTTTTATTCGGAAACAGATACAATGTTTCAACCGCTGTAAATGTGAAGGAACTGTCAGAGAACTGTCAGAAATAGCGGAGCTCTCTGCAGATACACTTTTTGCTGTACTGGAATACTTCTTCTTTTCATTCTTCTTTTCATTCTTCTCATTCTTCTTTTCATTCTTCTTTTCATTCTTCTTCTCATTCTTCTTTTCATTCTTCTTCTTCTTTTCATTCTTCTTTTCATTCTTCTCATTCTTCTTTTCTTCTTCATGAAAAGAAGAATGAGAAGAAGAATGAAAAGAAGAATGAAAAGAAGAATGAGAAGAATGAAAAGAAGAATGAGAAGAAGAATGAAAAGAAGAATGAGAAGAAGAATGAGAAGAATGAAAAGAAGAATGAGAAGAATGAAAAGAAGAATGAAAAGAAGAAGAAGAAGAATGAAAAGAAGAATGAAAAGAAGAAGAAGAATGAAAAGAAGAATGAGAAGAAGAATGAAAAGAAGAATGAGAAGAATGAAAAGAAGAATGAAAAGAAGAAAAATGAAAAGAAGAATGAGAAGAAGAATGAAAAGAAGAATGAGAAGAATGAAAAGAAGAATGAGAAGAATGAAAAGAAGAAGAAGAATGAAAAGAAGAATGAAAAGAAGAAGAAGAAGAATCTTTTCATTCTTCTCATTCTTCTTTTCATTCTTCTTTTCATTCTTCTCTTTCTTTTCATTCTTCTTCTTCTTTTCATTCTTCTTTTCATTCTTCTTCTTCTTCTTTTCATTCTTCTTTTCATTCTTCTTCTTCTTTTCATTCTTCTTTTCATTCTTCTTCTTCTTTTCATTCTTCTTCTTCTTTTCATTCTTCTTTTCATTCTTCTTCTTTTCATTCCTCTTCTTCTTTTCATTCTTCTTCTTCTTCTTTTCATTCTTCTTTTCATTCTTCTCATTCTTCTTTTCATTCTTCTCATTCTTCTTTTCATTCTTCTTTTCATTCTTCTTCTCATTCTTCTTTTCATTCTTCTTCTTTTCATTCTTCTTTTGATTCTTCTCATTCTTCTTTTCTTCTTCATGAAAAGAAGAATGAGAAGAAGAATGAAAAGAAGAAGAAGAATGAAAAGAAGAATGAGAAGAAGAATGAAAAGAAGAATGAAAAGAAGAATGAGAAGAATGAAAAGAAGAATGAAAAGAAGAAGAAGAATGAAAAGAAGAATGAGAAGAAGAATGAGAAGAAGAATGAGAAGAATGAAAAGAAGAATGAGAAGAATGAAAAGAAGAATGAAAAGAAGAAGAAGAATGAAAAGAATAATGAAAAGAAGAAGAATCTTTTCATTCTTCTTTTCATTCTTCTTTTCATTCTTCTTCTTCTTCTTTTCATTCTTCTGCTTCTTTTCATTCTTCTTCTTCTTCTTTTCATTCTTCTTATTTTCATTCTTCTTTTCATTCTTCTTCTTTTCATTCTTCTTCTTCTTCTTTTCATTCTTCTTTTCATTCTTCTTCTTCTTTTCATTCTTATTCTTCTTCTTTTCATTCTTCTTTTCATTCTTCTCATTCTTCTTTTCATTCTTCTTTTCATTCTTCTTCTCATTCTTCTTTTCATTCTTCTTCTGCTTCTTCTTTTCATTCTTCTTTTCATTCTTCTCATTCTTCTTTTCTTCTTCATGAAAAGAAGAATGAGAAGAAGAATGAAAAGAAGAAGAAGAATGAAAAGAAGAATGAGAAGAAGAATGAAAAGAAGAATGAAAAGAAGAATGAGAAGATTGAAAAGAAGAATGAAAAGAAGAAGAAGAATGAAAAGAAGAATGAGAAGAAGAATGAGAAGAATGAAAAGAAGAATGAGAAGAATGAAAAGATGAAAAGAAGAAGAAGAAGAATGAAAAGAAGAAGAAGAATGAAAAGAAGAATGAAAAGAAGAAGAAGAATCTTTTCATTCTTCTCAGTCTTCTTTCCATTCTTCTTTTCATTCTTCTTCTTCTTCTTTTCATTCTTCTTCTTCTTTTCATTCTTCTTTTCATTCTTCTTCTTCTTCTTTTCATTCTTCTTCTTCTTTTCATTCTTCTTCTTCTTCTTTTCATTCTTTTCATTCTTCTTTTCATTCTTCTTCTTCTTTTCATTCTTCTTCTTCTTTTCATTCTTCTTTTCATTCTTCTTCTTTTTCTTTTCATTCTTCTTCTTTTCATTCTTCTTCTTTTTCTTTTCATTCTTCTTCTTCTTCTTTTCATTCTTCTTTTCATTCTTCTTCTTCTTCTTTTCATTCTTCTTCTTTTCATTCTTCTTCTTCTTTTCATTCTTCTTCTTCTTCTTTTCATTCTTCTTTTCCTTCTTCTTTTCATTCTTCTCATTCTTCTTTTCATTCTTCTTTTCATTCTTCTTCTCATTCTTCTTTTCATTCTTCTTCTTGAAGAATGAAAAGAAGAAGAAGAATGAAAAGATGAGAAGAAGAATGAAAAGAAGAATGAAAAGAAGAAGAAGAATGAAAAGAAGAATGAGAAGAAGAATGAAAAGAAGAATGAGAAGAAGAATGAGAAGAATGAAAAGAAGAATGAGAAGAATGAAAAGAAGAATGAAAAGAAGAAGAAGAAGAATGAAAAGAAGAAAAAGAATGAAAAGAAGAAGAAGAAGAATCTTTTCATTCTTCTCATTCTTCTTTTCATTCTTCTTCTCATCTTTTCATTCTTCTTCTTCTTTTCATTCTTCTTTTCATTCTTCTTCTTCTTATGAGGATGAGGATGAAGAAGAAGAAGTAGGATGAAAATAAGAAGAATTCCAAGCCGGCAAAAAGTGTATCTGCACAGCTCCTCTATTTCTGACAGTTCTCTGACATTCACATTTACAGCGGTTGAAACATTGTATCTATTTGTTTCCATAAATGGAAACAAATAGATACAATGTTTCAACCGCTGTAAATGTGAATGTCAGAGAACTGTCAGAAATAGCGGAGCTCTGCAGATACACTTAGCGGAGCTCTGCAGATACACTTTTTGCCGGCTTGGAATTCTTCTTATTTTCATCCTACTTCTTCTTCTTCATCCTCATCCTCAGAAGAAGAAGAAGAGGATGAGGATGAGGATGAAGAAGAAGAAGAAGAAGAAGTAGGATGAAAATAAGAAGAATTCCAAGCCGGCAAAAAGTGTATCTGTCAGAAATAGAGGAGCTCTGCAGATACACTTTTTGCCGGCTTGGAATTCTTCTTATTTTCCATTTATGGAAACAAATAGATACAATGTTTCAACTGCTGTATGGAGTGAATGTCAGAGAACTGTCAGAAATAGCGGAGCTCTGCAGATACACTTAGCGGAGCTCTGCAGATACACTTTTTGCCGGCTTGGAATTCTTCTTATTTTCATCCTACTTCTTCTTCTTCTTCTTCTTCATCCTCATCCTCATCCTCATCCTCAGAAGAAAAAGAAGAGGATGAGGATGAGGATGAAGAAGAAGAAGAAGAAGAAGTAGGATGAAAATAAGAAGAATTCCAAGCCGGGAAAAAGTGGCTACACTTTTTGCCGGCTTGGAATTCTTCTTATTTTCATCCTACTTCTTCTTCTTCTTCTTCTTCATCCTCATCCTCATCCTCTTCTTCTGAGGATGAGGATGAAGAAGAAGAAGTAGGATGAAAATAAGAAGAATTCCAAGCCGGCAAAAGTGTATCTGCAGAGCTCCGCTAAGTGTATCTGCAGAGCTCCGCTAAGAAATAGCGGAGCTCTGCAGATACACTTTTTGCCGGCTTGGAATTCTCCTTCTTCTCATCCTTCTTCTTCTTCTCATCCTTCTCCTTCTTCTCATCCTTCTCCTTCTTCTCATCCTTCTTCTTCTTCTCATCCTTCTTCTTCTTCTCATCCTTCTCCTTCTTCTCATCCTTCTTCTTCTTCTCATCCTTCTTCTTCTTCTCATCCTTCTCCTTCTTCTCATCCTTCTCCTTCTTCTCATCCTTCTCCTTCTTCTCATCCTTCTCCTTCTCCCTCTTCTCATCCTTCTCCTTCTTCTCATCCTTCTCCTTCTTCTCATCCTTCTCCTTCTTCTCATCCTTCTCCTTCTCCTTCTCCTTCCTCATCTCCAAGGGCATTTAAATTAAAGGTACAGTGTTCTGCACTAATATAAAGGCTCTCTGAAGCCTAGAAACCCTTTTTATAAGTTAAATTTGCAGCGAATAAATTCGCATCGAATCGAATTTCTTCCTCAAATTCGGCGAATCAGCCGAATCGAATTTTTGAATAATTCACTCATCTCTAATTGTGTTATAAACTGCTAACTCGCTGGTATCGGGTTAGGAAAGGTTTACATAAAATGTTCCAACACTGCTTACACCTTCTCTGGAGATGCCAATGGCACGAAGGGTCATTACCACATGTTTTTTGGGATTGCCCTGTCATTCGAGAGTTTGGGAACAAAATCCAAAATATTATCTTTCAACTGACTGATGTTCAGTTGGGAGGTGACCCAGCTGCCTTCCTTCTCCACTTGACACCAATGCATTTCAAGTGGTATAAGAAGTCACGAATACATCTCATCAATGTTCAAAAGTGTGCATTCCACTTTGCTGAATAGACTTCAGCCCCTCCAATTGGTTTGTGGATAAGTAAGTTCAATGAAGTTCAATGAAGTCAGAACAATGGAGGATCTGATGGGAGGAGTGAACCAAGCAGAATGGTTCTATAAAACCTGGTTCTATATGTTAATCTTCCATAATACATCAGAGTACAGTGCCCTCGGTATAGGGGCCTGTATAAAACATTCACCTGATCTTTGTTCCCTCCCTCCCCTTTTTTACTTTTTTAATTTCCCCTCGAAGGGATTTTGCCCAACTCCAATTTTTTTAACCCCTCTACTAGTCGTGTTTCTTTGCTAGCTAGTCTTTTCCTGCTGTAGTCTCTCTCTTCTGTTTCCCTGTGTCTTCTGCGGGTCTTCTTTTATGCCAGGATACATATAATCAATATTTCAAGAATCCTGTACATCCTCATCTTTTCATGCATCTGTTAGGGAGCACCGAGCTTTTGATATCTCTATGTATCTGAGTTTATTCTGATTTTTGGTGATATCCTAGCTGTATGATGTCCCTTCCTCTGTCTGCCCTCTCTGATAAGGGGCCGCATGCAGGGGTAATGTGGACTTTGTTATCCTAGTTTTTGATGTGTTGTTTGTCTTTGATGCGTCTTCCCTAGGAATATGAGTTTTGATGACACACAAAGACTTAGCTTTTTGCCCTACCTTTGGGCCCAGGCTCCGGCAGCTTAACCGTGGGCAGCAACTGTGACTCCTTGCAGCCGCACAGCTGTCTGCCCCCTGCACAAGCACAAGCTGTGGTGCGCCCTGTGAATGGTCCTGCAGTCTCCAGGGTGGAGAAGGAGGGGGTTAACTTCATCTTCGATCACCTAGGTGGTTGGAGCAGAAGTGGAAGCGTGTACCTGTCAAAATCAGGTACCTTCTCCCCCCCAAAAAAAATTAAATATGTGTAGCCCCCCTCTAGTTAGCTAGGGGAAGTTAGTTTTTTTTTTAGATAGAAATCAATTAGCAGCCTGGAATGAGTCAGCCTGGGTATGAGTCAGCCAGGTTATTTTGGGTCAGGGCTGAGGGCTCTGCAGGTCAGTTCCCTGATACCTCCCCCTGCTCAAGAAACTTGAAAAGTTTCTAGAAGGCAGTGGGTGGGGGTGAGGAGGGGCTGATCTGCAAAGTTAAGGGATCTTAGCCAATGCCCGAGCAGGATGCTTGGTATGGGGCCTGGACAGCCCTTAAATAGGATTGAGCCTGCTCAGCAGGGCGAGTGGCAATGGGTGGAAGAATGAGTGAAGGCTGGAGTGTGGAGCCTGGGAGGGGGCCCAGCAGAGGACAGCCTGGGAAGCAGGGAAGGAGCCAGCCCAGTGTAAGGCCTGAAGATACAAACCCACAGGCTTGCAGGAGAGGAGAGTGAGTAAACCCACACACCCTGGGCCTGATAAGGTGGAGAGGGAAACCTGACTGGTCCCCATCTGGGACTCTTGATTTAAAGTGGCAGTTTCTGGGTCCCCTTGCTCAAGGCTTCCCTCAGGCAGCTGGGTGAAGAAGAGATTTCATCTGGGGTCTGAGGTGATATGCCAGGAGGGCTGGAGAGCTTTCCAAGAAAAGAATCTTTGTCTGTGGACTTGTACATAGTTGCTAAGGAGTTGTCCTCATGTTGCAGTTTCCTTGGGCATTCCATACACCTCTCAACCCTATCCATGTTCAATACCCATAATGATAAAAAAAAAACAGAACAAAAAAAAAAAATACAAGCTCAAGGATTGTTTACTGTCTCCAGTGTGCAAGGTCTGAAGAAAATGAGTGTTGCCTGGCTGTGCAGGACTATAGGGGGACTCAAAACTCAGCAACTCCTAAGGGGGTAGTGCTACAAATGGGAGAGGAGGAAAAGCAGAATTTCCACTTTAAGCTACATACCCCTTTTGGCTCAGCAACTCGACCAGGAATAGAAAAATAAAGCTGCATTACAGTCCTTGTTGGCTAGGCTGGCCATAGATAGATAGGATTTTGAATGAAAATTCTTAGGAAAGATCATACAAAGGTTCTCAGAATATTTGAATGTCTTTCAAAAGAATATGATTGCTTTTAATATTTGAATTTGGAACGAATGGCTGAAAACCGCATACACTGTTGGCAGTGTTGCCAAGCTCCCGAAGCACTAAGATAATCAACTAAGATAATTAACTAAGATAATCAATATTTAAACTGTATAAACAGAATATGGAAACACTGACAATACCCATAACAAGTAATTTGACTGGTTTACAAGTACAAAAGACAATACAGCATGACAAATTATCAGCCCCAGATTGTTACAGGCAGTTGTAAAAATCAGTGATTTTTACAAACTGTCCATAAATTTACTGAAGTTAGCAACCCTTACTATTGTGGGACTTGCACACTGTACTGATGTTTACTGGTGTTTGAACATCAGCATTCCTGGCTGAAATTTCAGGTCTTTATTTTGTGCGTATTTGTGCATGTATTTGCACATACATGCATACACAAATAAAATAAATTCTGTCCCCTTCAAATTAACATTTTAAAAGCGTAAGTGCGTATTTGCACACATATGAGCGTATGCACATAAAATACTGACCAGCAACTTAGATTTCTGCGCTTTTTTTAAGTAATCTATACTCAGCACACATTTACATGAATACGTGTACAGTTACATTGAAAACAATTGGTTGCATTTAGATCAGTAAAAAAAAACACCTGTATGCCTAAAAACACTACTTTTGGCAGCAGTGTGCAAGAGGACTAAGACATTAATTTGTTTGAGAAACATTTTCCATCCTGAACCTTAAAATTTTCTTGTCATTGTGTTAAAAAACAAACATTGATTTGACCCACTAATGATTAGAAAAATGAATTATCTTAGAACATTCTTTTCCTAAGAAATTTGTCCAAAATTCTACACATCTATGGCCAGCTTTGCTCATGTGACCAGCTGAAAAAGGTTGCAGTGTATCATGAATAGAGAAAAGTGCACACTAGAGAGCTAAAACTACAATTGACTGTTTATAAATTACTTTGAAATGTTAGCAGTAGGTTTTATGTAAATAATGTAACTTCTAGCTTCAGGTATCACTTTTCTTGGCCGCTGTGACCAGGGAAGAAGCTAATGGAGCATGATCTATGCTCCATTAGCTTCAAAGAAAGGCAGATGAGACATCAGGGGTCTAACAGACATTAAACAGATCCTGTCACAAAGACTTTATTTCACAAAGGGAACTTCTGGTCTCCTTTGTGATACAAAATAAAGCTCTATTGAAAAAATGAAGTGTCAAAAAAAATAAAGTTACACCCAAGTACTTAAAAACTCCCACCCAAAATACACTACAGTATATTACCAAAAGTATTGGGATGCTTGCCATTACATGCACATGAACTGCAATGGTATCCCAGTCTTAGTCTGTAGGGTTCAATACTGAGTTGGCCCACCCTTTGCATCTATAACAGCTTCAACTCTTCTGGGAAGGCTGTCCACAAGCTTTAGAAGAGTGTCTATAGGAATGTTTGACCATTCTTCCAGAAGCACATTTGTGAGGTCAGGCACTGATAGAGAAGCATGATTCGTCACTCAAGAGCACAATCCTCCAGTGCTCTAGAGTCCAGTGGTGGCGTGCTTTACACCACTGTATCTGACGCTTTGCATTGCACTTGGTGATGTAAGGCTTGGATGCAGCTGCTTGGCCATTGAACCCATTCCATGAAGCTCTCTACGCACTGTTGTTGTGCTAATCTGAAGGCCACATGAAGTTTAGAGGTCTTTAGCTATTGACTCTGCAGACAGTTGGCGACTTCTGCACACTGTGTGCTTCAGCATGCACTGACCCCTCTCTGTCATTTAATGTGGCCTACCACTTTGCGGCTGAGTTGTTGTTGTTCCCTGTTGCTTCCAGTTTGTTATAATACCACTAACAGTTGACTGTGGAATATTTAGTAACAAGGAAATTTCACAGATGATCTTATTGCGCAGGTGGCAACCTATGACGGTACCACACTTGAATTCACTGAGCTCCTGAAAGCGACCCATTCTTTCACAAATGTTTGTAGAAGCAGTCTGCATGCCTAGGTGCTTGATTTTATACACCTGTGGCCATGGAGGTGATTAGAATACCTGAATCCAATGATTTGGAGGGTGTCCCATTACTTTTGGATATATAGTGTATGTTAGCCTTCCCTGCCCGCACATACATGCAGATATGAACGTAAACACATTTATTGGCGCAGCTACATACAAAAATGTCACTTGTGCTACAAGTCATACTGCAGTGCTGGTATTATTATTATTATTATTATAATAATAAAGGATTTATATAGTGCCAACAGTTTGCTCAGCGCTTTACAATATAACGGGAGACAATACAGCAACAATATAGTTCAATACAAGAGGGTTAGGAGGGCCCTGATCCTGGGCACTTACAATCTAAGAAGTATGTGAAAGACCAAGATGTACTAGACCGCTGGAGCTCGCCAGTTCAACAAAAGGTAGCGTGGCACTAGTACTGGCACTCTGCTGCAAATGAGAGTCATAAAAATTTACCGGCAAGTGCTAACAGAGATCAGGCCTGATTCTGCCAACACTGCAGTTTTGTGTGCAATGTATCAAGTGACAGTGACCTACTGGCACTGCACTTGCTGGGGGAGAAGGGAGGGTAAGAGTAGGGGCTAAATGCAGGTGCTGGCAGGTGCAGGGGCTGATCCCGCTAATGCTGCATTTTTGGGGACACTAAACTAATGTGAACGCTGGTATAGTGCTGATCTGATGAAAGATATTGATCCGTTCAGACACTATACTAGCAATGGAGGTTTGTTGTGTATGAGCGTGTTTCTGGCAATCAAGGGGTTAAATGTGATGACTAGTGTACTGAGGGGCAATCTGACGCCATCTGGGAGGGGCGTGAAAACAACGGGAGCGCAAATCACGTATATAAATGTGATTTTGTGCACCTGTGCCGCCATGTAGCAGTATTTCTGCTATAGGGCAGTCAGGAAGCGGTTTGTGTTATGGAGCTGCATTAATTTAACTGACAATTGCGCAGTCATGCAACACTGCACCAAAATGAAATTTACACCCTTTTTTCCCCACGAATTGGGCTTTCTTTTGGTGGTATTTGATCGCCTGTGCGTTTTTAATTTTTTTGCGCTATAAAAAAAAATACGACAATTTTGAAAAAAAAAACATATTTTGGACATTTTGCTATAAAACATGTCCAGTAAAAAAAAATTAAAAATCAAATTTCATCATTAATTTATGCCAAAATGTATTCTGCAACATTTGTTTGCTAAAAAAAATTAATTGGTTTACGTCAAAGTTACAGCATTTACAAATCGCGGTATAGATACTGGATTTTTTTTATACTAATAATAGTGGCAATCAGCAACTTATGGTGGCGATCAGCGACGTATGGCGGGACTGCGGCGGACATTCTGACACTGGGGGGGAACTGACTTGGGGTCACTGACATCCCCAGTGACACCAATACAGTGATCAGTGCGAAAAAAAACATTGACATTGTAATAATGGCACTGGGGAGGAAGGAGTTAACTTTTGGAGACAATCAAAGGGTTAACTGTGTGAGGGGAGTGTTTTACTTGGGGCGGGGGGGTGTACCTCAGCGATCCCGGAACAGTGTGCTGAAAGCTGACAGGGAGGAGAGCTCCATTGAAAACAATTCAGCCTTCCTCCCCATCAGTGTATGCCAGCAATCGCCGGGCTCCGGCAGGTAATCACCGGCCAGGACCCACGAACAGTGCTGCGGGCAGCGCGGTCGCGCGCCCCCCACCCCAGAATGCAGGATCATGTTTATATATGTGATCCTGCGCACAGGGGCAGTATATGTACTGCGGGTGGTCCCCTAGTGGTTAACAAATTAATCCAAAACTCAGCAAATTTTTTCGTCATGCACATCTCTAATGTTCACCTTCAGTAGATTGCCCCCAAGCACCCTGGGATGTACAACATGAGTATCTCAGACAAGAAACCTTTAAACCTTAAGTCCTAAGTCTGATATTGTAGACACACATTCTCCAATCTTAAAAAAAAGCTATATATGTTGCAGAGGGTTCAGCATGGGCTTGCTGCCTGAGAAAGATCTATGAGTTCCATAGTGTGTGGTTCATAAAAGTGAATCCTGATGAGTGGTGAGGATAAGATAGCACTGGAGCCAGAACACCTTTATGCAGCACCTCTGAGGTACTGAAGAGATCTCTAAAATGGCAAAAAGGACAAAGCAATCTTAGGTGAACTAGGATTCTGAGATTTGTTTTGTATATCTAGAGCAGCCATTCCTAACCAGGGTTCGGTTGAACCGTAGGGTTCCTCCAGGGGGTGCCTACAGGTTCCTTAAGCTGTGACCTCCTGTCTGATGGTGCTTGCATACTTCCAGCTCCAACCCCACTTGGCAGAGCCATCAGCATGACTGCAAGCGTAACATTCTGGCCACCTGGTAAGGGGATCATTCTTCCCACTTACCATCTCTAATGCAAGAGGCATTTTCTTGGGGACCCCTGATGGACTAATCTTGCCAGGATTTCCTTTAGATCTGACATTTATTTAAATGATTTTTGCTGGGGTATAAAGGTTGAGAAAAGCTGTAGAGTGCATCTAGGTGGGGCTAGTGAAAGTTACATTTATTTTTGGCTCATGGTAGGGAGTGAGCCTGAATTTCTGCAGGTTCACTGTGAGGTCAGGCTGGATGATTCAGTAGGTTGGGACTCTATCGCCTCCACCTGGTTCTAGAGGTCCATGGAAGCTTTCAGAAGCAAGTAGGCAGAAGGGTGGAGACCTCAATCTGCATATTCATGGGAGTCTGACCAATCCCAGGCTAAGAGGCCCTGGTAATGATGAAGTAGACAAGCCAATAAATATGAGAGAGGCATGCTCCAAAGATGGATTACTGAGAGGTGTTGCTGTGTGGCCTGAGAGGGAGACGAGGGAGGATTCAGCTTCCAGGATGGAAGCTGAGGAGAAGCTGAAGGAGGGAGCTCCACTGCACTGCCTTACAGTGGGGAAGGACAGCCTGCGAAGCTTGGAGAGGAACCAGCCCAGCTAGCAGGCCTGAAAGAAGTTCTGTCTACAGCAGCAGGACAAGGACAGTGTGAGTATCTCTACAGCTCCAGGGCCTAGAAAAGTCTTCAGTGGACAGCTCATAACTTACCCAATCCCTCGTCCTGGGATCAGATACCGTTGCCAGGAGGGCTGGTATGCTTTGTGCACCAAGGGGATCAAGAGCTCCTACGCATTGTCACATTACTAGAAATCCACTCATGGGACATCATGCTCCTAGAAAGGGACTACTTTACTAAGCACTGTAATGGTTGCGGCTGGAACACAGTCAAGGGTCTGTCTTTTTTCTAAGTGTGCTAGAGCAGGAATCGTCCTCATTCTGCTATTTCTTCAATCAAATTGGGCATCCCATAACTCCTTTACCCTATCCAAGTTTAACCCCTTAATAGAACAAAAAACCCCAAGCCCATGGACTGTTTACTGACTTTGGATGTACAAGTATGGGAAATGCGTGCCGCCTGGCTGTGCAGTGCTTAGGGGGACCAAATCCAGTGGCCCTTACGAGGGTAGTGCTACATAAAGATAAGGGATGTCCTTTCAATAAAGAACAGAACAGCTGATAACCCTACAGCCACTCACAACCGAGGTGATTTTGTTTCAGCTCAGTTACCAAAGTTAAATCAGAATAAAGTATGGAATATCCTGGTAATCAACTTTAATGGTTAACAACACACACAGGAACAATTTCTATACAACCTCCAGATTTTATAGGCTTGTTTTATAGTCAACTGACACAAACCTAAATGGGTGAAACAAGCTGTAGAACATTGTTTGTAATTTGAGATTTAAGCATGATTAAACAACTTAAAAGGAAATGAAATAATTAAAGGAGGAATGCAATGGAAACAACATGGTAATTGTAATGCAGAACTTTTGCAAGCAATGTTCCATGTGTACAGTAACATTACAGACATACACAAGTGCTATATCCCGATTTATATCTTTCACTAACGTAAGTTTATGTTTTTGCTACACAAGTAACATTTATGTTTCCTGTAGAGGAGCAATGATTACTAATCTTTTATAGTGTAGCACTACCCTCGTAAGGGCTGCTGGCTTTGATTGGGTCCCCCTAAGTTTTGCACGGCCAAGCAACATGCATTTTCTTCACTTCCACATTCAGAGTCAGTAAAACAGTCTTTAAACTATTTTTTAGTTGTTTTTATTAAGGGGTTAAGAATTTGGATGGGGTTCATGGGTATATGGGATGCCCAAGGAACTGTAGAACTAGAAAATGTGGACTAGCAAAAATATAGCACTGTCCCTTTAACTGCTTCTTGACCGCCCGCCCACAATGTACTGAGGACGGGCAGTAGCTGCAGGCAAAGGGACGTACCCTACAGTGAATGGAGATGCAGAGCTGTGCCTGTATTTGTAAATACAGGCACAGGATCTAGCTGGTTCTTTTCTCCCTGGAACCATTTTGTTCCAGAGAGAGAAGAAAGACATCACACGTGAGTAAAAGCAGCACACTGCACCTACACATGATAGATAGAGACATTTTAACCCCTTGATTGCCACATTTAACCCTTTGATTGCCCCCTGAAAGTGTCATTTGTACAGTGTCAGTGCACAGTAATTTTCATTGATCACTGTATTAGTGCCACTAGCAACATCAGATGGTGTGAGGGTCAGTTAGGGCTGCTCCCAGCTATGGTCAGTTAGCGTTAGATTGCCCATACACTATCGTACTCACGCTATAGATCACAGATCACCGTCATTACTATTATAGTGTTTGTCTGGATCAATTTTTTGATCACGAACAAAACTATACCAGTGCCCCTTAGTATTGGTGTCCCCAAAATTGCAGTGTTAGCAGGATCATCCCCGTTCACTGCCTGCAGTAGTGTTTAGCCCCAACACTCCCCCCACCCCTAACAAGGAGTGCAGCGTCAGTATATTTTCTGATCACTGTCACTTGTAATACATTGCGCACAAAACCAGTGTTCACAGAATCAGGCCTGATCTCTGTCAGCACTAGCAGGTGAATTTTTTTGGTAGTGGTTCAAGCAGTCCATGAAAGCCATGAGTCGCACTAGGTACCCATAAATTTATAGTCCAAAATGTCCAACGAAAGGTACACTGGTGAAGAGGCCTACAGGATTCTGAGCATGTCACATGAGAGCAAAGGGGAAGCCTCTCTGACTGAATCTGCCTCAGAATACTAACCTGTAGACAGCAGCGGCACCCTGACAGGTAGCTTGGACGATGGAGAAGAGGTCCCTGTTAAGGTCAGGCGTAACCGACCCGATGAAACTGAAGTGCTAGGATCGCATGACTTGTCTCATATGCAGCAGAGTGCCAGTACTAGTGAAGCACTACACTTTGGTGAACTGGTGAGCACCAGCAGCCTAGTACATCCTGGTCTGTTTTATACCAGCACTGCAGTATCACCTGGTGAATTGGTGAGTCCCATAAGTGCAGTACAATCTGGTGTGGTTGCGAGCACAAGTATTGTCCCGCAGCCACCAAGAATTCACACACAGGCCCGTAGAGCCCCTAGTGTCCTCCCGGATGTGCTTGCAAATCCTGTTTGGCAGCCCACAGTTTCTGCAGCACCCGTACTGCCCCCATTCACTGCCCAACCCGGAATTCATGTGGAAACAGCAAATTTATCTCCACTTGATTTTATGGAGCTGTTTTTCACAGAAGACTTGTACAATTTGATTGTGGGCCAAAGCAATTTATATGCTCAACAATATATCGCCACAAACCCAAATTCAAACCTTGCCAGACCATTTGCATGGAAACCAATTACGGTTTCCGAATGTAAAACTTTTTTGGACCTAACCCTCAACATGAGCTTTACAAAAAAGAATGAGTTGCGGTCGTATTGGTCTGCAGACCCGATCCATCATTTCCCAGGGTTCTCTGCTGCCATGACCAGGCATAAATATGAGACGATAATGCACTTCATGCATTTCAGTGGTAACACACTCTGTCATCCTCGGGGTGACCCTGAATATGACAAGCTCTACAAAATTTGGCCCCTCATAAACCACCTCACTGAAAAAGTTGCAGCAATTTGCCAGCAAAACATCTGCGTGGATGAGTCTCTCATTCACTTTACTGGCCGCCTTGCATTCAAACAGTACATCCCCAGCAAGTGTGCAAGATATGGGGTCAGATTATATAAGCTCTGTGAGGGAGCCACAGGCTATACATACACATTTAGGGTTTATGAGGGAAGAGACAATGGAGTAGAGCCCCCTGATTGCCCAGACTACATGGGGAGCAGTGGCAAGATAGTTTGGGACTTTGTGTCGTCTTTGTTCTGTAAGGGGTACCACTTATACAGTGGGGCAAAAAAGTATTTAGTCAGCCACCAATTGTACAAGTTCTCCCACTTTAAAAGATGAGAGAGGCCTGTAATTGGCATCATAGATAGACCTCAACTATGAGAGACAAAATGAGAAAAAAAAATCCAGACAATCACATTGGCCGATTTGGAAAGAATTTATTTGCAAATTATGGTGGAAAATAAGTATTTGGTCAATATCAAAAGTTCATCTCAATACTTTGTTATATATCCTTTGTTGGCAATGACAGAGGTCAAACGTTTCCTGTAAGTCTTCACAAGGTTGGCACACACTGTTGCTGGTATGTTGGCCCATTCCTCCATGCAGATCTCCTCTAGAGCAGTGATGTTTTGGGGCTGTCGCTGGGCAACACGGACTTTCAACTCCCTCCAAAGGTTTTCTATGGGGCTGAGATCTGGAGACTGGCTAGGCCACTCCAGGACCTTGAAATGCTTCTTACGAAGCCACTCCTTTGTTGCCCGGGCGTTATGTTTGGGATCATTGTCATGTTGGAAGACCCAACCACGTTTCATCTTCAATGCCCTTGCTGATGGAAGGAGGTTTGCACTCAAAATCTCACGATACATGGCCCCATTCATTCTGTCCTGTACATGGATCAGTCGTCCTGGTCCCTTTGCGAGAAACAGCCCCAAAGCATGATGTTGCCACCCCCATGCTTCACAGTAGGTATGGTGTTCTTTGGATGCAACTCAGCATTCTCTCTCCTCCAAACATGACGAGTTGTGTTTCTACCAAACAGTTCTATTTTGGTTTCATCTGACCATATGATATTCTCTCAATCCTCTTCTGGATCATCCAAATGCTCTCTAGCAAACTTCAGACAGGCCTGGACATGTACTGGCTTAAGCAGGGGGACACGTCTGGCACTGCAGGATCTGAGTCCCTGGCGTCGTAGTGTGTTCCTGATGGTAGCCTTTGTTACGTTGGTCCCAGCTCTCTGCAGGTCATTCACTAGGTCCCCCCGTGTGGTCCTGGGATTTTTGCTCACCGTTCTTGTGATCATTTTGACCCCATGGGGTGAGATCTTGCGTGGAGCCCCAGATCGAGGGAGATTATCAGTATTCTTGTATGTCTTCCGTTTTCTAATTATTGCTCCCACAGTTGATTTGTTCACACCAAGCTGCTTGCCTATTGCAGATTCAGTCTTCCCAGCCTGGTGCAGGTCTACAATTTTGTTTCTGGTGTCCTTCGACAGCTCTTTGGTCTTCACCATAGTGGAGTTTGGAGTGTGACTGTTTGAGATTGTGGACAGGTGTCTTTTATACTGATAACAAGCTCAAACAGGTGCCATTGATACAGGTAATGAGTGCAGGACAGAGGAGCCTCTTAAAGAAGAAGGTACAGGTCTGTGAGAGCCAGAAATCTTGCTTGTTTGTAGGTGACCAAATACTTATTTTCCACCATAATTTGCAAATAAATTCTTTCCAAATCAGCCAATGTGATTGTCTGGATTTGTTTTCTCATTTTGTCTCTCATAGTTGAAGTCTACCTATGATACCAATTACAGGCCTCTCTCATCTTTTTAAGTGGGAGAACTTGCACAATTGGTGGCTGACTAAATACACAATTGGTGGCTGACTAAATACTTTTTTGCCCCACTGTACAATCTTGGAATTGGCTCATGTGGCACGGTGCGAGCTAATCACCGGGGCTTCCCCCAACGGCTTGTAAATACCCAACCTAGAAAGGGGGAGAAAGCATGCTTGAGAAATGATGAATTGCACCCAGTGAAGTGGAAGAACAAAGCGGGATGTTTTCGTCCTGCCTTCTATTCACACAGACTCGACAGTCCAAATTAACACGGTATCTCGCGTTGTTGAGAAATCACTCTGTGTCCACCACTATAACCTTAACATGGGAGGGGTGGACTTCAGCGACCAAATGATGAATCTGTACATAGTTTCCCAGAAAGCTTGACACTGGTACAAAAAGGTGTGTATTTATTTGAATTGGCTATATATAACTCTTTTGTAATTTACAAAGCAACTGGATGAAGTGGAAATTTCAAAAAGAGATCATCAGGGCCCTTTTGTATCCAGAAGGTGCTGTGGCCCAATCCTCAAATCCAGAATCAGTTAGCCGGCTGCATGAGAGGCATTTTCCAGATGTCCTCTCTGGTACCCCAACCCAAAGGTCACCCCAAAGAAGATGTCGTGTCTGTAGCAACACAGAATAAGATGCGACACCCGCTTTTTTTGTCCCTCCTGTCCTGGCCAACCTGGTCTCTGCCTCAAGGACTGCTTCCATTGCTACCCATACACTAGTGGAGTATTAGTATAGGGTACAGCAAGGCAGTGTTCAGAAAACATATTCACCATTCTCACAAAGGGTCTCAAAAGATGTTAGATAGTCAGAAAACTGTCCATCACATTTTGAGAGACCCGAAACTCAGAGGTTGTTACAAAAAAAGTAAAAAAAAAAATACATTTTTTTTAAAAAGTTGTTTTTATCGAGTTTTATTGAGTTGAGTTCTATTGTTACTTTGTTTTATTGTTAACCGTTTGCTTTACAGGAACACCATTCACTTGTTGATTTATTGAGTTAATGTTCTATTGTTACTTTATTTTATTGTTAACCATTGTTTGCTTTGCAGGAACACCATTTAGCTGCAGCACCAATCTGTTTATTCTGACAACAACAGGGTCTTGCTCTCAGAATATACATAAGTAGGTGTGTGTAGCGCTGTTGGATGAGATTTTTCATCCGCAGTTAGAAAAAAAAAGCATATAAATGAAAAATGAATGTGTAATATAATCAATAATAATAATGCAAATCAATTCATCAAAATTAAATAAAATATAAAATAAATAGTGATATATCATATAAGTGAATAAAGCGCTATGTTAGGCGCCAAGAAATAAAAGTGATATTGTGTACAGTCTTTTAACAAAAAAAAAAAAGAGTGTTCATAAATTAGTGAAGGCTTGACGCGATCAAGTCAGCATATAGTGCTCCATAAAGTCCTAATGCACTTGTGACATCCAATAAATCCATGTGACTTAATCCGTGCGAAAGACCGTAAGAAATGCGCACTCACCAAATGCACAAAATTAATGAGCAATATGCTGAATAAGAATCTGTAGGAAACCCCCTTTATATGGATCTGCCAGACAGCATTGAACCAGGATCCCTCCTCTGGACACAAGCCTCCTCTGCAGCCATGTTTTCACTGGGGTCCTGGGAATTCTTAGCTAAACTCAGAGCCAATAACAAAAAATGCTCATAGTGTAAAATTACTGTTGATTTATTATGAAAAAAACTTGTTAAATAATCATCCACGTGGAACTATACAAATGTATCAGCATACTCCAGCTTAAAACCAGCTAAAACGAACAATGTGGCTGAATAGCCACTCACTAAGATGGCTTCCAGACCTTCGTGCGGGTCCGGCAGCGTGACGTCACAGCGTAGGCTCCTCCTTGATGCGTTTCGTGCTCATGCACGTCAAACAAAAGAAAAAAGAAGGTTCAATGATCAACTTGCCAGCCAGTTTACCAACAACTGAATTAACCTGTCTAACATACGTAAGCCAGAGAGCCAATCATGGCACCCTGGTATTCTGTTATCCTAACTAGGACCACAGAATACCAGGGTGCCATGATTGGCTCTGTGGCTTACATATGTTAGACAGGTTAATTCGGTTGTTGGCAAACTGGCTGGCAAGTTGATCATCGAACCTTCTTTTTTCTTTTGTTTGACATGCGTCGCCCGGTTCACGTATCCTTGCTGCAAAAGCCAGTTATAGACTGGCGCAGTTGCCATTTTTTGTATTGCTTGATTTTATAGACCTATAGCCATGGAGGTGATTGGAACACCTGAATCCAATGAGTTGGACGGGTGTCCCAATGCTTTTGGCAATATAGTATATATCTCCTGATAGAACAGAGGTTTGGCGACAAACTGTACATGCTCAGTTTGATGTGTATTGCTAGAGTTTTTTCTTTAGGAGGGTGCATGTGGTCAGCATAGGGCCAATCAGCACTGTCCAGACAGAGGGCCAAGGGTCCTGCAGCCTCATAGGATAATCAGGGGAGAATGAAAACTCCTCCTACAAGCTTTAACCAGTGCTCAAATTGGACACTGACAGAAAATCTCAAGACTGCTCTAACTCCTAATGAGAAAAGGTATTTAGCAGTTTATATTTATTAAAATAATTTCATTTCTATGTTTTGTGTACTGTTGGAGGCTAGATATAGTTAATGCAGGGTTTTGGGTTTATCTTTTAACAAAAAATAATAAATGTACATTTTTTGCAGGCAAATGTGCATCTACTATTTTTTGTTTTAGGAGCCTGGAAAGTATTGCACTAGTGATCAGTAAATCGCTGATGCCATGCAGGTCTCCTGCAGACTGTCAAGCTGCAAGCTCTCTGCTCATGCATTGTATGGGCAGGCAATTTTGCAGTGACAGGATGAATCAATGAACTACCACTGCGCTCAATAGTGCCATGGTTCTTCATTGAGAACTACAAGCTGACAGTTGCAAAGGCTGTCAGCACTTGTGGTTTATTGATCCACAGGGATCTGTGAATTAATGACGTGGCCGTGTGGACTGAGCCAAGGGTGGACTGACAACTCATGGGGCCCCCGGGCAATAGGGGATCATGGGGCCCCTGTGTCCAAACTCAAAATAGCCTATGAAAAAGGTACCAGGGGCATCTCATGGGGCCCCCTACTGACCCCGGGCCCTCGGCCAGTGCCCGAGTTTCCAAATGGTCAGTCCGCCCTTGGACTGAGCCCTCTCTTTGAATCGGGCTCTTCTTAAATCTTTGAATTGTGGCAGCGATTATGGGGAGAAGATCCCTGGCTCGCTGCCACAAGGGGGGGGGGGATATCAGGGGAGAGTGGTCAGATGCTGCACAGGTTACATGTTACACCCTAAATATGGGTGTAACATGTCCAAATATTTATCCTTTAGATTTTGGGTTTTGGGTTTAATGCCACTCTAAGTGTTCTGCCTCTAGCAGGGAAATCCTGCCTGCAACATCAAATATGGCCACTAGATGAAGCCAGTAATAAATGTAAACTTTACATAAACTAGGGGCTGTTTGGCCCTAATAAAAAAGACTCCTTCATTCTAAGAAAAGGAAAGAGAAGCATCTTGGGAGCTCAGACTCCATTTTAAGAACTGAGGGAAAGGAACCAGCCATTATTCTCTGCAGCACATGTGTCATGGACTGAACTTAAATCCCTTACAGGCAGCATCACTGGTGAGCATGAACGTATTGCCATATACAGCTTAATCATTTCATTCTGTATGTTTCATACATTGATTGTATGTATTTCTTATCTGTTGTTTCCTAATAGTTTTACCAACCCTGTTTTGTTAATAAAGTTCAAAATTACATTTGGTCTGGCTCATTGCAGAATAGGAGGGTTTAGCTGCATGTCGAGCTACATACAGGGAAATGTGAAGCGAGGACAGAACACTAAGCACCTCTTAAAGAACTGGCGGGAGACAGTTAGGGGTTGAATGAAAGTTTATATGTCAGGAGTTCAGCTTTAAAATAGGAACAAGTTATACATTTCAAATCTTTATATCTAGGACTTTACATTTATTAAGCATGCTTAGCTGTAGCCTCTCCAGCATGCTGGAACATCATTATAGTTTTTTTTTTTCACGTTTGAACTGCTGCCATCTAGTGTCTAAGAAAGGATATTGTTGTTTTTTTTGTTGTTGTTTGTTTTCTTTTTTATGAGTCATTATTTTTTAGGGAACTAAGTTTTGTCTTGTGGAGGATTGCATCTTCTGGATGTGACAGCTGCTCATCCATTCAATTTTATCAGTCCCTCGGGGCAGATTGTGCCTGCTATGTATTCTTTGTTTATTGCTATCATTTGTCTGTATTTATATTTTATCAGTCTTTTCGTGGCTCCGGGTAATCACATGGTTGCTTTCCTGTCTGACTTTATGTTTGTATAATAATAATACTTAAACTCAGGATTTTTCAATAACAGAGGAATGATGTTAAACAAATAAATGGATTACAAAAGCAGCAAGAAAGCCATTTTTTGGAGTACCTGTTACACAATTGTACAGTATAATTAAAAGTTTAGTTGTATTCAAATCGCTATTCACATAAAAACTGACACCTGGCAGAAACCCAGAAAAATAACTACCCTTTAAACAGAACACATAGCAGCCAATTTATGAAGATTGAAATTAGTTTTTATTTTTTTTTTATGTGCAATGTCGATTACACATAAAGACATTTTTCTATTTGTAGTTCACCCAAAGTTACGTCAGGTGTAATCTGCCATTTTGAGTGGAGGGAAGCTGGAAAGAGAGCTCAACCTGGTATAACTATATCTGGTTATAGGGCTCTTTCACACAGGCATTGAAAATAAGAGGTTGGGTTGTGATTGTACTGCTTCCCAGCTACTTAACAACGCCACTCAAAATTGTTAAAATGGGGAGCAGATAGAGGTGTACACACTGTGTTAGCGCTGCCTTGCCATGCGTCAAGGCAAAATAAAAAATGCTGCCTGCTTTGCAACCGCCTCCATTTGCTTCTATTGGAATTGGTATTGGAAGGAAATACTCTCTACTTCAGGTATCTTTGATCTACAGAAATGCCATCAAACTTCAGATAACCACTGAGCCTTGCCGCCTTCCTCAGAAAGGGTTGATCAATAAGCACTACATCACAGAAAAGAGGGAGCACTATCCTAGTGTGTAATCCAAAACATCATTTAGTTAAAGGATAAAAGTAGATATACTCACAAACAGAATGATATTAAAGGCTTATCTCATATATTGGGAGAGATTCAACCAGAACCACTATTCATGCCCCCAGATGGGCTATGGTGGTGCCACAAAGGCCTACAGATGTTGACACGTTTCAAGGTTGTCCCCTCTTCCTCAGAGATCTGTGAGCTGTTCCGCTTTAAAGTGTTACTAAACCCACAACAGTAAAATCAGTCTGTATAAGTAGTAAAGCATGCTTGTTATACTCACTGTGAAACCTAAGGGGTTAATCCTCCGCATTGTGTAAAAAGGCTGTTTGTTTCTGATTGCTTTGTTCCTCCCCTTGTTTAAGAGGCAACCTCTTATCTTCTGATAAGACAGACTGAACGTCATTTTGCACATGCTCAGTTTGGTGTGTATTGCTAGAGAGGTTGTTTTTTTTTCTTGGGAGAGTGAGTGCATGTGATCAGCACAGGGCCAATCAGCATTGGTCAGCCAGTGGTCAGGGCTTTTGCATCCTCCTAGAGCAGAAAGAAAACACCTACAAGCTTTAACTAGTGCCTGGCTGAACACTGATAGAAGTCACAAGACTGCTCTAACTGCTGATAAGAAAAGGAATTTAGCAGTTTATAGTTACTAAAATAATTGCACTTCCATGTTCTGTGTACTCTGGGAGACCAGATATAGTGAATGCAGGGTCCTGGGTTTAGTAATGCTTTAAGTCCTCCTCCCCCCTCCTCTACCACATTTGGCATATGCGTTTTTTTTTAGAAGGCAGGTACCTAGTTTTGACAGGTTGTGTCAGTTTTGACACAAAGTCAGCTGCAAAACAGACTTGTTTTAAACCTTGCCCATTGCAACCAAATCTAGAAAAAAGGCTTTGGCTTTGAAGGGGAGTGCAATAGCGATTCCCACTGTAGATCCCCCCACTAGATATCTTTAGTCTTTGGTGATAAGTGTGTGGGTGCACCATGGTGCGGTGACACTAAATTACACACAATTGTAAATGACGAAACTTGTATTGAAGCCATGGCCCAAAGATACATAGAATCCAGTGGGAGGACATTTGACTGGGAATACTCACAGTTCTGAACAGTAATGCAGAGCGGTGCAGGTCCTAAATGCCAACAGCATCTGTCTCTGATGGTGGAACGTGGCCTGACTGGTCTGTGTCCAATTGGGAGGATTCCTGGAGAGGATAGCGTGACCCTATCCTGTCCCTACCCTTCCGAACCCTTTCACTAACACTATCGATTGTCCCTGACAGATGGGTAACCTCTCTCTACACTGTCCACTCACAAAATGTGCACCAAACCCATCAGCCATGGTCTTAAATAGACTCTGCCTGACACAGGATGGCCACCAGAGTCACATGGGTCAGCAGCATCCAACCGGATCGCTTCCCCAGAGACCCAGGAAACCATAGAGAAACAGGTTCATCCTGACTTCCTCTCCTCCTGAAATTCCATTATAGTTGAGAGCCACCTGCAGTGTATAAGGGAGACTGCACCTGCCTACAAGCATTTGTAACTTGGGTGGTAACTTCTATAAAGCCATTTGAGGTCATATGCTGTCTTAGGTTGCTTGACAACCGTGTCCTGCCATTGTAGGGTGTTTCTGAAGAGGTATATAAATAGCTTTGGGTTATTGAAAAGGGTCTTGAAGCTGTGGAAAGACACAAGAAGTACTGCCCATCTTGGACCTGTCCAAAAGGGCCATGTAGTCAGGAAGCCTTTTCATGTGAGCTTCCACTTTGGGGTGGGTAAGGAGTTTTCCCAATTGGCAGGGTTAGAGTGATTCCATCAGAGGAGTGAGGGGAGTATGTATACCCACTGTTAAGGCACAGGTCTCTTTCTTTCTCATGCCTTCTCATGTATTGCAAGAACAGTTGTAACTTGTGTGGTGCAGCCATTACCTACATGGCTGATTGCTCATTTAACACTCTTCAGTAAAGTTAACTATCATTTTAATGAGCTTGACATGGACAGTTTACTCTGTAACAAAGGAGCTCTACGGACATGAGTGTGTACCCTTGAGAATGATAGAAACCAAAACCAACAGAAACAGATTGTGTGCTCAACTGGAAGGCCCATGTCCGGGTTAGGCCAGACTTGGTTGCTCACAGGGAGTCTCAGAGGGGCTATGTCTGGAGATTTTCACTGGCAAACCACAGGAACTCTGGTGTGAGCCCAGTGGTAATTAAGGAAAAATCTCATTCTGATTAGATGTCCTATTACACTACAGTTTTGGGGTTTTTTTACAAATTATAAAATGATACCTTTTTAAACATACAGTTTTGAATTGTCTATGCAATTTATTATTTTTATGGGTGTCTCAGAGGGCCAAGGTCTGGAGGTTTCTGCCAAGCAACCTTTTGGAACCCCGATGGGACGAATAGTAAGGAAAGCAGCCTGCCCATGAATAGCCTGAGCTGGTAAAAAAAAAAAAGTTAATGCTCTTCAAGTTTTGTTTTGTTTTTGTACTTTACAAATTCTAAAATTATACTTGCATGCATTTTTGCAGACATGTAGATTTGAATTTCGAGAGCAATTTAATAAGTATTTTTATGTATTTTCTTGAGTATTTTTAAGCTTGTAGTAAATCTTAGGAAGTGAATATTAATTTTTCAGGGTAAGATCTGCTCAGCTATAAGTTTTTTTTTGTTTTGGATGCATTTGTTTATTGAAGAATCTTCTTTCATCATATGTTGAACCAGGTTTCTTGGGATTCATTTCATTATATTTGGCATTTGTTTCATATACTTGTTGGTCCGAGTAGATTTGAAAAATGTTGCAGTGTTTTTCAGAAGATTGCTATATATTTTGGGTGGATTTAATATTCATATATCAAAACTATTCAGAAAGTTTCAATATTTTCAGACGCAACAAAATAAATAATGCAAAATTAGGTGACCCCAAATTTTTCAAACCTAAGAATTACATTGGACTGTGGAACTGACTGATTGTGACAATTACAAATTCAATTTACATCACAAGTTTACTTTAATCTGAATTACAGAGCAAATTTTAAAATTTAATTTATTTCTTCATGGGCCCAAACCACTATGGAATCATGTGACGTATGACTGAAACAAATGAATTTGTTAATTTTGTTATAACTTTTTTGCAGATTCACTTACATTCATTACTATATCCATTCAGAGACTTGTACACATACAAATCTCTAAAAATCAAACTTTTGTGCGAAAATCTATTTGTTACAAAATGAAACACACATGTCTAGTGCTCAGAGAACTCTCCTAGTTTTCCTTTTATTTGTCCACATGTGTACATCTGTCCTGTATTTTTCACAGAAGTTACATTATTATGCAGAACTTGCACTGATGTTACATTATCAGAGCAGTTTGGATACAAATAGTGCTAGGCGGCGTTCTTCCTTAATTGTCTTTAATGTCTCCTTAGCTAAGACGCGAACCTCTCACAAGTGAAAACTGCACAGCCAGTAAGTTTGCCATGAATAACATTATTGATCCCTTTAATCCAGATATGAATCACCACAGGGCTATGAGGAATCAGTGATATAATGTGAAAGCCAATAATCCGATCTCCTTGAAAGATGCATATTCATACGCTAGCAGTTTCCTACTCTGTGGGCAAATCATTAATCTATACCCAATTATCAAAAAGTGTTGTCATTGACTTTACACAGTTTATGTGAAATAATCACATTTTCTCAGCATGTCAGATCAGCATCTATATCAGACTCTGCAAAGCTCAGCCTTTACTGTGGCGTCACCTATCATCACAGATACTTGTGTACTTAATGGTAAAGAAATAATGAATCCTATACATAAAGTGGTTACATAGATGGGCTTCTTTTATGACGAAACTCCTTTTCTGCCCATACAAGCCAATGGCAACTTAATGCAAGTCAGAAGGAGGTCAAATGCACGTGTGCACCACAGATTGAACTCCAAAGCCTCTCAAACTAATATAAAACTCAAGTCAAATGTATCCAAAAGTACGCTGCATATGTCCATCTACAGTACACAAGCCCAAAAAGTGCTAATTTCACTTGGTACAACTTTCTCTTTTTCAAACTTTAAATTAGAAGTTTGGGGTATAGAGAAAAGCAAACATACAAACTCACATCTATGCTGCAGCGTTGGTGTAATGCTGCAGCTGTCCAACATCATCTCTAACACTGAGAACTGATTGATCACATGACCACTGATTACTCAGTTCTGGGTCTTCTCAGAGTGGAGAGTGGTGACTGCCAGTCACTGCTCTCTGCTTTGCCCCTCCAGCACTCACTGGAGCACCGGGCTAGAGAGGGGGGCAAGTAGAGTGTATCTGAAAGTACGCTGCATATGTCCATCTACAGCACACAAGCCCAAAAAGTGCTAATTTCACTTGGTACAGCTTTCTCTTTTTCAGAGTTTAAGGAGAAGTTTTGTAGTAGCAACTTTGGCAAACCAGATAACTCCGGAAACAGACTCTTAAGGAATACAACTAATTTACTAAAAACAGCGCTGTTGTGACTCAACAGATGGCTTGTGCTCTCATCTGCTAAGTAAGTTATAGAAAACTTCCTAGAAGCGTATATATGTCACAAGGCACACATTCCTTTCTTACTTTCTATACACTCAAAAGGCTTTCTAAACTCCACAGAATAACCTTGGACAGCAGCTGCAGATAAAAAAATGTCAGCTACCAACTGGTACATATAATACTCACAGGAAATAAGGGAGGGGGGAAGATGAGCCAAAAACCTTGCTTTTACAAACACAGGTAGCTAGAAGTGTTAGGGTTTAAAGCGGAACTCTGCCATATCTGGGTGCTACCACATCTTGGGGTATAGAGAAAAGCAAACATACAAACTCACCTCTATGCTGCAGCATTGGTGTAATTTCTGCAGCTGTCCCACATCATCTCTAACACCGAGAACTGATTGATCACATGACCGATGATCACTCAGTTCTGGGTCTTCTCAGAGTGGAGAGTGGTGACTGCCAGTCTCTGCTCTGCCCCTACAGTACTCACTGGAGCATGGGGCCGAAGAGGGTGTAGGCACAGTTGGCTTCAGCTCTCAGCGGCGTGGAGAGTTGGAGTCAGCTGTCAAATAGGCAGCTGGGTGGGTCCCAACAATATGGTCAGGATCCTTCCAGGGTCTGGAGTGGCTCTGTGATGTCAGCTCACTGCTTTAGCCTGCTGTCAACTGATTCTGGCTCACAGAAGAGCGAAAGTAAGCATACTCCTATGACCTAGAAGAGAAAGCTTAGATCATACTTATTTTTTACAACAAAAATGAAAACGGTAATGAAGAAAGAGCACATTTGCTGCTTCCTGAAGATGCCTGTATGGTGAAACACGTTGAGGCGGAGACTTCGGCCGTCACTTCCATTTTCTGGTGGCATTATATCTGGGCCACTGCATCTGGTAATTGGAACATTGCGAGAGCTGAGAGTCGAAGCTTCCAGTGTAAACTGCCCAGGCTCTCTATGTTGGTGCTGTTTACTGCCACTTTTAAATGTGATTGAAAATATTGTAATTCTGGTGCTTAGTTTTTTTAAATAAATACTACATTATGAGCTAGTTTTCTAGTACGTGTGTGTATGAGTGGAAACTGCGCTTACCCTGAAAACTTATGATAATATCCTCATACATTAATATCAAAATCTCAACCTTGTGCAAAACTGGTAATTGAATACATCAGGTGCAATAGTGTCAAAATTCATACAGACAAATATCAATCTTGCAAAAATTGTCACCAAATTAAAGTGCCAATGTCTATAAACTGTAGTCCACTATCAAAGTACAATCAAAAGTGCTAAGATTTCTTCTTAAATAAAGTGACTCGTGTGTGTGTTCCACTCCAGACAAATCCAATTCGTGTCGCCACCCGTGTCCCCTAGAGACTGAACTTACCAATGGCTGTTGACCCCCCTAAACATATGCCAAGGAAGGTCAATAAACACTTGTGTCACAGACCCACTAGGCAGATTGCATCATCCTCCAGGGATTGGTATTTGCCTTATTCATACCATACATAGGAAGGGAGGAAGCCAAAAAACAGCCCTCATAGTGTGAAACCATTTATTGAAACATCAAATTAAAATTAAGGATAACACCTACAAACTGAGTGATTCCCCTTTCACTCGGAATGATCTGCCAAAGCTTTCACATAGGAACGGGGAGTGCGTTCCAAAGAGTGATGTGACCGGAGGTTCCCACCCCTGCGCGTTTTGTCATCTCCAGGATGTCATCAGAAGGCAATACATGTGCATCTGAATACTGACATGGGAGAGAGGTGACTGCAGATCTTAAGACCTTTCTGAGTTCCACGTGAGACCAGACACATGGGCTGCGGGAGGAAAGATTACAGCTTAAACCCACACGTGGATTGTGACCTTCTTCTTGTGTTAAAGAGATCATTTTAATCTGTTGATTAAGCACTTTTTACAACAAGGTGGTCACGTTTGCATAGTTGGTGTGGAGGAAATGTGGTCACCATAGCAGATCTTTTTGGTATGGGGACTCAGTTGTACATGTAAACGGATATGATACACGTTTTGACATATAGGTTTTTGTTTGCTAATTTAAACCAATAAGAACAACTATAGTTTTATATATTGTACAAGTGCTATTTCTCCTAAACAGGCAACTACACTAAGTAGGGGGAAGTAATGATTTAGTGGGTTTTGCACTGCTGTATAGTTTTGTATATAATAGGAGTGAAGCGCAACTTTTTATCTATCTACTACCTCACTATCCATGTCAGTGAGTAATACCACAGCAAGGATCCAAACATATTATAACCACAGCCGGTACCACCGGACTAGCCATCTTACACTCCTGTAGGTGTGTCAAGTGCTGAAGGAGCTCCTACCTTTTTTTATATTTATATATACAGTATGTGACCACATAACCTCTGTTCTCAGCTGCATAAGAGGCTTAGAGAGATGGGGGTGGAGAAACAACAATACACTGATCTACCCAGTGATTAGCTGTGCGGTGGTGGGTGTTGTGTTAGCGTAGGGCTTGACCATAGGAGGACAGGCAGGCACAGCTAGAAAAATTACCATGTTGGGATGAATGAACTCTCATAGTGCGGTCACTTTGGAATAAGAAAGCAGAGTGACTGGCAGGAACACCAGGGATTTCACACAAAGGAAACAATACGAAGAGAACAGGATACTTTTTAAGACAAGTACATGGTACAGCAGGCACATGTCAGGAATGTGAAATGTTGGGGAAACAGTTTAATTTTGTGACTTCCATGCAGCGCTTTAATGCCCTCACACATATGGTCCAGGATGGACTGAGAGGTCACCTAGCTGTCATAGATATCTATCAGTCTCTCATTATGATTGGGAGCTGGTAGAATGGGCTTCCAATTACGTGACCACTGTGACAGCCAATCACAGTGGTCACGTGAACGGGAAGTCTGTTTCCCGCCCCCTCACCCCCCCCCCCCCCCCCCCCGGGTGTTTAGACCTAACTAAAAGGATGCTTTGGCTAGGCAGGAAGGGGTTAATAATTGTAATAATAATAATAATTTTAAATTATATTAATAATAAATAGTAATAATAACTGATAAAATAATAATTAATTTTCTCCTTGGGGGATTTATCAAATTAGTGTTGGGAGCAAAGATCCGAGACATGGGCAGAGGAACAGGTAAGTACTAATATACATATATATTTTTTATTAGTTTTTTTACTTTATTGCAACAGAGAAAAAAACAACATCTCTTCAATATGGAGATTGGATAGCATGTCGGCCAGTTCAGTATTTTTTTTTAATATAAATAAGTAAATTATTCATTCTAAGCAGCTAAACCTGAATTCATTCAGTCAAACATGGATTACTTACATTATGTTAATGAATGCATTTGGGGTGATTGCATATCCATAGGAATATGTATTAGAACAGTGTAATCTGTTTCAGGACCAGATAGGGGCCTGGTACATGGCAACATCCTATATACTGTATATCTAAAGAAGATTATATGGAATGCCTAGAGTCCATGCTGAGCCTGGCTGGTAGATATACAGTTGTGACCAAAATTATTCAACCCCCAATGCTGTAAAGGGGTTTAGGGACTATAGTGTACATTTGGAATTGTATTCAGAATCAAATCCTACAAGGACGTTGTAACTACCCAAATGCAACTAAAATGACATCAATTGTTTATGTAATACAGTAGTAAATGGTTCTTATGTGGTTTCTTCATTGCCACAATTATTCAACCCCTTAAAGACTACCACTCTGAAGAACAGAGGTTCATACAGGTGCTTTCCATCAGGTATTGAAAACACCTGTGGATGTCACCGAGCAGCAATCAAGCATAATAAGCACCAATTAGGCAGCTTTAAAATGACTGTGATACTCAGCTCCTTCTAGACATTTACTGGTGTGGTTACAAACATGGTGAAGGCAAGAGAATGGTCCAGGAAGACAAGAGAAGAGGTGATTTCTCTTCACAGGAAGGGCAATGGCTATAAGAAGATTGCAAAGATGTTAAACATACCAAGAGACACCTTAGGAAGCATCATTCGCAAATTCAAGGCAAAGGGCACTGTTGAAACGCTACCTGGTCGTGGCAGAAAGAAGATGCTGACTTCGACTGCTGTGCGCTACCTGAAGCGTAGAGTGGAGAGAAGTCCCCGTGTGACTGCTGAGGAACTGAGAAAAGATTTGTCAGATGTGGGTACAGAAGTTTCAGCCCAGACAATAAGACGCACACTGCGTAATGAAGGCCTCCGTGCCAGAACTCCCAGGCGTACCCCCTTGCTGTCTCCAAAGAATAAGAAGAGTCGACTGCAGTATGCCAAAAGCCATGTGGACAAACCACAAAAGTTGTGGGATAGTGTTCTGTGGACTGATGAAACAAAATTAGAACTGTTTGGGCCCATGGATCAACGCTATGTTTGGAGGAGGAAGAACAAGGCCTATGATGAAAAGAACACCTTGCCTACTGTGAAGCATGGTGGAGGGTCAATCATGCTTTGGGGCTGTTTTGCTTCTGCAGGTACAGGGAAGCTTCAGCGTGTGCAAGGTACCATGAATTCTCTTCAGTACCAGGAGATATTGGATGGAAACGTGATGCAGTCCGTCACACACCTGAGGCTTGGGAGACGTTGGACCTTTCAACAGGACAATGATCCCAAGCATACCTCCAAGTCCACTAGAGCATGGTTGCAGAGGAAAGGCTGGAACATTTTGGAGTGGCCATCGCAGTCACCAGACTTAAATCCGATTGAGAACCTCTGGTGGGACTTAAAGAAAGCAGTTGCAGTGCGCAAGCCTAAGAATGTGACTGAACTGGAGGCCTTTGCCCATGAAGAATGGGCGAAGATACCCGTAGATCGCTGCAAGACACTTGTGTCAAGCTATGCTTCACGTTTAAAAGCTGTTATAACTGTAAAAGGATGCTGTACTAAGTACTAAGATTGAATGTCACTTGGGGGTTGAATAAAACTGATAATGCTGTGAGCACAGAAAAGACATTTGTGGTTATTTCATTATAACTGTTATGTTATATTTGTCTGACCTACAAGTGCCTCTTTAATGTAAATGTAAGCAAGATGACTGAATGATCAAAAGCAATGTCAAACTGGCCAAAACACTCAATTTCAGTGGGGGTTGAATAATTTTGGTCACAACTGTAAAGGCTGCAGAGTAGAGAGCGCAGATAGAGAAGCTGTCTAACATGTAGCGTTCCGGCGGGAGCTGCAGATAGAAGCGCAGCCTTAGGCACTGGAACTGCATGAGCATCTTCCTTTAGATGTGGTTAACCTCGTTTTTCTCATATAATCACAAGGAATCTTCCGGCAATGAACGTGACAAGTTAGGTATAAATTCTGAATTCCCCTGCCTCCATCTTTACATGCCTCGTTTCATTTGAAATTGCTTTTTTTTCCCTCTGTACATCAATTTCATTTTTCATACATGAGCCAATGAAGCAAAAGGACAGCGTAGTTATAGAGAAGGAGCAGGTACTTAATAAAAAAGCACCCTGAAATTTTGTGGGGGGACGAGTTATGCAAAGCCCCAAGCTATCATTATCATTTCCAAGGGGATTTACTCACAAAGCTACTGGTGCTAGGGGTAAGGTTTCATCTACTTTGATTTTCTTTAGCTTCATTTAAATCCTAAGCTATAGTACCTAACTTAAATGGAACATATACTCTTTTCATTTTGGGGGGGTTTGTTTTTGTTTTTTTTTGTGAAACAAATTAGATCATCTTAGCAGTGTGTGCTAATATTTTAAACATCTGGTTGTGTGCACCGGTTGGAATCATGGCTACAGCTGACAGCCATGACTCCGTTTTGTTTTTTTTTGCCAACATTATTCTTTTTATTAAAAGTGTTCTGAGGGGTTGATTAGCTGCTGGATTGCTTTTAGAAGTCGTCCCTCCCCTCCCGCCACTCTCCGGTGTTTCTCGGGCTTCCCCATCTCAGCTGGAAGCCTGGGATCTGATCCAGCTGATCGTGTGGCTGGCCATAGAGGTGAACAGAGACCAGAATGTCTCTGATCATCTCTATGTTCTAGGAGACCGGAAATGACGGCACGACGTCACTTCTGGTTTATGGCAGATGTAAACAGTGCATTCTTTTGTTTGGGGGGGGGGGTTTGTATCTGATCAGTGTTTGTTTTTTGTTTTTTAATCTGATGCTTTCAAGGGTAGAGGAGAGATCTGGAGTCTTTTAGACCACAAGTGTCTCCATTAAAAGGACCTGTCATGTTTACATTTCTTATGGTAGCAAAAAAAGTGATTAAAAAAATTAAATAGACAGTGTAAAAAATTTTTTTTTTATAAAATAATAAAAAAGAAATTTATGGAGGCAAACGTGCACGGTGGTCATGAACATTTTAGTAAATCAACACCTCAATCATCAATCAAACAATGCACTCTATGGAATTGATTTTCTAAAGGCAAATAGGCAGTTATTTTGCAAGAGAATTTTCCCTTAGCTTAATAAGTGTGGTGAAAATCCACTTTGCAAAGAATACCCAATCACATGCAAGGAAAAAAAAAATTACTTTGCTTGCATGGGATTGGATGATGGAGGCCAGCAGAAACTCACCTCATTCATGTAGCTAAGGGAAAATTCCCCTGCAAAGTGAATAGCTTATTTGTTTTTATTAAATCAACCCCGATATGTGGCCAATATTTTATCTAAACAGACGTAGAGAAATGGGGCAGAGAGAATGAAAATGTGATTTAGCTCTCTCTAGTCAATAATCTGCAAAGCTCTATATTAAAAAAAAAAATGAAAGTAAGCATGTAAATAGGTGTCCCAGCAGTCACATAAAATTTTATTTCAAGGTAAATACTACATTATTAATTCAAAATATGCACAAACTGAAAAAGCACCAGACTTTGCCCTTTGAAATGAAATGAATATTAAAACATAAAATGTGTTGCATCTATATTACGTAAGCTGTATATATTTTATTTTCAATCATTCTTTATTGAGTATTCTGAAAAAAAAATTCAGCTATCCATTTTAACTACTTGCTCCCAGGCCAATCTTCAGCTTTCAGTGCTGTTGCACTTTGAATGACAATTGCGCGGTCATGCAACATTGTACCCCTATGAAATTGTTATCATTTTTTTCACACAAATAGAGCTTTCATTTGGTGGTATCTAATAAGAGTAATAATAGCAGGGATGACCAGCCCCAGGGGTAAAGGGTAGATGGCAGAAAATCATAAAAAGTGATGGCGCAAGTGTGGTGGGTAACTGAGTAGCACAGGTAGATTTGAAAAAAAAAATGTGTATAAATATATGAGGTGGTAGCAAAAAGTTGTAGCACGCCAACAGATTGGCTATCACAGTGATCAGTCACTGTGCAGCCCGGCCCCCTTGTTTTTTTTCTCTCTATGAATGGAGGAGAGAGATAAAATGTATCTCTCTAACTCCTGGCACAGAGAAAAAAAAGATAAATAAATGAATATTAAAAAATAAAGAAAAAATACCTAGATCAAGGTTTGGCATAGTTCAGTGCCAGGGTTAGTGTTTGGGTCAAGGTCAGGGGCAATGGTCAAGGTCAAAAAGTCAGGGTCAAAGGTCAGGATTTAAAAAAAATAGGTATCAGTGTCAGTTAGTGTCAATGTCAGTGTCAGTGTGTTTTGGGTAAAAAAAAAGACAAAAACAAAATGTGCACTATGGTTTCTGGGCTGTACTGTGGGTACAAACAACAAATAACATACACATATATGATATCGCTGCAACCGTTAAGAGCTGGAGAATTTATTTTGGATTGTTCTTTGGTGGTAGGTTATGGTAGTAACAAAAAACACACAGCTAAATAAAAAAATTATTTTTTTGTTTTACTATTTTGACCAGTTTTCCTTTGATAATAAAAAAAGATTTGAATGGACTCCCGTGCCCCGGGACACACAGGGAAGAAGTTCCTGCACTTCTTTGGAAACCACAGCCCGCCCGGGAACCTCAGTTCCCAGTACGGTTGCGATTTCCAGTGCGGGCGATGTGCCATTGGAACTAATGGCACCAGCCCGCGAGTCCGCATTCTTCTGTGTGGGTGGTGTGGATGCACGGATTTTTGTGCGGATCCACAGCGGCACCATCCACACATATGTGAACCTAGACTTAGACCCTTGTCACACCCTTAAGGTGGGAATACACGATTAGAAAATCGACCGATCGGTCATCCGACGACCGAGAGGCATTCATTCATTGGTCAAAATCATGGCCCACATTAATCAATCTAAAAAAATAGTTTGTCGGGCAATACGTAGTGTTGACGTCTTCCGTACAAGTGGAAGTGGTGCGGTGTGCGAAACAACAAAATTTTTCACTGTGTTCAACCGGATTTTTTCGTTCACAATATCGTTATCGGTTAAAACATCCTGCTCATCAACGAAGAGAAAATCGTTCGATCAGTGATTCCGCAAAATTTTTCGCATGATTTTCTTATCGTGTGTACGGGACAGTAGCCTGGGTTCACATATATGCGGTGCGGTAAATCGCCTGTGATTCGCACAGGAACCGCACTGCATTCCTGTGCAAATCACATGCGATTTGTGTGTGGTGCAATTGGAGCCAGGGGCGGACTGACCATTCAAGCACTCGGCACTGCCCGAGGGCCCAGGTTCAGTAGGGGGCTCCATGAAATGCCCCTGGTACCTTTTTATAGGCTTTTTTGAGTGTGCTTTGAGTGTGGCCAAGGACACAGGGGCCCCATGATCCCCTATTGCCCGGGGCCCCCATGAGTTGTCAGTCCACCCCTGATTGGAGCCATACATTATGTATGGCTCTAATCGCACCGCACCCACACCAAAAACCTTTTTTTGGGTCCGCACTAGAATCGGATCGCATGGGTATTCACACCTATGCTATCCAATTCTGCACATCGCACTGCGTTTTGCGGGCATACACACCCACAGCAGTTTGCATGAACGGGTGAGCGATTCTGAATTTGCACTGAAAATGCTGCAAATTCTGGACCGCATCAGTGTGAACCAGGGCTTACAGTGAAGTCACATGATTTCAAAGTTGGGGGACATGCCAATTTTAGGTGCGATTTACAAGACATCTGACACAGATGCCTTATGAAAAACGCACCAAAAGTAGTGCATCCACTGCTTTAGAAATCGGTGCAGCTCCAACCAAGTCGGAACTGCACCGATATGACCGCTGTAATTGAGGACAATAGGGTGAGACTTGCCATGCGATTTGCAAGTCGTATGGCATGCAAATCGCATGCCAAGTCGCACCCAGTGTGACTGAGGACTTGCCAAGTTTTCTGTCCTGAGGGCCAGTTCACACTACATGCATTTCAGTGTGCTTTTTTCTGCATCCAAAATGCACAGAAAGTAAGTTTTATGTTTGTCAATGTCATAGTTCACATCTAGTGCATTATGGATGCAGAAAAAAAAGAACATGCTGCATTTTTGCTGCACAAAACTGTACTGGAACGCTGTAAAACGCATAAAAAATGCACCAAAAATGCAGTTGCATGCACATGTCCTTATTTAAATTGAAGAAAAAGAGAGGGGGGAAAATTAACTGGAACACATCAAAAATGCACTGGAACTTGTCAAAAACACTTCAAAAACATGGCAAAAACATGCATGCAAAAACGCATCAGAAACACATCTGGACTGCGCTTCTATAGTGTAAACCGGCCCTAAGGCTTGCTTCACACCAATGCAGTTTGCTTTTGATCCGTTGTTGCAATGCTTTTTGCATTCCGCTTTGCATTTTTACCACGTTTTTCATTCTTTTTTTGTTAGAGGGGAAATGTTTTTGTTACTGGGCAGAATAAAAACGCAAAATACGGCAAAAACGCACTACATGCATTCCAAGCAGTGTCTCCATTGAACTATTGTAGCAAAAACGCTGCTTTTTGCGTTTAAAAAAGTCCCTGACCCTTTCCAAAAACGCAGCTGCTCAAAAAAGCAAAGATGTGAACATGTCCCCTAGGAAACAATGTTAACCCCTTGGTGCCAGCGCCTCCCGGCCCTTTAAGGTTTTCAGAGGTTTTACGGTCATGTGACCACCGGGATTCACCGTCACGGCGGTCACATGATCGGGAAAGGTCCCGACCGAAAGAGGAGATCGGGACCTTTCCGTGAGTACCAGATATGTGTGCTGGGAGCGCGCAGGGCGCGCTCTCAGCACATATGTTTTTCTTAATTGCATGCAAATGTGTGGCCGCTCGGTGTCAAGGCCCAGACGCACATTTGCGTGCAGCCAGCGCCAGGAGGTTAAATGGACTGCAGTGCATTTCTGCAAAAAGCACTAAACAACACATTGGGGTGAATTAGGTTTAAAGCGGAGTTCCAGCTAAAAAAATAAAATAAGTCAGCAGCTATAAAAACTGAAACTGCTGACTTTTAGAATACAGTCACTTACCTGTCCCTCGGTCCAGCAATGTCCTCACCATGGCTGGTTTCACCAGCCGTCTTCTCTCCCTGGTGCCGGCATCTTTAGTGTGGGCACCCGGCTGTGACAGCTTGCAGCTTCACAGCTGGGTGCCCACTGCGCATGCGTGAGAAGTGCTGCACTTTGTGAATGGCCCCTTAGTCTCCTGGGACCTGTCATGTGTCCCTGAAGACTATGGGGAGGGAGGGGGGAGGACAACTTAAACTTCTGATAGCCTAGGCAATCGCAACAGAAGTGGGAGTGAGTACCTGTCAAATTCGGGTACCCGCTCCCCAAAGGTGCCAATCGTTAATGTGGAGCAGGGGACAAAGCATTAAAGCGGAACGTCCCCTTATGGGTGGAACTCCGTTTTAAATCTACATACCAACAAGTGATGAAGCTTTCTAGGGCTAAGTTAAGGCCTTGTTCTCAAAATCAAAGAAAGCTTTTAATTTCTGCAACAGAGGTACATTAATGGTATATTCATACATAGGGTAGCTGAAATTTAGAAGAAAAAAAAAAGTGAACTTAACTTTTAAAACAGCAAAGCAAGTTAACATGCCAATTGGTACCAATCTTACTCTCAACCACCCCACAATGAAAACCGATCCCCCATGAAAAATCAAACCCAGGTCTGTTTTAAATATCCCAAAAATATTACACCAAATGTTCAAGCTCATGTATAATTTTAGGCATATGAACAAACTTCAAACTGCAGTTGAAATCTCTTGGCTTCATTTGTGGTCAGACCATTTGACCGTGGGAAGGAAATTAGCCATGGTGGGACCTGGAATCACTTTGAAGCCCCTGCAATCACTGTGGCCATTTGTGTCTGTATGCTGAAGGGAAAGGATTAGACAGAATCACCAGCAAAATGAGATATGAATTGATTTTGCTGTGCACGTCCAAAGATGATTCTCTGAAGAAGCAGATAATAAATATGCCATGAACCACGTCTGTTATTAAAGATATGAAAAAGTCTGCTATCTAACACCGCCATCTATATGAGGACAAAAATAGAAAAAATATGTAAGTATTCTATTGTCATTTATAATGACAAATGCACCTAGAAATGTATCAATGGTAACGGGAATAATGGCTCAAAATCAATGGGCTGTTTTTTATTCTTAGCAAAATGTCTTTATACAGACAGTAAGTTCTTAAAGAATTAAGATTGAAAAAAATATGTTTTTTAAATTGTGTAGGTTAGGCTAGGTTCACACCTATGCAGGTTGTATTCAAGCCATTTCTGCGTTGTGTTTTGCGTTTTTAACGAGTTTTTGATTTTGCGTTTTTTTAATTTTTTTTATTATTCTTGTTGCTAGGCAGATTTAAAGCGCAAAATGCATCAAAAACGCGGCAAAAACATTTTTAAAAAATGCAGCAAACACACAATACATGATTTTCTGCAGTCCATTAAAATATATAGAAACAAAAACACAACTTTTTGCGTTCAAAAAAGTCTCTAACCCTTTCCAAAAAATGCACTGGGTAAAAACACACAGGTGTATGTATGTCCCATAGGAAATCATGTTAAATGGACTGTATTGCGTTTCTACAAAACACTGCAGAAAACGCTTAGGTGTGAACCTAGGGTGATTGAATCAGAAACCTTAGAAAGTTGTTTGTCCATAAATGCCCCCCCTTCTCTTTTTTTTTTAGATTTTTTTAGTTACAGAGTCACTTTAAGGACCTTCTTATAATTTGTCTCTGAATAAATTCCTGGCATGTGTAAATACACCTAACAATAAACGTTAAAAAAATCCAGCAAAACGCAGCCCTTGAGCTCCAGTCAATTCATTTTGCCTAGGCTGAGATAACAGGTTGTCTTCTGCAGGCAGGAGGAATCATCCAGTGACACCTGCAGTAGTCTAAGAGGAGCTGTGAAAATGTGGAATAGACTCCCTCAAGAGTTGGTTCTGGCCAGCTCAGTGGATTGCTTTAAAAAAGGCCTGGATTATTTCCTAGATACACAGAATATAACTGGATACTAACATTTATAGGTAAGGTTGATCCAGGGAATATCCAATTGCCTCTCGGGGGTTCAGGAAGGAATTTGTTCCCCGCAGGAGCAGATTGGATCATGTTTTGCTGGGGTTTTTGCCTTCCTCTGGATCACCTGTGGGTGTAGGATTATAAATTTTTTTTATGGTTGAACTGGATGGACTTTTGTCTTTTTTCAGCCAAACTATGTAAATATAAGGCCAGTGATTGATGAAAGAAAATAAAATATTGGCCAGCAAAGCTGAGACCCTTGAAGAAAGTACAACAGTTCCCAGCAGACATCAGATTAACTTGTACAATATTAGTCTCTTACCAGACCCAGGGCACCCTCTTCTGGGTCTTTAGATACATGATCTGATTTAGTTCAAGGCCTCGGACAGGAAAAGAGTTGCTGTGATTTCTCTCTTTCAATCTTGCTGAGACAGTCCCCCTTTTCCTGCATTACAAACTGTGGTAGTGCTCTGCAGTACAGTCTGAATTACACCAGTTATCCAAATCACACTTCGCACCCTCCCAGGGTGAAGGACCCCCTACCTAAAACTGCAAAATCACGTATATATACATGATTTTGGCACCCGTGCCGCCCTGTAGTAGTAGCAGAAGCAGATAAGGGCATATTATGCTAGTATACATCACATACTAGCAAATTATGAAGGGTTTACCTTAAAATGAAGCCTTCCAGTGGCATGCTCTCACAGCTGACAGGGCTTACATCTTCATCCGATCTTCCGTCCATGTTCACGGGCCCTGGCAGTTTGCATGGCCCAGCCACAATGACGTCATTCCCATGCACATGGGAGCCACAATCGTGGCACAGCTCCCTTCAGAGAGCAGTGCACATGTGCCATTGACGTCACCAGCTGCAGAAATAGTAAATACCTCCTGAACAGTGCATGTTTAGGAGATATTGGGGGTTATTTACTAAAACTAAAATCCGATGCAACTCTGCATAGTAACCAATCAGCTTCCAGGTTTTATTGCCAAAGCTTAATTTGACAAGCAGAAATTAGAAGCTGATTACCTACCATACGCTGCTGCACCAGATTCGAAGCGCACCAGATTAGTAAATCTTCCCCATTCGTTGTACCTACAGGTAAGCTTTATTATAAGCTTTCCTGTAGATACACATCACCAAGTGGTGTTTACTACCATTTTAAATACAAATCTCAAAAAAGTGTCAGCAATTGTTTGCACTACAATCAAATGATCCTTTTTTTAAAATTGTTAGAAATTAGGTTGACAGACCCTTTAATGGATGCTGACCTATACCCACTCCATTCACATCAAACATCTCCACTATAACGATTACTGTTGTGTTTCAAAAATCATTTTTATGTACCAGTAAGGGATGTGCGCTGTGAGGATTGTGTCCGGTATATTTCATAGCAGTCACTGAAAATAGCCCCTAGTAATCCCATTGTTGGCCCTTGGAACTCTGGTTCTATTAGGTCAGAAATGGATTGATCTCTATTTAATTAAAGCAGCATGAAGGATGTGCTGCCATTTCTCAGCAGAATTCTCTCCCACTGACATCGAGCCGCTTATTGCTGCCATTGCTATTGTGCAGCTATTATGCCACTCGATAGCCCCTAAATGAATAGCGTGTAATCATATTTACAATGACTTTCATTTTCGCTCTCCAATGTACTATTCTCATCTGCCATGTGGACTCTTAATGATTTACAGATCAGGAAATTTGCAAAGCTCACAATATTTTTCATAGGCTGTCCAGGCTGAATGTTGTCATGGTCCATATTTATCAAACCCCAATGTCATGAACTGCTACTACAGATGTTTTGTGTGTAGTTAAAGGCCACATTTGCTGTTTTCTTGCTGTGCATTCTTCAGTGTCTTGGTCATACCTACACAAAACTACATTATCCATATAAAAAAGAAAATAACAGATATAAGTGGTACTTAAGGCATTTTGGAGTTATAGGGTCCACTTATAAAGAATTAATTGGTACATTTGCCATATTTATAAGACATATTTGGTGTATTTTCACTGGTTGAAAAAAATTCCCTAATACCCATTAACATGTGTTGTTCAATGAAAATCTCATGACTGTAATATTTGCAGAATTTATAACATGGCGAATAATACACATTTGCCATACGTTCATTGTAGAACAGTGGTCTCCAAACTGCGGCCCGAGGGCCAGATGCGGCCCTTTGCTTGCTTTTATCTGGCCCTTGGGGCACTATTTCATCCACTGATACCAATTTGGTAGAATTCCCCCCAATTACACCAATGAAGGGGGCACAACTCCTTCCAATGACACCAATGATGAGACACAATTCCTCCCAGTGACACAAATGATGGAGTTCAATGACATCAACGATAGGGCAGAATTCCTCCCACTGACACCAAACAAAGGGGCATTATTTTTTTCCCATTGACATTGGGACCTTTTCTACTCCCAACGGCTGCAGTCCTTGTAAAGTCTGAAGGACAGTAAACTGTCCCTTTGTTTAGGAAATTTGGAGATCCCTGTTGTAGAATAACAGGCTGAGACTGCAAAATATCATTTTGTATTTAAAATTTCACAGCCTGCTTATAAATAGATCTGTAGATACTTTTTGCCTATGGCTCTCTTAAATTATCTAAACTCGAAAACAAAAATGTAATATAGTGCGACTTACAAATCCTTAAAGGTGGTGTCTGTATTCATAATATTTTTTAGTCTTTATTTCCTTTATTTCGACCTGGTGATCTGGCCAGTAACATAATTCCTGTCTTAGGGCTTCTCCTCTCTGTAGAAGTGCAATGGAGCCACCCCTGGACTATCGCAATCAGTCTCTGGCAGGGCTTTACTTCTCAGAGAATAGGTGCAGGAACTCTCCCTTTCCGAGTCACCCCTTGTCTCTGTCCTGCACCATCCCTTGGTTCTGCCCCTACCTCTCAGTACCGCACTTTTAGAGAATACAGAACCAAGTATCAATTTGTATGGAATTTACTAAATGGTAACAAGAAAAACAGTAAAATAATTCCCCTGCAGCTGGCAACAATAGACCCCCCAACAACAATGGACCACCTGCAACAAATTACTGCCCCAGCACAATAGACACCTCCTGGCAACAACAAATATCCAATAGATCCTCCAGCAGCTAGCAACGATAGACCCCTCCCACAATAGTAGATCCCTTCCAGCAGCAATTGATCACACAGCAACATAAGACCCACCCCCAGCAACAATATATCTCCCACCATCAAGAGTAGACATCCCCAGCATCAATAGATTCCCCCCACAAAAATAGATCCCCTCCAGCAAAAATAGATGCCCCAGCAGCCAGCATCAATGGACCCCGCAGTACACCCCAGCACCCCTTGCCATTACATACATTTAGTGCTGGTGGTGCCGGAACTGTGTTCCTTCGCATTCCCACTAAAAAAAGCTCTGGTCTCCGGAGAGGGTAGTTTTAGATGTAATAGCAGATTTTGATGGACTTTACTAGAGTTAGGAATTAAACCCAAACTCCAGTTAATATTTTATAAACAGTTACAACAACAGTTTTTTTTCCTTTTGGGATAAAGGTTTTATATAAATTAATAAAACTTGTCTGTTCTACGCACTGCTGTCATTGTAAAAAGGTTTGCCTCAACTCTCAAATTGTACTTTTTTGCTGGGCTGGTTGTGACCATCTGTACACACCAACCATCAATGCACACCAACTCCATGGATCCTTGACTTTGGAGGTGGCCCATTGAGGCGGCCTGGAGGGCAAAGTTTTTCTCTGTATGCAGGAGTGACAGTAACTCTCAACCTTAGTCTGCATTAAAGTTGAATCGGTTTCTTTAAACGTAAAAGTCCTCTGGCCCTAAATTGCCATGGTCATCATGCGAGACAGCTAGCACAGTTTCTGTATGCATCTCTGGTAAGAACAGTTGCCAACTTCCTTCAGGCTTGCCTGAGGGGCCCCTTCGGTAGACCACCCCATCACATAGCTGAAGTTGATCCCACTTCTTATGAACTAGATGTGTTTCTTTAAGATAGAGTTCACTAGCAACAGTTCTAAGTGACCACTCTCCACGGCTTTCTATCTGGACCTTTCTCAGGTCTTTCCTAGAAAGCTTAGAGAAGCCTCCGTCTCTCTTGAGTGAGGTCACAGCATGAGAACACCTACAGCAGTGATTCCAATGGCTTCAGCCCCTGATGCTCCCTTGACACAATGCTCAACTCCTTGCCAGAAAGCTTGGACTTCTGATGTCAGTTGGTCTCATTCTTCTGGGAGCAGTCTCAGGGTCATAGAGTCTCCATGATAGTGTGTCAGCATCTCTGTTTCTGATCCCTGAATGATACTTCAGGCTGAAGTGAAACCCTGATAAAACAGGCAACCATCAATGTCTTGTGGCATCCAGCTTGGTTGTGTTGAGTGTGTAGTTGAGCGGATTTTTATTTGTCTTGACTCCAAAGTCATACAGATAACTTTTCAACTTGTCCACCACTGTCCACTTCTAGACCAGGAGTCACTTCTCCTCTGTAGTGACCGCTGGCTGACACAAGGAGGCTGAATCACATCACTGGACTGGAATGGGCTGAAAATAGGTAAGTATATACATAATTTTTGCACAGGTTAGTAAGGATAAGTGTTAAGAGGGGGAAGGAACAATTGTAACCACCTCCCGCCCACCATATAGTCCAATGACGGGCGCAAGGTGGTTCTCTCGTTCATATGACGTCCTCCCATTCTCACGGCGCATGGGAGTGCGCTGCGCGGTGATCGGCGGTGTGCTGTGTCCCTTGGACACAGCGGATCACCGATCTACGGAAAGAGCCGAAGACGTCGGCTCGGTCATGTGATCAGCTGTGTCCAATCACAGCTGATCACATGTAAACAGGGAAATGTCGGTTATCGGCATTTCTCTCCTCTCAAGCTATCATGCTGAGGGGAGGGGACATGTATACTGATCATCAGGGCACTGATGATCAGTGTGCCCTGATGATCCGTGTGGCCCAGAAGTGCCACCTGTCAGTGTCCATCAGTGCTAGCTGACAGCGCTGAACAGTGCCACATCAATGCCACATATCAGTGCCCATCTGAGCTGCCTTTCAGTGTCACCCATCAGTGCCAGTCAGTGCCACCTAGCAATGCTAATCAGTGCTGCCAATCAGTGCCGCCTATCAGTGTGCATCAGTGCCGCCTATCAGTGTGCATCAGTGCCGTCTAACAGCGCCAGCCAGTGCCACCTAACAGTGCCAGTCAGTGCCATCTGTCAGTGCTGCCTATCAGTGCTGCTTATCAGTGCCATATATCAGTGCTGCCTTTCAGTGCCTATCAGTGATGCCTGTCAATGCCCATCAGTGCCACCTATCAGTGCCTCTTCATCAGTGCCCATCAGTGTCACCTATCAGTGTCCATCAGTGCAGCCTCATTAGCGCACATCAGTGAAGGAGAAAAATCACTTATTTACAACATTTTACAACAAAAACTAAGAAAAAAATTTTCTTTTTCAAAATTTTTAGCGGTTTTTGGTTTGTTTAAGAAAAAATAAAAAACCCAGAGGTGATTAAATACCACCAAAATAAAGCTCTGTCACAAAAAAATGATAAAAAATGTCATATGGGTACAGTGTTGCATGACCGCGCAATTGTCATTCAAAGTGTGACAGCGCTGAGAGCTGGAAATTGGCCTGGGCAGGAAGGGGGTATAAGTGCCCTGTAGGCAAGCGGTTAAGATTAGTTAGCTTGAGGCTGGGATTCTACTTTAAGTGTGGTTGACAGTTCTAGGCAGGTAGGTGGTGGCTCCTCTGTGTATTTCATGGCTTAATTTTCAATTTTGACTGTAATATACTTAGAAGTTTGTCTCATGAATATATGAGCAGCACATAGGAAAAATGTTCAATTTGGAAATACTTCAGCATGCAATGTTAATAGACAATCATCGGCACAAACACTAGTCATTCCTCCTCCCTGCAATAGTTTCTGTGTTCTGAATTTTAACACGCTTTTCTTTCTTTTTTTTCCACATAAGCAGTGCAGAAATTCTGCGAGCAACTATTGAAATATGATCAGAGAGACAGTTTTAGACACAGCTCGGCTTAAGTATCCTATTAGTTTTAATGTATAAACCTCTTTGGGATATAAAATAATTTTTATTCTGATTTCTAAGTCAAGAATTACCACAAATTCTATGCTCTAAACTCTGTCTTCTGGTTGATTTTTGATTGTAGAAATTCAAACCCTCCACCATGATTAATTCTTTAACAGAGACGCCAGCCAAGAATAGCAAAATAACATTGAATATCCCACTAAAAGATAACATAATACTACCAAATTTTGCTGTAATATTCACCTTCAGTCTTGAGATTTCTTCCTCTGTATTTTTGTCTGCTGCTAGTTATCTTCATTTAGATGTCCAGCATAATTCCACTTCCTGAACCTGAAGCCCTCCCTTGGTGACTGGACAGTGAAAAGAGAAGCAGCACAGTGATGAGCGCATCCTTTTGTCACTCTGCTTTCTCCTCCTTTCAGCATGCTCCATGGCAGCACATACATAGATTGGCTCTTTGTGCTGCTTCTTCCTCTCACACTCCAGCCCTGTTGTACAGGGACTGCAAGAGGCTGAAACCAGGTCACATTCAGGTACTTACACTGCTTACATTTAACAATTCTTTTAATACTGGAATAATGATTACAGGGCTGCATTCATTTGTCATTTATTTACCTAGATTTTGGCTTTAACCTCCTGCCGACTGCGTAATGCATATACACTCACCAGCCACTTTATTAGGTATACCTGTTTAATTGCTTGGTAACACAAATGGCTAATCAGCCAATCACATGACAGAAACCCAATGCATTTAGGCATGTAGATGTGGTGAAGATGACTTGCTGAAGATCAAACTGAGCATCAGAATGGGGAAGAAAGGGGATTTAAGTGACTTTGATTGTGGCATGGTTGTTGGTGCCAGATGGGCTGGTATGAGTATTTCAAAAACTGCTGATCTACTGGGACTTTCACGCACAACCATCTCTAGGGTTTCTAGAGAATGGTCTGAAAAAGAGAAAATATCCAGTGAGTGGCAGTCGTGTGGATGAAAATGTCTTGTTGATGTCAGAGGAGAATGGGCAGACTGGTTGCTGCGAAATTCAGATGGTAGGGTCAGAATTTGGTATAAGCATGGATCCATCCTGCCTTGTATCAATGGTTCAGGCTGGTGGTGTAATGGTGGTGGGAGATATTTTCCTGGCACCAGCAAAGTGTACCTAATAAAATGGCCGGTGAGTGTATGGAGGAGCAGGAAATGTGGCCTTGAATGTCCAGCTGCCACATATATGCATCCATGGCAGACTGAGGATGTGTTCTGACTGCGCACTCACTGTGCATTCCAATCATACCGACCGAGCATACAGCTCCCAGTGTAGGCTTCTGATTGGGGCTCCCAACCTTGTGACCACGGTGAGGACCAATCATAGCATTCACATGACACAGACGCTGCACCGCCCTTCCAGGCATTATTACCCACATAAAGAGTAAGTCCACTTTTGTTGAAAGAAAAAAAAAAAAAAAAAACAATCCCCTTTGGGTGATCAATGCACATTGCAGGGATTTTAACAAACTTTGCAGCAGTTTCTTATCTTTTGTTGCTGAGAAGAAATAACTGTTTGTTTCACCGTGTCCCTTACAGACTGATTCTGAATTGGAGGTTCTGGTTCATTATAAAACACAGGTGTACCTCGGTTTACGAATGTAATGCGTTCTCCGGGACGTTTTGTATTGCAAAAAATTTGTAAACCGAAATGCAGTTTTCTATAGGAATGCATTGAAAACCAATTAATCCATTCCGGAGGTCAGAAAAAAGTAAAAAAAAAAAGTATTTTATCTGTTCAAAACTCTTTATAAAGTGCACTTTAAATGCATAAATACTGTAAAGGGACATGATTAAAAACAAAATCGTAAATGCATTAAAACCCAATTAATCCGTTCCAGAGGTCAGAAGAAAGTAAAAAAATTTTTATCTGTTCAAAACTCTTTATAAAGTGAACTTTAAAGGTACAGGCCCGCGCTATAAACCTCCAGGCGCAATGCATCCTGGAGAAACTTACTTCGTATTCCAAAAAAAAATTGTAAACCAAGGCATTATTTGCAATGAATTTTCATTCGTAAACCGAAATGTACGTTAACCGAGACGTTTGTAAACCGAGGCACGCCTGTACCTGGTGCACTCTCAGAAAAGCTGCAGTGTCTGCATCCTTTCAGAAGTATTTAACCCTTGGGAAGTATCTCAGGAAAACTGAAATTCCTGTTGCAGAGGGGACCAAGAGTCTGATTTGTATCTTAAGCTAGGTTCACACTTATGCAGTTTGCATTTGATCCGTTTCTGCAGTGCTTTTTGCGTTTTTGCACATGCGTTTTACTTTTTTTTTTCAACAGAAATTCTGAAGGGCCCTCTGCACACTGGTATATACACCCTTTCAAGCAGACTCTGCAATAAATAATGATATTTAGTTCACACATATTGCAATACATGTTTAAGCCGGCCAACTGCATCAAAGTATTCCTCTATGGCCAGTCCTACTCTGCTCTGCCTACACAAATGCTACTGTGGAAACATTTCCAATATAGGGGAAAAGACAAAGTGGGGAGAGCACAGGTATATCTTGTTTGTTGCTTTTTTTTTCAACACGCAGCAAAAATGCACTACATACTTTTCTGCAGCCTTTCAATTGAAGTCTATAGAACCAAAAACGCTGGTTGCAGAAAAAAAAGTAGAACAGGCTGCCCAGATCTATACTGGAATGTAGTGAAACACATCTACAATGCACCAGAATGCACCAAAACGCATCAAAATGCATTGGAATGTACATGTCCCTATTTAAATTGAAGAAAAGGGTGAACAAAATTAACTGGAATGCATAAACAATGCAATGGAAGGCATCAAAAATGCGTCAAAAACACGCATCTGGAACGCATCTAGACTGTGTTTCTATAGTGTGAACTGGCCCTTAATGTATCGCCAAGAGGTGGTGTTAAGTAGTTAAAAGAGGTTGTAAACCCATACATACATATACCAATTGACTGGCAGTTTGACCCAATGGTCTTCTATGGGACTACTGGAAGAATCAGCTCTTATCTGTTTACCAGTCCCATTAAAGCCTATAGGACCAATCTATGCATGTGCAGATGCTGAATCCTGAAGTTGGCAGAGGGAAGTAAACAATGCCACAGACTTTGCAGCAAGATCTAGGTAAGTATAGCAATTTGGGTAAGGAGGGGTTATACACCTCTTCAGGGGGGTGGGGAAAGAGGGTAAGGAAACTAAGTGGGAAAGAAAATGAAAGTCAACATGGTATTTACATACCTACAGTTTATATGTGTACAGGGCTTTTTTTCAGCAGGAATGTGGGGGGGGGGGGGACGCAGTTCCGGCACCTCTAGCACTCAATGTAATGCCAAGGGGTTCTGTGGTGTGCAGGAGGGTCTGTTAATGCTAGGTGCTGGGGGATCTTTTGTCACTGTGGGGGTCTATTGTTGCTGGTGGGGATATATTGTCGCTCGTAGGTGATCTATTGTTGCTGATGGGGATCTGTTGTTGCTGGTAGGGGATCTATTGTCACTGGTGGGGATCTGTTGTCGTTGGTAGGGGATCTATTGATGCTTGTGGGGACCTATTGTTGCCTGTGGGGATCTATTGTCGCTGGTAAGAGATCTATTGTTGCTGGTGGGGATATATGGTCGCTGGTAGTGGATCTATTGTTGCTGGTGCGGATCTATTGTTGTTGGTAGGGGATCTATTGTTGCTGGTGGTAATCTATTGTCACTGGTAGGGGATCTGTTGTTGCTCATGGGGATCTGTTGTTGCTGGTAGGGGATCTATGGTTGCTGGTGGGGATCTATTGCTGCAGTTTGGGATCTATTGTCGCTGGTAGGGGATCTATTGTCGCTAGTAGGGGATCTATTGTAGTTGGTAGGGGATCTATTGTCGCTGGTAGTGGATCTATTGTTGCTGGTAGGGGATCTATTGTTTCTTGGGAGGGGTAAATTGTTGCTAGGAGGGATCTATTGTTGCTGTCTGCTGGGAGATCTATTGTTTCTGGAGGGAGTCTATTGTTGCTGGTTGCTTGCTCTTTGCTTTAACGCTTTCCTTGTTATCATTAACAAATTCCATGCAAATTACTTAGCACTACAAAATGATACTTGGTTCTGTATTTTCTAAAAGGGGCGGTACTGTGAGCTGAGGATTGGGAAACCAAGGGATGGTGTTCGGAGGTAGGTAGGGGGCAGAGACAAAGGGCAACTCAGAAGGGGAGAGTACCTACACCTATTTGCTGAGAAAAAAAGCCCTGTATACATATATGTATTTATATATTTATATATACAGTTAGGTCCATATATATTTGGACTCAGGCACATTTTTAGTTTTTTCAGATATTTACCAAAACATATTCAAGCTATATTTATATAATGGATATGGCCTGAAAGTGCACACTCTTATATTTAATTTGAGGTTATGTACATCCAAATTGGAGGAAGGGTTTAGGAATTACAGCTCTTAAGAGTAGCCATCCCCCCTTTTTCAAGGGACCAAAAGTAATCGGACAATTGAATCAAAAGCTGTTTCATGGCCAGGTGTGGGCTACTCCTTCATTATTTCTTCATCAATTAAGCAGGTAAAAGGTCTGGAGTTGATTCTAAGTGTGGTATTTGCATTTGGAATCTATTGCTGTGAACCTACATTGTGCGCCCATGCAAGTGAAGCAGGCCATTGTAAGGCTTCAAAAATGAAATAAATCCATCAGAGATATAGCAGCAACATTAGGAGTGGCCAAATCAACAGTTTGGTACATTCTGAGAAAAGAAGAATGCACTGGTGAGCTCAGCAACATAAAAAGGCATGGACGTCCACGGAAGACAACAGTGGTGGATGATCGCAGGATCCCCTCTATGGTAAAGAAAAACCCATTCACAATATCCAGACAAGTGAAGAGCGCTCTCCAGGAGGTGGGCGTATCATTGTCAAAGTCTACAATCAAGAGAAGACTTCACGAGAGCAAATACAGAAGGTTCACCACAAGGTGCAAACCATTCATAAACCTGAAGAATAGAAAAGCCAGATTAGACTTTGCCAAAAAAACATCTAAAAAAGCCAGACCAGTTCTGGAAAAGCATTCTTTGGATGGATGAAACTAAGATTAATCTGTACCAGCATGACAGGAAGAAAAAAGTGTGCAGAAGGCTTGGAACAGTTTATGATCCAAAGCACACAACGTCATCTGTAAAACATGGTGGAAGCTGTGTTATGGCATGGGCATGCATGGCTTTCAGTGGCACTGGGACATTGGAGTTTATTGATGATGTGACAGAAGACAGAAGCAGCCAGATGAATTCTGCATTGTTTAGAGATATACTGTCAGCCCAGATTCAGCCAAATGCAGCAAAGTTGATTGGACAGCGCTTCACAGTACAGATGGACAATGATCCAAAACACACTGCAAAAGCAACCCAGGAGCTTTTGGAGGAAAAGAAGTGGTATATTCTGCAATGGCCGGGTCAATCAGCTGATCTCAACCCCATTGAGCATGCATTTCACTTGCTGAAGGCAAAACTAAAGGCAGAAAGAGCCACAAACAAAGAACAACCAAAGACAGCTGCAGTTAGAGCCTGGCAAAGCATCAGAAAGGAGGAAACCCAGTCTTTGGTAATGTCCATGGGTTCCAGACTTCAGGAAGTCATTTCCAGTAAAGGTTTCTCAACAAAATATTAAAAATGAACATTTTGTTTATGATCATATTCAATTGTCCAGTTACTTTTGATCCCTTGAAAAAGGGGGGATGGCTAATCTTTAAGAGATGTAATTCCTAAATCCTTCCTCCAATGTGGATGTACATATACTCAAATTAAACCTGAGAGTGCACTTTCATCCCATATCCATTATATAACTATCTCTTGATTATGTTTTGGTAAATACCTGAAAACAATTAAAATTGTGTCTGTGTCCAAACATATATGGACCTAACTGTATATATATATATAACGTGTGTTATGGTAACGAGTGCATTGCTGCAATGCATAGCTATAAATCATCCCTCAGTGAAAGGCCAGCCACCATCCACCAGGAACATTCTACTCACCATCATCACGAAGATTAGGGATGAGCAAACCCCAAACATAGTAGTGGTTAACCCTATTGAAGTCTATGGCCTGTTTCACAGGATTTCAGCTGGTAGAGCAGTGTGAACATCAAGCTTTGACAAAGCATTTGCAGAGCTTTCAGTAAGCTTTGTTGAAGCTTTTTCAGTACCATTCAACTCCATTTTGTAAATGTTAAACACAGCTCCTAATGGGAGTGCTGACTGACACTTTAAACAAGCACTTCTTGAAGCTTGTTGAAAGCCTATTGAATCCTAATAGCAGCTTGTTTAAAGTGGAAATCAGCACTCCTATTAGGAGCTGTGTTTAACATTTACAAAATGGAGTTGAATGGTACTTTAACCACTTGCCTACCGGGCACTTTTACCCCCTTCGTGCCCAGGCCAATTTTCAGCTTTCAGTGCTTTCGCAACTTGAATGACAATTGTGCGCTCATGCAACACTACACCCATATGAAATTTTTATAATTTTTTTTCCACACAAATAGAGATTTCTTTTCGTGGTACGTACTCACTGCTGGGTGTTTTATTTTGTGTGCTATAAACAAAAAGAGAACAAAAATTTTGAAAAAAAAAAAAGGTTTTCTTTGTTTCTATTATAAAATTTTGCAAACCGGTAGTTTTCTCCTTCACTGATGTGCGTTGATGAGGCAGCACTGATAGACAGCACTAATGGGCACTGATAGGCAGCACTAATGGGCACTGATAGGCGGCACTGATGAGGTGGCACGGATAGGCAACACTGATAGGCGACTCTGATAGGCAACACTGATAGGCGGCACTGATGAGGCAGCACTAATGATGCTGCACTGATATGCAACAATTATGGGCGATAGACGACACTGATGGGCACTGATAGGCGGCACTGATGGGAACTGATGGGTGGCACTGACTGACAGCACTGACTGGCGGCACTGCCGGGCATTGACTGGCGGCACTTCTGGGCAGCACTGGTGGGTGGCACTGCTGGGCGGCACTACTAGGCACTGATGGGCACAGGTGGATGGCACTGCTGGGCACAGGTGGGTGGCACTGCTGGGCACAGGTGGGAAGCACTGGTGGGCGGTACTGCTGGACACTGATCATCAGTGCCCTGATGATTGGTGCCAATCTATCCTCTGACAATTGCCGGTTATCGGCAGTACTTTCCTCACGCTGTGACAAATTGAGGAAAGCGCAGCCGATAACCGGCAACTGTATTTACCAGTGATCTACTGTGCCATTGGACACGGCTGATCACGTGGTAAAAGGCCGCTGTGATTGGCCTTTTCCCACATCACGTGATCAGCTGTGTCCGTAGGACACAGCGATCATGGAGATCACCAGGTGCGCAGGGGAGGGACCGTTCTGGGAGGATGTCATATGACGCCCTCCCAGAACTTGCTGGCCGCAGTGAAGCCATTATTCGGCTACCTGCAGTCAGCAAGTGGTTAAACGCATCAGCAAGCTAGATGTTTAATCTAGATCAGGGTTGGGGTCAAAAATCATGCTCAGAGTCAAAGTCAGGGTCAAAGACTGTAGTCAAAGGTCAGGATCAGTGTATTTTAGGTAGAAATAAAAAAAAAAGCACTTTTTTATTTAGTGTCAATGTTTCTCCAATCTAAGCATTGAAAGTGTGATCTCTGTAATTTACAGTTGTGATGAGATAGCGATAACTCCAATGTTAGCTGAATAACACAGGCAGTGACTCATTCCAGAAGACATCTTGTAGATCTTGTGAAGTTTATTTCATAAACTGAGAGAATCTTACAACAATGAATATCAGATAGGTCAAAAGATCATAATGTGATCTTCTTCATGACATGAGGCTTGAAGCTGAAATACCTTACTGAGAAGGGGGTGGGCTATATATACAGCATGAACTAAACCAGAGGAAAGGGAGGAGCAGAGACAAAATATAGAGAACACTTAAAGGCATATAACAGTCATGTGAAAGATGACACTCCCTGTCGAAATCTATGATTTCTAGTATACCAAACTTTAGTTCAAGTCCAATATAAGAAATGAAGATTCTTTCCAGGAACATCTGCAACAGAAGAGGGAAGGGAAGAACAAAGGAAAACAATGCAAACATTTAGCATAATACTTGCAGATGTTGGTCTTGAAAGTCCAGGCTGAGACATGGAAATCCATACTCAGAGGGGAAGGCAGCAACATGCACTATTCCTTCTTGTGAAACATGACAGTCAGTGTGTTTTAGGTAGGATAACAAAAAGCAAAATGTGCACTATTGTTTCTTGGCCCTACTATGGCTACAAACAACAAATACCATATAGAATGGTTTATTTATTTATTTTGAGTTGTTCTTTGGGGGCAGATTATAGTAATAGCAAAAAATATGCAGCTAAATAAAAAAATATAGCATTTTGAGATTTTGTTTCAGCTTTCCTTTGAGAATAAAAAAAACTGAAGATATCCATTACTATTTCCTAGCAAATGAAAGCCCAATGTGTTTTAATAAAAGAAAGCTATAATTCACCTGGATACACTAAGGTGGGGATCCCCCTGTCCATTTTTAAGGCAAACACAATCAAACCCTCTATTCTCCTCTATGGAGCTACAGGTGGACAGACTTGTCCATTTACATCCACTTACCTCTAAACCGATCTGGAAGGGGATTAATTCCCCTTTCCTCTAGTGGATCAGATCAGATGGCAGTTGGGTGTAAACGGACAGCCAGTCCATTTATATCCGGCCGTCCATTGAGCAGAGCAGGCTGTGTCTGTGTCTGGTCTGCATAAGCGGAGCAGACACGGACCTGTCATCTGTCTGGTAGACAGATCCTCAGCTTGGAGGATGCACATGAAGTTCCACAACAATATGATTTGACACTTTAAAAGTGGCATTAAAGAAAAAACTGAAAAAGACATACCAGACCCTCATACAGGCATGCAGCCTGGGTAGCAAGAATATAGGGGGCTGCAAGCGCATAGTTCCTCTTTCCTGAACCATACCAGGCCACATGCCATCAACATTTTGAGGGTACTTTGCAAGAGGGATGGGGGCAGCAAAGCCTCCCCTTTTGCAAGGCATCTTATGCCAAAGTTGAAGGGGCAAGAGCCTCATCCCCACATACTGTCCCCCAAAAAATGATATGCGGGTTTACAGAGAGGAAGAACCCAGATATCCAGCTTCCCTGGGGAAAGGAATATAGGATACATTGATACCTATGTATTGCTATTTCCGTAAAGTGGAAAAGTTAGTCTGTTATTTTTTTAGTTACGTTCGCAGACCAAGCTATCAAGCAAAAGTGGCAATTAAACAGTTGAGACAATCCATTTACCACTGACAAGGGTGATTACCCAACTTTTATTCCTTCATGTAAAACCTTTATTCCAAAGGGTAAAAAAAAAACTGTTGTTTTAACATCTTAAAAAGTGTTAGCTGGTGTTCAGCCTTAGTTTGTTAGTCAAGTCCATGTAAATCTGCTAGCCCATCTAACACCTCCCACTCCCCAGACTGACAACGCTGCTGTCCAAAAGGTGACTCCGTTGCTCCTCCATCCAGAGTGCAGACACCCTAGGACATGAAGTGTGTTACTGACCAAATCACCAGGTGAAAATAAAGGAAAGAAGACTAGAAAAACAAACAAATGCAGCCACCAAAATTGACACTAAACTCTGGTTTTAATGCATGTATTCTTAAAGTAAAACCATAGGCAAAACTTTTTTTTTTATTTTACATAGAGCAAGGGAGGGTTATTATTTATTTACTACAGGTACTTATATAGCACCATCAATTTACACAGCACTTTACAAATATTGTACATTTACATCAGTCCCTAACCCACAAGGGGTGTAACAATCTAAGGTCCCTAACTCACATTCATACATACACATACTAGGGCCAATTTAGACAGGAGCCAATTAACCTACCAGCATGTCTTTGGAGTGTGGGAGGAAACCAGGGTACCCAGAGGAAACCCACGCAGGCAAAGGGAGACCATGCAAACTCCAGGCAGGTGGTGCCATGGTTGGGATTCAAACCAACAACCCTAGTACTAGCCAGGCGGAAGTGCTAACCATTCAGCCACTGTGCTACCCGGGGTTATGATCCCCTACCAGATTTTTTTTCACCACCTGTGTCCCATTGGGGAGATTTCTCTTCACTTCCTATCTCAAAGCCAAACAAAATCCCTGCAAGTTAGGGAAATCTCTTGGGGCCCACCAGGTCATCAGAACTAGTGTCCCCACTAGAGGGTAAAATTTCCCCTCTATTACTTTTCTGGGGACAACTCAAAATTTTACTTTCAATGATAATAGTAAACAGGATGAATAGAGAGGGTGAATCTCTCTAACGGGGACACACAGCAATAAAAACCTGATAGGTGTTCTAATCCCCCTCCACTCTATCCAAAGCTAAAAAAAAAAAAAGTTTTTCCTTTAGTTACACTTTAACTCAAAAGAGTCCTTTCTGTTGATCTCAGCCTTTTCCAATTCTCTAAAATTCCCTTTTTTTGGCTGCTGTGATCGAACTACCTGTTAGAGGGTGGCTATGTTCGTTCTGCATGGTTGCACAGTGTGTGTAGGAAAATATTATTATTATGCAGGACTTATATAGCGCCAACAGTTTGCGCAGTGCTTTACAAAATAAAGGAGACATTACAGTTACAATACAATTTGGTACAAGAGGAAACAGAGGGCCTTGCTCGTTAGAGCTTACAATCTAGGAGGAAGGGTTGAGTGATACAAAAGGTAATAAGTGAATGAAAAATAGCCACCCTCTCTTGCTTGCTCTCAAGATGGATTAGAGACTATGGACTATGGAATTTGTATTGTGCATAGAACAGTGCACGTGATGGCAACTAAAGTATACTGCTTGTGACAAACAAACAAAAGTGAGGGGGGAAGGAGAGGTTTGGGAGCTCACAGACAATGTTATAAGGAGGCAGAAAAACACAGTAAAAAACAATTTCATGAAAAATAGATTACAGGACCATTAAGTAGTGTATGTGTATGATATTTTTTTAAAAATAAGGATATGGTTTAGTGTGGCTTTAAGGATTGGTAAGCTGCAATATTGGGTTCAATACTGCTTTAATGTCATAAAAGTGACCTCAGAAACAGAAAATACTAGAAATTATGATGAACAGTGGCTAAATGGTTAGCATTTCCACCTGGCAGTGCTAGGGTTGCTGGTTCATAATCCCAACCACAGCACCACCTGCCTGGAGTTTGCATGTTCTCCCTGTGCCTGCGTGGGTTTCCTCCTGGTACTCTGGTTTCCTCCCACACTCCAAAGACATGCTGGTAGGTTATTTGGCTCCTGTCTAAATTGGCCGTGGTATGTGTATGTATGAATGTGAGTTAGGGACTTTAGATTGTACACCCCTTGGGGGTTAGGGACTGATATGACTGTACAATATACAGTTGTGTTCAAAATAATAGCAGTGTGTTGAAAAAAGTGAATAAAGCTCAAAATCCTTCTAATAGCTTTTATTTCCATACACACAAATGCATTGGGAACACTACACATTCTATTCCAAATCAAAACATGAAGAAAAATATATTAAATTTGTGTTGTTCCTCTAAAAAAAAATGAAGAAAAGTGAATATTAGACTGTTCAAAAAAAAGCAGTGTTTGTATTCTTTACAAACTCAAACATTCACTATATAAACTGAAAAATGTTTGAAGATTTTGCTTTCCTTTGAATCACCTAATTAATATTTAGTTGTATAACCACTGTTTCTGAGAACTGCTGTACATCTGTGTTGCATGGAGTCAACCAACTTCTGGCACCTGTGAACAGGTATTCCAGCCCAGGATGATTGGACTACATTCCACAGTTCTTCTCTATTTCTTGGTTTTGCCTCAGAAACTGCATTTTTGATGTCACCCCACAAGTTTTCTATTGGATTAAGATCCGGGGATTGGGCTGGCCACTCCATAACGTCAATCTTGTTGGTCTGGAACCAAGATGTTGCACGTTTACTGGTGTTTTTGGGGTCGTTGTCTTGTTGGAACACCCATTTCAAGGGCATTTCCTCTTCAGCATAAGGCAACATGAACTCTTCAAGTATTCTGATGTATTCAAACTGATCCATGATCCCTGGTATGCGATAAATAGGCCCAACACCGTAGTATGAGAAACATCCCCATATCATGATGCTTGCACCACCATGCTTCACTGTCTTCACAGTGTACTGTGGCTTGAATTCAGTGTTTGGGGGTCGTCTGACAAACTGTCTCCGGCCACTAGACCCAAAAAGAACAATCTTACTCTCATCAGTCCACAAAATGTTGCGCCATTTCTCTTTAGGCCGGTCAATGTGCTCTTTGGCAAATTGTAACCTCTTCAGCGCATGTCTTTTTTTCAACAGTGGGTCTTTGCGGGGGCTTCTTGCAGATAGCTTGGCTTCACATAGGCGTCTTCTAATTGTAACAGTACTCACAGGTAACTTTATACATTCTTTGATCTTCCTGGAGCTGATTGTTGGCTGAGTCCTTGCCATTTTGGCTATTCTTCTATCCATTCGAATGGTAGTTTTTTGCTTTCTTCCACGTCTTTCAGGTTTTGGTTGCCATTTTAAAGCATTTGCGATCATTTTTGCTAAGCAGCCTATCATTTTCTGCACTTCTTTATATGTTTTCCCCTCTCCGATCAACTTTTTAATCAAGGTACGCTGTTCTTCTGAACAATGTCTGGAACGACCCATTTTCCTCAGAATTTCAGAGAGAAATGCACTGTAACCAGCATGTACAACATTTGCTGCCTTCCTTCCTTAAATAAGGGCAATAATTGCCACCTGTTTTTCAAAGAATGAATGACCTCACTAATAGAACTCCACACTGCTATTATTTTGAACATGCCCCTTTCAATTAGTGATTCAATTACACAGAATCAGCAGCATGCATGTCATGACTGTTGGGTCTGTTGGATTTCTATTACTCTACTACACCTGCTAGTAAATTATTTGCCATGTAGAAATATTATTTCTACCAAAAACAGTGATTGATCAGTTAGTGATGTCTGACTGCTATTATTTTGAACACAACTGTATATATGTATATGTAAAGCGCTGCGTAAATTGATGGCGCTATATAAGTACCTGAAATTCATAAATGAACAACCATACCTGTCTACCAAAAACATGTAAATCACTGTGTATCAGGGCTGACATCAAAGGTAACCAGGCATGAGAATGACGGGAAATAAAGAAGAACAAAAGTTCTAGTCCCAAAGAGAGCAGCAAAAAATAAGTTTCAGTACAGAAGTGGTTAAGCAAAGTGTAATATTTGAATTTTAAAGCAGTGTCTGAGGGATAAGGAACTTTACACAAGAGATAAATCAGGCTGGTGTCACACACACAGAGCTGCAGTCTGTAAAAAAAAATGTTCAGTGCCACCCACCATGCAGAGATGTGAAATCTGAGAATGGAAGCATCAGGAAGACCTATTGGGAAACAAGAGGAAGGAGAAGGGAATTCTCACACACACACAAAGAGGATCTGTGGGGGGGCACAGAGGAGTCACAGCATTGTGCCGAGAGGAGCTGCTGATGACAAGAGCACGCATCACACTTCCATGAGGCTGGCTAAATCCAGAAAGTTGGACCTGCAGTCTGTGCTCATATCTCCGGGACACTCACAGGTCCGATTGCCTCCAAAGTTTGGATGGACACAAGCAGCAGCTCAAGTCTGTGGATTGCTCTTGTGCTATCAGCGCTCAGCACAGGTCAGTACTCACAATTATACTACATCAGTCTGTACAGCAGCTTTTCTCAACCTTTGTGTCCTAGAGGAACTGTTAAAATAATTAGAACTTATTGGGAAATCCCTGCTAAAACCAATTCACAGGGGGGAAGGGGGGGGTGTCAGTGGGAAAGATGCCTCTTAAATTGGTGACCAGTAGGAAGAACACCCCCAAAGATCACTAGGTTCATAAAACTTGCTCTGCCAAGTTGTTTGGGTCCCGGAACTATCTAGGTACCATCAGGTGGGGATAAATCAGTAACAGCTCAAGGGAACCCTGCAAAAAAAAACAGTTCATTGGGGGTTAGGGAAAAGTTTCCCTTACATTGGTGGCCAGTGGGAAGAATGCTGCCTTTACAGACAGCCGAAAAAGATCATGGGGTTCATAGAACGTTCTCTGTCACGTTGTGTAGGTCCCAGAACTATCCAGGTACCATCAGAAGGGGGTCAATCAGCCACAGCTCAAGGAACCACTGCAAAAGCCAATTCATTGGGGGTCTGGCCAGGGAAAAAATGCATCTGCACTAGTGGTCAGTGGGAAGAATGCCTTCCTTACAGCCAGCAAAAAAGATCATTGGGTCACGCCACTGGCTCTGCCAAGTCATGTAGGTCCCAGAAGAATCCAGACACCAACATAAAGGGGCTACTCAGTCACAGCTAATGGAACCCCTGCAAAAGCCAATACTCTGGGGGTCAGGGAAAAATGCCACTTAGCCAGTGGCCAGTGGGAAGAATGCCTTCCTTACAGATACCCAAAAAGATCATTTGGTCATGTCACTCTCTCTGCCAAGTTATGTAGGTTCCTGAAGAATCCAGAAACCATCATAAGGGGGTCAGTCAGTCACAGCTCAAGGAACCCCTGTTAAAACCAATTCACTGGGGTCAAAGAAAAACTGTCCCCTCTATTGGTGTCCATTGAAAAGAATTACCCCACAACAGGCAGCCAAAAATATTAATGGGCCATGCCTCTTGCCAATTTATGTAGGTCCCACAACCATGCTTGCACCATCAGATAGGGAGGTCAATGAGCCACAGTTCAAGGAACCCCTGTAACCTCTGGAGGAACCTTAGTTGAGAAAGGCTACTTTACACTATCCTAGAAATGTAAAATAAACTTACAGAAGGTGCAGAATATGGAACCTACATATTCTGACAGTAGCAAAGCACTGGTGGTCTACTGAGAACTTTGAAACTCTTTGATATAATGCTTTTATTGTATTGCACTGTATATGAAATTTATAAATAATGTGACCAATTGAATAGTAGCTTCATATAGTTGCCTAGTACAGGGAACAAGATGACCAATACCAGGGGGATGGTTGGCAGAAAGATTTTCAGTATGCTGGAAAACCTCTGGATTGTAGAAAAATGCATCACTGGGATCCTTGGTGAGAATCCTTGGATGCTATCTGTATGGCGTTTTCATGTTCGCCCTGTGCTTGTGTGTGTTTACTCCAGTTTCCTCCAACACTCCAAAAATGTACTGATGGGTTAATTGGCTCTACTATATCTGATATAAGGGCCTTAGATTGTAAGGACAGGAACTGACATGTATGTAAATTGCCAGAGTTATATAAATACTGTGACAGTGTGGCAATCTGTCACCCAGGATTCTCAACAAGGCAGGTTGAGGGGCTCCAGGCTAAGTGTTTGATACAGAGGAAAGTGGATTTTCACTTTCCTCCTTTGTTTGTAAGGTCTGTTTTGGGATCTGGAGCCTGGAGATTTCAAAGAGATCTGGGAGGGATGAAATCTCCAATCCTGGGACCAGGTTTTGGGAATGGCCAGGAGACTGATTGCACATGTGTGTGCAGGCCTTTTCAGAGAGTCAGGATCAGAGTTCTGGGCTCCACCCCGGCAGATAGGAGTCAGGAGGGCTCCACCCCGGCAGATAGGCGTCAGGAGGGCTCCACTTGGAAGACAGGAGGTCACTGCCTGGAAGTCAGGTGGGCTTCACCTAGGAGAGGTGGAAGCCAAAAGCAGCAAGGGGCTGCTAGAGACTAGCTGTGTGCTAGAGGCCAGCGGTGTGCAAGTGCCATATTTTAGGAAGAAGTCTGCAGGAGACAGACAGCAAGCTGAGTATAAGCCAGGAGGCTGAACCGTTGTTTTGTGGATGATCGATACCCCTGTGTGGGAAACGTCTGTTTGAACTTTCATTTAAATAAAAGTGGGCTAAAAAAGGCCTTGAAAAATAAGCGAGTAGCTGTGTGCGTTTAAAAGCTCTACCACGTTGAAGCGAGTTCCCACAATACCCATAAAAAATATTATTGCAATGGCATGCAAAGTAATTACAACTGTAGACAGTGGCCAGATGAGCTTGTGCATCTTTAGAACTTCCACTTTTTTTTTACTCCAATGAGCTGTAGGCTGGGTTATAACATAAAAACAAAAATATGGTCTGGGGAGCCCACACTTATATAGAAAAAAGTGAGGTGTCAGCACATAGACAGGCGAGGTGTTACCAAACCACAAACTATACAAAGAGAAGAAAATAGACTTACACACTCATTGGCTCATTAGTTTATTTGAAAAAGGATAATAAATAAAAGAATCACGAGTCTGTGACCCAAGACCCTCCCACCCCAAAGACCTTTTGGTCTAAACACTGCACATCACCCTGAACCAGGGGCAGACTGACCATTTGGAAACTCGGGCACTGCCCGAGGGCCCGGGGTCAGTAGGGGGCCCCATGAGATGCCCCTTATTCCTTTTTCATAGGCTTTTTTGAGTTTGGGCAAGGACACAGGGGCCCCATGATCCCCTATTGCCTGGGGGCCCCATGCGTTGTCAGTCCGCCCCTGCCCTGAATACACCATCCCCACCGTGAAACATGGTGGTGACAGCATCATGTTGTGGGAATGCTTTTCTTCAGCAGGGACAGGGAAGCTGGTCAGAATTGATGGGGAGATGGATGGAGCTAAATACAGGGCAATCTTAGAAGAAAACCTGTTAGAGTCTGCAAAAGACTTGAGACTGAGACAGAGATTCACCTTCCATCAGGACAACGACCCAAAACATCCAGCCAGAGCTACAGTGGAATGGTTTAGATCAAAGCATATTCATGTGTTAGAATGGCTCAGTCAAAGTCCAGACCTAAATCCAATTGAGAATCTATGGCAAGACTTGAAAATTGCTGTTCACAAAATGGGCAAAAATGTCCCTCTCTAGGTGTGCAAAGCTGGTAGAGACATATCCAAAATGACTTGCAGCTGTAATTGCAGTGAAATGTGGTTCTACAAAGTATTGACTCAGGGGGGCTAAATACAAATGCACGCCACACTTTTCACATATTTATTTGTAAAACATTTTGAAAATCATTTATCATTTTCCTTCCACTTCACAATTATGTGCCACTTTGTGTTGGCCTATCACATAAAATCCCAATAAAATACATTTACATTTTTGGCTGTAACATGACAAAATGTGGAAAATTTCAAGGGGTATGAATACTTTTTCAAGGCACTGTAATGCATACTGCAACTCACCTAATCACCTTTTTCCTTTTCAAATGCACCTAAAGCCACATTTTTCAAACGCATTTTGCCATGTTTAGATGCGTTCAGGTGCGTCACTCGTCAAGTGTTTTGGCATTTATTCATTTCATTGGCCAAAATATTAACTTATTCTGCCAAAATGCTGCTGCCAGGAGGAAAGGCGTCTCGGAGAGATGGCCAAACGTCCTGTGCACAAAATACTGTACACAGACCAAGTGTCTGCAGGTTCACTTTGGACAGTATGTGGCTGATATTCCTCTCTGCAGGAACAACTCTCCGCCAAAGGTAGGTACTTGCAAGTAGTTCTTTTGCACCAGATGTGATAGTGCAATAAAAGGAGTGGAGCTTGGCAAAAAGGGGTGAGGTTTTCTTGTTGATTATACAGATTTACAAGATATCACCCAACAAGTTAGATATGTAGCTCCAATTACATATTGCACATAACCATGTTGGAGTGGACTGCTAGTAAGGAAAGGGTGGGTTGTTAGTTCTGGTTCACAGCTAAGTGATTTAAAGTGCTTTTCTAGAAGCACATCAATGTTCGACATGACAATTATATTGTAACCTATGGTGCACGTGTAGGCAGGTGTAGTCTTGTTTCTCCACTGTAGGCAGCTCTTGTCAGGAGCAGCAGTACAGCTTAAAGCAGAGTTCAACTCACTCTGTAAAAAAAAAAAAGTCAGCAGCTACAAAAACTGTAGCTGCTGACTTTTAAAAAACAGCCACTTACCTGTCCCACGATCCCGCATTGCCCCCGATGCAGCCCGTTTCACAGGCCGTCCTGTATTCCAGGAGGCCAGCATCTTCAGTGTAGGCACCTAGCTGTGACAGGTTGTGGCTTCACAGCCAGGTGCCCACTGAGCACGAGCGAGTAGTGCTGCGCTTCCTGAATGGCCCCATTGTCTTCTGGGACCTGTCACGTATACCACAAGACTTGGGGAGGGAGGGTAGGAGGACAACTTCTGCTTCCGATCGCCTAGGCGATCGCAGCAGAAGTGGCAGGGGGAACCTGTCAAATGCGGGTACCCGTCCGCCCCCCCGCTCCCCATAGTCCCCACAGGTGCCAATCTTTAATGGGGAGTGGGGGACCAATCTTTAAAACGGAACTTCCCCTTTCGGGTGGAACTCCGTTTTAAGGGGGAAGTCAAGAGAAACTAGGTTTACCTATGATTCCCTTGGTTCTCTAGAGCAGTGTTCTGGTTGGTAATGCTGCATCCAGGTGACGCTGGCGACCATCTTGGGTCACAAAGAGTCTTTTTAAGTCCTTGGCACGCATTTGCAAAGTGGCTAGTATAGGGAGAGCATACCTGTCTGTCAGGGAGAGCACTAGCAGTAGGGACAGGTTCCAAGGTAGGGACAGCTCAGGTCCTATGTCTGCAACTCGGGAAGCTCGCTTTTGGGTTGCCCCACTCCACCCTCCTTGGCATATGCTGTCTGCAGCTCAGGCCTACTACTGATGACTCTCCACTGAATTGACTGTAAGTTCCTGGTAGGGTGGGCTCCCCCACTTGGTGGTTGTACCGTTTGCAGTTTGGTTACTGCAATTCGGGCCTCTTTGTGTTTCCTGCCACCGCACCACGCTGCACCCATCTAACACACGTTCACACCTGAGTGTTGTGTTGCTTAAGTTTTGAAAGAGTATATAAGCTTTTTGGGGGCAGGGTCACACATTTTTGGTCCCTATAGACTTTAATGGAAGCATTTGAAAAACACCCAAAAACATACGTTTTTCAGTTGATTTCTCGCTGCTCCTTATCCTAGCATACCTCCCAACTTTCTGAGATGGTAATGAGGGACACCTACTAGCAAAAGTAAAAGGAGAATTGTAATAAAAAAAATGTTGAGTTACACCGCCAAGTGTACTTTTACCACGGCTATTCCTTTATATTGTCTTTTGAAGATTACACATGCAACAATTTAGAAACTGGATGAAAGCTTTAGCACTGTGAAACACTTTTTGATAGTAAGTAGTGCATTTTATATACAACTATATAGATCAGACCAAAATGAGGAGGAATGAGGGACAAAGAGACTTTGCTCACAATGAGGGACAGTCCCTCGAAATAAGGGACAGTTGGGAGCTATGTCCTAGTAATTAGCTTTCTGTTGGCTTAAACAAAAATGCTCAAGCCTGAAAATGCCTGACAAACTAGCATGAAAAACATTCCAAAACCACTTGTTCACAGAGTGGCCATTGGCTATTTCATAGAGTGGCTTGATAAAAGCAAGCAAGGTCTGCATTTTGAGCATCACTGGCAACAGCCAGAACATTTAGAGGTGCAGCAATTGTGCAAAAAGATTGTCTTACAACCTGGTGCCCAAACTGTGGCCCAAGGATCACATTTGGCTCTTTGGCATTTGCTGTGTGGCCTTCAGACTCCAGCAGGGGTTGGGAGCATTCATTTGTAAAGGAGTAGTCACAGTGATCTGCACTAGCCTCATGTAAGGTCCCTAGTCTCTCAATGTCATGTCTACGGTCTACAACCAATCCTACACAGTCCTTTTCTCAAATAAGCCTGATAGTCTTCTCTAAAACTACATTTACTGATCACCCTTTGGTTATTTCAAGGGCTGCATTTGAAGTCCCCTATACCTAGTAAGATGACAACCCTGGTCTAACTTGTTGCAAAATCTCTTCAAACGTAGCAATTGTTCCCTGTTCATTAAACAAAGAGTAAAAAAAGTTTCACTGTGTGTCTACCACATTGACCTTCTGGTCTGGACAAGAAGAAGCCTGGCAGATGTCTCCTCATAATTCTGTGTGTGGCCACCCATACATAGTCCCACTCTGATTTAGAATTCCTTTGGATATCGTTCTAATAGAAGTCAGCCGTATGGCACAAATGCTGTGTTTATTAGTGGACAGCTGTAACAACAAGCAGGACAAGGTGTACTCTGAGATTGTGTGCAGGGCAGTCAGGTTCCGTGTAAGCTCTCTGGTAAACACTGGAAAACAGCAATACTGGCCAACTGTTATCCCAAACCTTTCCCACCACACACCTTGTTTGCTGAACATCTTTCCATGTGTTCTATGACTTTATGACACCCGACTGATAATAACAGGACTGAAAAGTCTAATCAAAAACAAGGATTTAACTCTATACCACAGGACCTCTTATAAAAATTTTGATACCACCCATCATCCAAGAAAAGCATTAAAGTAGTAAATGCTAACAGAATTTTTAGTTTGCTAAAGCATTGTGTATCATAAACAATAGTATTTTTAAAAAAATAGAACATTTTTTTTTACCTTTTTTTAAACATTCTTACATCTCAGTGCTGCTGATCTCCTGTAGACTCCTTGTAGTCACTTCTTTCGTACATGCATTCCATTGATGGCTGCATGGATGTTATGCGTTTTCTCCTGGAAGTTGATGAGTGATCACCCTAGGCACAGAGTCTAAATGGCACCTTGGTCTTTACCAGAGCACCCAGCAAGGGCTGAAGGGGCTGGTGACCGTAGTGGCCCAGGCTACTTTGCTGCCCTCAGAGTCACCCCACCAAATAGTTTTCAGGAACAGGGTGGCTACGATGTGGAGGTAGGATAACAGCACTACAACTACTATGGGTTCAGATGAAGGTCGAGGCAGGCAGCAGAAGGGATTAGTCAGTGTACAGGCAGGGGTTGAAACAGGCTTCAAGCGAGAGTGTTCAGTGTTCAGGCAAAGGTCAAAGCGGGCAAGAGTAATTAGTATTCAGGCAGAGGTTGAGGCAGGCAAAAGTAGTCAGTGTCTAGGCAAAGGTTAAGGAAGGCAGCAGGTGAGAGTAGTCACTGTTCAGAGGTCAAGGCGGGCAGCAGGCAAGAGCAGTAAGTGTTCATTCAGGGATTGAGGTAGGTGGCAGGCAAAAGTAGTCAGTGTACAGGCAGTGGTCAAGGTATGTGGCAGGTGAGAGTAGTCGGTGTCCAGGCAGGCAGGTAACAGGCAAGAGCATCAGGAATGACAACAGAGGGCAGAAGACAACGGAGGAGTCAAGCAATCTGGGCCGGTAAAAAGCAAGGTAGGAATTAGCATTGTTGCAAAATCAAGAAAGCTGTGAAGAAGTCATAGCATCGATGTCCTTAAGAGTGTTTAAATACCCTCCTAAGCCTATGTACATGCGTAGTGGAAGGGACGCATGCACGCCTTTAACGCACACCTGTCATAGCCAAAAGGCCACTATCCGGTGCGTGTGTGATATGCTGCATGCAAACAGGACAGACCAAGCCCCTGAATATAAAGATGTGGATACTATGGGTACTGTAATATTGGCATTTTTAAGGGTAGGCTTCCTGATTGTACCAACAATGGACCATGCTTGTGTAATGTGTTGAAATGGTCACTTCTTGTCTCTATCAAAAGCCAATGTGACAGGGTGGCAATGCAGGAGCAGAGTTGGGAGACAGGAACAGAGCGTTGTCACCCTATCACAAGAAGTGCCAGAACAAGGACATTAAAGTGGTTGAAAAGGCTCCAGGTAAAAACCTGTGTACAGCAGCCCCCCCCCCCCCATACTTACCTAAGCCCCATCACAATCCAGGGATGTGCATGAGAGTCTTGGCTCTCTGGGAACTCTCCTAATTAGCTGAGACAGCAGCAGATCCATTGGCTTCCACTGCTGTCAATTACAGCCAGTGAGCCAATGAGGAGAGATGGGGTGGGGCCGAGACTTGGCTCTGTGTGTGAATGGAAACGCAGAGCAGTGGCTCAGCAGTAAGCCTACTTGAGTGCCCCCATATCAAGCTGCTTGCTCTGGGGGCACTCGGCAGGAGGGAGAGGCCAGGAGTTCCAACAGGGGACCCCAGAAGAGGAGGATCAGGGCTGCTCTGAGCAGAACCACTGCACAAAGCAGTTAAGTATGATATGTTTGTAATTTTTTTTAAATTGCATTTAATATCACTTTAATAGCACAATCAATACGTATTTTTTTTATTACAGCTGCAGATTTAAAGCAGGCTTCCTACTCCCCGACAAACAACATCCACAATCCCTCTCTAGCTAATCACTGCAGCAAATTATTATCGAAACATCCCAATGTAAACAGCCCACATCCCTTCCCTGTTCCTGGCTAAATAGTGGGAAGATCCTTCTTTGGGTGTCCACATCGCTGATGACATGGACCATTGGCTTCAGAAAAATATACTCAAAGAGGGAACTCCTAAACTCAAATGCGTAATTACATAAAGGAAAATTTCAAACAAGCTCAATAGCAATGGCGAAGCAACTCCTACACTTTAAGGCTTCCCTTGTTTGCCACCCAACAGTAGACAACCGACCAAAACTGGGTGAAAGAGTACAAAATAGTTTTAAACATGGTAAAAAAAACGTGTTTCAGGGGCAACACCACTCCCCCTTTAACGGCGCTCAATACAGTAGAAAACTGGGGTTGACCCAGAGAAAACAGTGACTTCACAAGTTATGGTAGAACTAGTACTGTACTGTCCACATGCAGGAACAACTTGACAGCAGATGCTGAGCAGCAATACAGGCTCCACTGATGTTTGAGCACAAGTACTCGTGCAAGTACTCGGTATTGGCACCGATACCAGTATCAGTATCATTGCAACCCTAGTTTGAGCTAATTCCCCATTGGCTGTCCATCAACAGATTTCTCATAGGTCCTCAAGACACCAGCTGTGGTGTGATGACCAGGTCCAGCGTGTACCTCTGTATCACCAATCTCCACTAAAAGAAAAATGCCAATGAGGGACATCTAAGATGGGCAATAAAAGGTTTAAATATGACTTTTGAAGTTTTACAGAAGTGTTAAAGCTTATATGATTTTATTAATTGGGTTTACAGATGTTCTAAGTAACATGTAGAGGACAATATGGTTTTGATTTAGCTGTATGTGGCACTTGGGCCAAGCTAAGAATTCTGGTGCGGATACCTTACCACACAAGATATATGGAACCAGCATGTGACCCAATATGACAGCGACCACATAAAACTGAAATAAAAGAGTGGAGCATGCCTTTAAATGGTTCAGTTGGACAAGTTGCGGTATACTAAACTCCTTTTCAAGAAAATGTCTAAGCAATAAATCAGGCTTTACAATTATTTAGAGGAACATGGTCTTTAAATCATTTCATGCTTGCGGTACATCATCCTGTCATACTATTCTTGTTTTTTTCCTTTTTTTAATGTATTAAAAATGTAAAGGAGGGCCAACGTGTATATCAAACTCTAAAATTGCCTAGGGGTTTACTAACACCTGTATGCAAGGATCGACATACAATTTTTACATTCATACTACAAGCATCTATGTGCATTTTTATAAACAATTTATCAGTTTTGTCTGTCTTCTAAAAACACTTCTTTTGTTTGTTCATTAAACAAATGTATACTCACTATACACATTACAGTCTGAGAAAGCAATCTCTGTACAATCAAATTGTAGATTTAAAATCCAGGTTTTTTGCTAAATTTGCGTAAAGCAGTATTAATCCCTAAAGCAAGCATTTGTTGTATTGCAGCTTTCCAAATCTTAGATGTGATGGATGCACTAGTTTCCTTATGTAGGTTTTCTTTCTTGTATTTTCATCTGGTCATCCAGCCAGTAAGTTTTTTGTTTTTCAAAAGAAGCTCTCCAGCAGAATGTACCAGTTACAGAGATGAGACAAACTATTTAACACTGACGGGGTGCTTACAATGATCAGCTTTTATTTATTTATGTGCAACCTTTATCCCTTCCCCCTGGACTAACAATGCTGCTGTCCAAAGGTGCCTCCTGTGCTCCTTCATCCAGAGTCTAATACAGGAGGTATGTTACTGACCAGATCACAAGGTGAAAACAGAGGGGGAAAAGCCTGAAAAAAGAAAACGAATGCAGCCACTATATCTAATGATTGGTAAGCTGCAATATATTACATTTTTGGTTTTGGGTTTATTACCATTTTAAACCTGCTCCCACCCCCATTCTAACTCCTATTCTAACTACTCTGTGAAGGGAAGATGTATATACCTACCTACTCTCAGGGTGTTCCAGTCTGGTTACATAATCGTCTCCAAGCAATGGCTTCAGGGGAGAGGAGGGAACCCCAACAACGGATGCCCCATATTAAGCCTATGGGTGATGTCACTGACCAGGCATTTCAGCCATTGTTGGCGACCTCTCCTCTCCCCTGAAGCTGGCTGCTGGGGAGATTACAATACCAGACCAGAGCGCCCTCAGAATAGGTAACTATAAGAATTTTCCTTTCTCAGGGTAGTTAGAATAGGAAGGGGTGTGGGAGCAGGTTTAGTGCTGGTTCACGTATATGCAGATTGGATGCGGTTGAATGCAGATCCTCATGATGTGAAAAAACATTGCTTCCTATGGTGCCTGTTCACATATATCCGGTGCACTGGCGGTGCAGATTCAGTGCGGTTTGAAAAAGAGTCATGTACAATTTCTGAGCAGTGCCTTCAGGTTCAGGTGAGGATTACAGGCGATTGACTTCTATGGGAACCTTTTATAAACTGCATATGTGTAAACAGGATAATCCTGAGAGCTAATCATGTCCTGAACCTGATGTAAACATGACGTGAACCAGTGAACCGGTCAATTAGCTGTAAAACCTGAGCTTCAATCCGCATCACACATGTGTGAATCAGCTCTAAGGCTCCATGCACACTGGGCGTTTTAATAACGTTGGTGGTGTCAGCTGTGTAAAGTCACGTTAAAAACGCAAGTTTTTCAGCGTTTTTTAGCGTTTAGCCATGTTTTGCCGTGTTTTCCGCATTTGCGTTTTTTAGCATTTTTTTCACAAAAAATTTTTGCTCAAAAACACATCCAAATATGCTGGTTTTCCACGTTTTACCGCGTTTTGCCGGGTTACAGCGTTTTACAGCTAAAAAACTCCTCTAAAAAAAAAGTCCAAAAATGCCTGTTTGCTGCGTTTTACCGCATTTTACCACGTTTTTCAGCGTTATATAACACTCCTCTAGAAACCCACTACTTCTGGGGGTTTTTTTCCCAGCCAAAAAACGCCCTTGCCAAAAAATGCTGATTAAAGCCTATGTGTGCATAGATACATAGGATAACATGCTGGGGAGTTTACTAGCTGTAGAAAAAAACACAAAAAGCCAAAAACAGCAGCTTTAAAAATGTCCAGTGTGCATGAGAACTGAGTCCTAATGCACACTTGATGTTTTTACAGCGGCTGTTTTTGGCTTTTGATGTTTTTTTCTACAGCTAGTAAACCACCCAGCATGTTTACCTATGTGTCCATGCACACATAGACTGTAATCAACGTTTTTTGGCTGGGACATTTTTTGGCTGAAAAAAAAAAACAGGACTAGTGGATTTCTAGATGGACCTTTTTTTTAGACCAAAAAACTTTTTTTGTAAGAAAAAATGCTAAAAACCACAAACGTGGGAAAACACCACTAAATGCGGCAAAACAGCACTAAACGCTAATGCAAAAACACTAAAAAAAGCTAGTTTCAGCTTGTTCAATTAAGCTTTGACAATAAGCCCTCATGCACACGTGACGTTTTTACAGCGGCTGTTTTTGGCGTTTGATGTTTCTACAGTCAATAAATTCCCGAGCATGTTATCCTATGTGTCCATGCACACATAGGCTGTAATCAACTGAAAAACGCGGAAAAACGTGGTAACTGGCATTTTAGTGTTTTTGTATTTTTTTACCTTTTGGGGGGTAAAAAATACTAAAAACTGCAAATGTGGAAAAACGCAGCTAATCGCTAAAAAAAGCTGAAAAACCTCACGTTTTTAATGTGACTATACACAGCTAACATTACCAGCATTATCAAAATGTCCGTTGTGAATGAGGACTGAAACTTAGTTAGGAAAAGCTTGACTTCCACTTTGGCAAAACTACTGCATGCAGCATGAGAAGATACCTGATTTATCCGATCAATCTGTATCCAATCAGGCAGACCATTGCAATACATGTTGGTAGATCTAAAGAAGGTTGTACAATCAGATTGTAATGTCTGTGCAGGCATTCAGACTGGGATTGGACATAATGCGGATCATTATAAACTGCACAGCATTGCACAGAATTGCACTATTTACAATTATTATAATGGGCCCATGGCCCCCAAAAGACAAGTCTGGCACATTTTGTTCCAAAGATTCAGCATAAAGACAAAGATTCAATGGCACAGACTAGATAGAATAGTATAGAATAGCATCCCTAGAACTTGCGATAGTGTTAACCCCTTCACAAAACCCTTTACATGGACTTTAATGCAGGGAGGCGGCACAGCTTCCCCATCATGTGACCACTGTGATTGGCTCTTAGTGATCTGGAGCCAGCGAGCCCAAGTACAAGAGCTGTCGGTGACACCTCGGTCAGTGTGCTGGAAGTGTGCAGTGAGCGAACTCTCAGCCTTAGACCATCGTAGGCATGCATGCGTGTCAGCTGGGCATTAAGACTCATTCATATGTTACATGGTCAGGACGAGGTTAACCATTTGTGAAAATGTAAACAGTGTTGCAGAATTATCTATAGCTATGTACTGAATTGTCCTGATGACAAAGCATTCATGGAACCTGTACTTCTATAATGGCATTGACCTTTTTGCATTACAGTTGCTGGCCAACTTCTGAAAATGCTAGTTGCCTGGCTGTCATACCAGTCCAATGTCTCCAGTGCTTTGTGAATGATTAACTGAGTTTGCAGATTATACGTTCTCCTGACGCCAAAAGAAAAATGGTGATGGGGAGGGATCAGCAGCTGATTGACAGTTTCAGCTCTTTTCCTGTGTGCTGTGTGAAGGGGGTGTGTTCCCTCCTTCCAATCAGCTTTCAGAACTCTCCTCACTGATGTAGCTTCTGCTCCCCACCCCCTGCTTTTCAGGGCTGAGAAACCCTGTGTAAATTCTGCGTTTGAATGGATGTAGGTGACAGCTGGCTGCAGATAAACAGGTACAACTTATGTAGGAGGATTTGTTTCATCTCTGTGTATCACCTGAGGCCAGTCACTTCATTGGGTATATGTAATGGTTTACAAACATTCTGGTCATCACCGTAAGGGGCATTCTTCCCACTGGCCACCAATCAATTGGTTTTAACAAGGGCTCTTTGATAACTGCAAATTATACCAAGGATTCCTCAGGGGTAAAAAGCTTGAGAAAGACTGGATTAGAGTTACAAAATAAAGCAAATTTTATTATTATCAACCATTCAATACTTTTGCAGAATACAAATAATTTCTCCATAAAAACAAAATATATGACAGTCTCCAAAGGATCATATACTGTATTACATGTACCTTTCACCATCATAACTGCCCAGAACAGGCATGTAACGCACTACAGGTCTACGCGTTTCACAGAGCTGGTTCACTTCTTCAGTAGCAGGTTGTGTTTCACTGTAGTATGACTTTCACAAGTCTGTCATAGTTGTTGCTGCCAGAAATTAGCTAATGTTTTGAAAGTGCATCTGTAGTGAATACCAACAATAGGCTATAGCCTGCAGCACTAATCGCGTAGAGAAAGTTCAACAGGGTGGTTGTACAAAAGTTGATCAGTAGATTGACCTTTGTACAACTCCTATCCCATAAATGGATCGAAATTCCATGGCCAAATTTTGATCCATGTACAGTATGGCTGCCTTTACTGTCCCGATTACCAGGTGGACAGAAAGGAAAAAAAGCCTAAAACAAATCAATGCTGCCACCACATCTAAGGATTGGTAACTATCAGTTTTTGGTTTAAAACCTTTTTATGTGACATCCTGGATTTCTAAATAATATTGGTAATTCATGAAAACAGGAGAAGAAAATAAAAGAAACCAGAAAAGCGGAGTAACTGGGTAGAGTGGGCGGAGTAACTGGGTGGAGTGGGTGGAGTAACTGTTGTGTGGTTGGAGTGGCTGGAGTAACTGTGAAAAGGTTGGACTGGGCAAAGTAACTTTATGGAGTGGGCAGAGTAACTGTGTGGAGTGTTTGGAGTGAGTAAAGATAGTAAACATTACACTAACCGATTGATTGATCAAATGTAAAAAGTGCACATGGCAAGCTTGATAGAGTGAGAAATGCATTTCAACTTTTAGTTATTTATATAGCACATTTAATTGCAATGTTGTTGCCCAAAGTGCTTCACAGTTACATTAAAACATACATTTATAAAAACATTAGCAGCATTATCACCTCAAATACTCTCTACTGTAGAAAACTTATTTCCAAACCTTTAACCAGAAGCCGGCCAAACTGTCACGAATTCAAAATTAGATTTCAAATAGGGCCGAGAAGAGCGGTTAAAAACAAACTGCTCTAAATTGCTCACTTCACTAGTGTCTTCAAATGGTCGTAGTTTTAAAAACTATAAATCCTATGGCGAAGAGCTTTATATTGTGAGAATCACAAGACCCAGACCTACATTTTGATGCATAGTATGTCTCTGAAATATTAAAAATGAAGGCACAGTCGCAGTTTAGAAATTGCCCTTCAAATTTGAGGTGGCTAGAGTGGAGTTTCAATGAATGTCAATGGGCGGCGTGAGTTGCAAACTGGTCATATTGTGAAAACTATCAGGACTATGGCTTAGTTGTGGACATTGTTAGTGGCAGCAGGGATAGCTGAACGTTTTGATATAAGATTTGTGTAGGTGGGCTTGAAAATGAGGGAGTGATGGCAGTTTAGAAATCATGTCCTGATTTTTCAGCTCACACTCTAGCTTTTGTCAGCTCCCACTCTAGTTTTGAACATTCCGCCATTCATTCCTATAGGACCAATTTCACCACAAAAACACCAATATTTCGTGAACCATTCGGCGAAACATTCCACATAGTAATAGCACACCAATCGGGAACAATCCGCACGTTTCGGTATTACTGTCTATGTAGTGTAAAAACTGTGGGAGGAGTTAGGGTGGTAAATTTGGCTATAATAATAAGAATATATATGTGAGATAACAGTAAGTGGCCTTGCCATGCAAGAACACTTACAAAGAAAAAAAAAACGTAATTGTTACCCATATTGACTAATCAGAGTTCTAGTTTGTTTCATGTGACTGATTGGCTGCATTCCTCGTTTTGGGTGATAATTGATGACTCTGATTAATGGTGCTAAAAGATGTTTGGAATAAAAATTGTTTTTCTAAACAGGATTGAAAATAAAAGTATTTTTTATAGTACTAAACATTTTAGAAAATGCATCACTATCTAGCTGTGGGAAAGTTATTTCTATTTTATTGCGATGACCCCATCATGAAAAGTATACAAGCCTAGGGGCAGACTTCTCTGCTAGAAGATCCTCCATTCATCTGCTAACACTAGAAGCATTTAAACACAATTTGTTGTGTTCCAGCGCCTTTCATATAGAATGTATTTTATTCTCTGGAAGCCTTTAGAGGGAAGAGTCAACACATTTTACTGATTTCTCCTTTCTCAACTTTAAAGCATCATGTGAAAGTAGGAGAAGAAATTCAAGGAGAAGTGCTGTACGTAAATGTGTGGGTAAACATCATTACAGGAGCCATTAACAGCTATCCGAGCACTGCTGCATACAGCCATTCACTTGTATTGGCTGCTATAGTATGGCGGCTCCTCGAGAACCAGAAAGCTGCTAACCAGCCATGGGCATGAGTTCTTGTAGTGGCCATAAACATAAATGAACAATTTCTTTTCTGATCAACAGAACCAGATCTAGCCTGTCTAATGTGGGGGTGCAGTAATAAATGTCAGGGGGGCAAAGGATGGGAGGTCAGCAGGGCAGTGTACAGGGGTCAGTAGGCTGGTGTACAGGGGGCCAGCAGGGCGGTTTACAGAAGACAGTAGGGCAATTTACAAGGGTCCAAAGTGCAGTATACATAGGGTCAGCATGGCAGTGTACAGGGGGTCCGTAGGGCAGTGTACAGGGAGTCTGCAGGCCAGTGTACAGGGGGTCAGGGTGGTGTACAGAGGGTCAGCAGGGCAGTGTACAGGGGGGTCCGTAGGGCAGTGTACAGGGAGTCAGCAGGCCAGTGTACAGGGGGTCAGGGCAGTGTACAGGGGGTCAGCAGGGCAGTGTACAGGGGGTCCGTAGGGCAGTGTAGAGGGAGTCAGCAGGCCAGTGTACAGGGGGTCAGAGTGGTGTACAGGGGGTTAGCAGGGCAGTGTACAGGGCGTCCGTATGGAAGTGTACAGGGAGTCAGCACAGCAGTGTACAGGGGGTCAGGGTGGTGTACAGGGGGTCAGCAGAGCAGTGTACAGGGTGTCTGCTGGGCAGTGTACAGGAAGAAGCAGGGCAGAGTACAGAGGGTCAGTAGGCCAGGATTGGTAAATGGGGTCAGCAGGGGAAAGCTTGGGAGGTCAAGCAGTGAGGGGGATCAACTGAAATCTGGGGGACCATGCTGATCGATCTTTTCTGATAGGAATGATATAGTCAACAACCCAATATGTGACACGGGGAAGTGAATTATGATCTCTGCCATTCCTGATGTACCTAATACCTACTGACTGTGACTTTCCTGATCTATCTACTTCCTACTGACTCTGACTTTCTTTATCGTCTTCCAACTGGCTCTGACTTTCCCGGTCTACCTTTTATCTACTGACTCTGTTTTTTCTGACCTACCTAGTGACTCTAACTTTTCTGATCTACTTCCTAATGACTTTGACTTTCCTGGTCTACCTATTACCTACTGACTCTGACTGTCCTGATCTACCTATCACCTACTGACTCTGACTGTCCTGATCTACCTACTATCTAGTGACTCTGACTTTCCAGATCTACTTACTACCTACTGACTCTGACTTTTCCTGATGTACCAATTGACCCTGCTTTTTCTGACCTACCTACTAACTCTGACTTTCCTGCTCTACTTCCTACTGACTTTCCTGATGTACCTACTGACTCTGCTTTTTCTGACTTACCTACTGACTCTGGCTTTCCTGATCTACTTCCTACTGACTCTGACTTTCCTGGTCTACCTACCATCTACTGACTCTGACTTTCCAGATCCACTTATTACCTACTGACTCTGATTTCCTTGGTCTACCTACTGACTCTGACTTTCTTGATGTACCTACTACTTACTGACTCTTACTGTCCTGACCTACCTACTGACTCTACTTTTTATGACCTACACACCTACCTCATCTATTTGCTGATTCTGCTTTTTCTGACCTGCCTACTGACTTTGACTGTCCTGGTCTACTCTCTACCTACTGACTCTGACTTTCCTGATGTCCCTACTACTACTGACTCTGACTGTCCTGATTTACCTACTGACATTTTCTGACCTATCCACTGACTTCTGACTTCCCTGGTCTACCTTTTACCCACTGACTCTGACTACCCTGATCTACCTACTGACTTTGATTTTCCTGATCTAACTACTATCTACAGATTCTGACTTTCCTGATGTACCTGCTACTACTGACTCTGACTGTCCTGATCTACCTACTGACTCTGTTTTTTCTGACCTACCCACTGACTCTGACTTTCCTGGTCTACCTTTTACCCACTGACTCTGACTTTCCTGGTCTACCTACTGACTTTGATTTTCCCGATCTAACTACTACCTACAGACTGTCCTGATGTACCTGCTACCTGCTGACTCTACCTTTCCTGATCTACCAACTACTTACTGACTCAAGTTTTGAAAGCAGACAGTTATCATAAATGCCAGTATAAAGCATTTTCATAAGGAGGCCAGCAATGGCTCACTTTCATGGTTCTAGTTAAAATATGGGTTCTTTTTTTTTTTTAAATGTCTTAAAATTATTGAATGTAGCACTCTTTATTACTCAAGCCTGCAATGGATGGAAGGTGGATTTGATAACTATCCAGCCATCTCCAGCTATTTGATTACTTGCAGACCTCCAGCACAGGATGTAGCTGGGGAGGTCATTACTGGCAGTCCCAGCTGTCGGGTAACGGATGATAAGGTCAGAGGTCATTTCCTGTGTAAGCGTAGTGTCAGTTCCTGTACTTTGATGTGTGCTTACACCCGTAATTCCTCCAATTATTTCTAAATAAAGTCTCATAGTAAAATTGTTTAAAGCTGACTGAAGGAATTAAAGCTGAACTCCAGGCAGTTGTAAATAGCGATCAGTAGATTTCAGCGCCGACATCTATCAGCCTGTGGATGAGTACAGCTATGTATGCTGTGCCACTCTGGAATTTCCTGGACCCAGGACAAAGACATCAGTGGTGGGCCGAAGCTGCATATTCTTAGGAAAGCTTATGTCTGTGAAATGTAATGTTGAAGCTGGCTTATAGGAAACACATTAAGCCCGGGTTCACACTGATGCGGTGCGGAATTTGCAGCATTTTCAGTGCGAATTCCGCACCGCATCAGAATCGCATGCAAACTGTTGTGGGTGTGTATGTTAACCAATTCAATACCGGGCAATTTTACCCCTTCCTGCCCAGGCCAGTTTTCAGGTTTCAGCGCTCTCACACTTTGAATGACAATTGCGCGGTCATACAACACTGTACTGTACTGCCAGATTTTAGGAGATACTATAACGCTGTAGTTTTAACAAGAATTTATGACTGGACACACAATATAAGGGGAAAAAGGTGGGTTAAGATAGAGAACGAACTGAGTGGAGTTGACCTGAGTAGAAGCATATGGGCACCAATACAATATAGAGGTTTAAAAAATACCACGAGTGTATATACACTGAATGTTCTAAAGGTTTGGGATAATTTACATAAACGTATGAAGTGGGATTTTAATTCACAATTAATGTCACTAAGAAATATGGAATATTTTTCACCAGGTATAGAGGGGATTATGGGAAAATGGATTAAAAAGGAAGACATTCAATTAAGGGATATTATGGATGGACAGAAATTGGAAACATTAAAAGATTTAAAGAAAGGTGGAGGGGAACTTTTTATTAAGATCGATGAGTGGAAATACCACCAATTAAAACACTTTGTTGAGAGTCTTCCGAAACCTATGAGAGGGAGAAAGGATAGGAACTTATTTGAGAAGTTGTTGGAATCACGGGGAGAGGGGAAACGGGGCACGGCAAAAATATATAAAATTCTCACTGAATTAGTCACAGAGGTAAAACCAATGTATATAGAAAAATGGGAAAAGGACTTGGGGACAGAGATAGATGAGGATAAACAGAGGAAAATATATAGACTCACACATGAAAATATCAGCATGAGAGAAGTGGAGGTAAATTATAAAAGTTTGGTAAGATGGCACATCACACCAAAGGTAGAACATAAAATGGGTATAGAGAGAACACAAGAGTGCTGGCGTGGGTGTGGAGGGATTGGTACGTGGTTTCATATTTGGTGGGAATGCCCAAGGATTCAAAGTTTTTGGGAGAAAATGGTCAACTTAATAGAGAAAATCTCAGGGATAAAGATAGGATTAGATCCAGAAGTGTGTTTGTTACATAAGACAGATATACCAGTGAATAAATACAAGGATTCGGGTATATGGTACTATGTAAATGCAGCAAAGGGGTTGATACCTAGATTCTGGCATAGTTTAGAGGTCCCGAGAGAAAAAGATTGGGTAGAGAGAGTAAATCAGATTAGTAAAATGAAGAAATTATACTATATCCAAGAGGGTAAGATGGAGATATATAATAGGAGATGGGAGAAATGGGAGGATTTTGTACTTCAAACGAATATATATGAAGCAGTAGAAATGAGAAGAGAAGAGGGGTAGGATACGCTTGCTTTAGACAGAAAGTAGGGAAGAACGCAGAGTGGGGGGGTTGTTTGGGGGGGAGGAGGAAGGGGGTAATGTTTTAAGAAGGGAAAAATAAAGCATAAGAAGGAATTGTGTATTTATTGTGAAAAAGATGAAAGTGTATTGTTATCCTTATGAAAAATTAATAAATATTTAAATAAATAAAAAAAAAAAAAACAACACTGTACCCAAACTAAAATTTTATCATTTTCTTCACACAACTAGAGCTTTCTTTTGGTGGTATTTAATCACCACCAGGGTTTTTATTTCAAAAATTTTGAAAAAAACCCACGTTTTTCTTTGTTTCTGTTATAAAAGTTTACAAATAAATAATTGTTCTTCATAAATTTAGGCCAAGATGTATTCTGCTACATGTCTTTGGTGAAAATAACCCAAATTAGGATGTATTTTTTAGTTTGTAGGAAAGTTATAGAGTTCACAAACTATGGTATAGATCTGAATATTGATCAATCCTGAAGTACTGACGGCCAATCTAATTTCCTGAGGTCCAAGAATGTCAGAACAGTACAGATATCCCCAAATGACCCCTTTTTGTAAAGTAGACAGTCCGACGTACTTCATAAGAGGCATGGCGAGTTTTTTGAAGTTGTATTTTTTTTGTCATAATTTTTCGGAAAATTAAAAAATTAAAAAAATTATTTTCACTATTTTTTTTTTACATACTGTCACCAGTGCAGTACAGCGTCATCATATAACTGGTATAGCGGTGAACAGGGACACTGACTGCTGACAGTATGAAAAAATATATATATATTTTTTTATTTTTTTTATTTTTTTATTATTTTTTAATTTATATTAAATTTTTTTTTTTTTTTAAGATTTTTTTTCATATTTTACTATGACCAAAGTAGTACAATGTTACCATAGTAACATTGTACTACTTTGGGGAAGTGATCAGTATTTTTTTTTTTTTTACACAATTTGCTTATAGCAAAGAATTACTTTGCTATAAGCAAGCATTTACCTGAATGACATCTATTCATTCAGGTTTTTTTTTTTTTTTTATACAACTGTCATGTGACCTGCTGTGATTGGTCACAGCAGGTCACATGGTACCGGCAACAGGGGACGGTACTCAGATCTGTCATCGGCTGTGTCTGAGGTATACGGCTGGTGACAGATCACGCCGCTGCGTGGCTCTGCAACCACGCGAACTGTGCATGTGCAGGAGGACGCCAAATGGCGTACACCCCGGAAAGGTAATGCATTTTTGTGGCCGCCAAACAGCTATAGGCCGGGAGGCAAATGGTTAAGTTAACAATACTCCGAAAGCGGTCCGCAAAACACGGTGCGATGTGTGAATACCTATGCGATCCGATTTTAGTGCAGACCCAAAAAAGGGTCCTGCACGTTTTTGGTGCGGGTGCGGTGCAATTAGAGCCATACAAAATGTATGGCTCCGATCGCACCACACACAAATCGCATGTGATTTGCCCATGAATACGGTGCGGTTCCTGTGCGAATCACATGCGATATACCGCACCTCATATAAACCCAGGCTAAGACTCCGTGCACACTAGAGTTTTTTTTTCAAGCTCAAAAATTGCTGGATAAAAGTTCTGGTAATAGTATTTTTAGTAGCGTTTCAATAGCGTCTAGAAGTATTTCGGAGTGTAAAGTGAGTTAAGTGAGTTTGCATTTTATTAGTGTTTTTACAGTACATGTAGGAAAAAAAGCTAGAAAAAAGCTGTTAGAAGTTTTTAGGAGCATTCAGCATTTTTGCTGGAAAAATGCTCTCAAAAACTCTACAAAAACTATTTTTTTTCTGCTAAATGCTGAAGCTTGAAAAACGCTACTAGACTAAAATAGTGTGCATGGGCACATAGGATAACACTGTTTAGATTCTAGGAGCAGATTCAAAATGCTGATAACAGCTTCTAGGGGCTTAAAAAATGCTAGTGTGCATGGAGCCTAAAGCTGAACCCTGGACAAATATATTTCTCAATAGCCACAAAGGATATAAATCCACTTTGGATGCACCAAAGGCAATTACAAACCCAGTTATTACCTTGTAAAATAGTGATGATATCATCACTTTGCTAGAAATAGCCTGCGTAGAGAGCAGAGCTGTGGGAGGGACTCAGCAGGCCACACCCACTACTGGCTGACTGCAGAAAACTACAGGAGGGGGTGGAGACAAGACCTGTCACCCTGCACAAGGAGAGAGAGCAGCAGTAACCAGTCTTTGTTACAGGAAGCTCCTGCACAAAAGAGGGAAAGTTTTACACGGGATTACTGCACAGATCTGGATGAAGTACACAAAGCACAGCAAGATTCAGATAGTCTTGATTTAGACAATATTTGCTGATCCCGGAGTTCAGCTTTCATTTTTAATTCGAATAGCCCCCAAGTAACATGTGTGATACTTGTGTTTGTCCATGTGACGTGAGCGGCGTGCCTAATGAAAACAGGTCATCAGGAAATCCACAAGCAAAAAGCACCCACGACACGTGTAATCGTCGAGATTTCTCTTACACCAGGGGTCTCCAAACTTTTCATTCAGAGGGCCTGTTTACTGTAGCTCAGACTTTAGGGGGGCCGGATTGTGGTCAGTGGGGGTAGAAAATACCCCGGGCCCAGCATTAGAGAGAATAAACATGGTCTCAGGGTTGGTGGTCAATAAAAGGAAGAGTATTGCCCTATCATTGGTATCAGTGGAAGGAATAGTGCCCCATTGTTGGTGTCAGTGGAAGGAATAGTGCCCCATCATTGGTATCAGTGGAAGAAATAGTGCCCCATTGTTGCTGTCAGTGGAAGGAATAGTGCCCCATTGTTGGTGTCAGTGGAAGGAATAGTGCCCCATCATTGGTATCAGTGGAAGAAATAGTGCCCCATTGTTGCTGTCAGTGGAAGGAATAGTGCCCCATTGTTGGTGTCAGTGGAAGGAATAGTGCCCCATTGTTGGTGTCAGTGGAAGGAATAGTGCCCCATTGTTGCTGTCAGTGGAAGGGATAGTGCCCCATTGTTGGTGTCAGTGGAAGGAATAGTGCCCCATTGTTGGTGTCAGAAGAAGGAATAGTGCCCCATTGTTGCTGTCAGTGGAAGGAATAGTGCCCCATTGTTGCTGTCAGTGGAAGGAATAGTGCCCCATTGTTGGTGTCAGTGGAAGGAATAGTTCCCCATTGTTGGTGTCAGTGGAAGGAATAGTGCCCCATTGTTGGTGTCAGTGGAAGGAATAGTGCCCCATTGTTGGTGTCAGTGGAAGGAATAGTGCCCCATTGTTGGTGTCAGTGGAAGGAATAGTGCCTTATATCATTCAGAGGAATAGTGCCCCAAGGGCTGGTTAAAGGCTGGCAAAGGGCCGTATCCAGCCCCTGGGCCACAGTTTGGAGACCTCTGTCCTACACCAATTGGCAACACTGTATTGAAATTGTGTTTTTACAGATTTAATACAGATTTTTGTACCTCCTCCGGTGCCAGGTCACATGACCAATGCTTAGATATTGGACAGTTTTTTGGGGTGTAATATTCAAGTAGATACGGCCAATCAGAGCCCAGCCTGAATAGGTATCCCCTGCATTAGTAGAGATATATTACTAATGCTTATACAACAGTCAAAGGATCTGGTAGTTGCAGTATGTGTGCAAGTGATGTGTACAGTGTAGAATTAAAAGGATAAGAAAAGTCAAACAGAAAAGACAACAATGAAAGTACAATTCCAGGATAATCCTGTCTAGTCTTACAATTGTTCCTTCCCCCCTCCTAACACCCATGCCGATTAACCTGTGTAAGACAGATACATAGACGTTCCTATTTACAGGCTGATCCGGTCCTGTGATCTTCCCTGTGTTAGTAAGCGACAGCTGCAGGGGAGAGGAGAGAGCATGCGACAACAGCTGAAATTCCTGGGTGCCGTGACATCACTTGTGAGCTTACTATGGTTGTAGGTGCTCTCTCCTCTCCCCCGCAACTGCAAGTGGCTGACACAGGAGAGTAAGATCACATGACCGGACCAGAGCAGACAGAAAATATGTACAGAAATAAAATTAATTAGTTATTTATTCCAGAGGATTTACCCCCCTTCCTGACCAGGCCATTTTTTTGCTTTACGGCGCTGCGTTACTTTAACCACATGCCGCCAGCCACTGTAGAAATACGTTGGCTGGGCGGCACGGCTGGGCAAAACCACGTTTTAAAACATGTGTTTTCAAAACAGGTAGGGGGCGCGCGCGAGGCGCGCCACCGCCCTACCTGTCCTGCCGATTACGGCCGCGGATGTCAGTCACCGGGTCACAGCCGGTCGTTACCGGCTATGTCCCGGCGATTAGCGGCAATCACTGACAGAGAGCAGGGCTGCAGTAGCTCTGCTCTCTGTCAGTTCCCTGACAGCTCCTGACAGGCTGATCGGGAGAGAAGAGTTTATCTATCCCGATCAGCGTTTCCCTGTGCAGTACACACCCCCGCCCCCTAGTAAAACACTCCACTCACACAGTTAACCCTTTCACTGAATAATAAAGTTAACCCCTTCCTCCCCAGTGCCATAAGTACAGTGTCAGTGTTTTTTTTTTGCTCTGATCACTGTATTGGTGTCACTGGGGATGTCAGTGACCCCAAGTCAATTCTCCCCCAGTGTCAGAATGTCCGCCGCAGTCCTGCCATAAGTCGCTGATCGCCGCCATAAGTCACCGATCGCCGCCATAAGTCGCTGATTGCCGCCATTATTAGTATAAAAAAAAATTAAAAATCCCAGTATCTTTCCTGCCATTTGTAAACGCTATAACTTTCACGTAAACCAATTAATTTACACATATTGGGTTTTTTTTTTAGCAAAGACATGTCGCAGAATGCATTTTGGCAGAAATTTATGACTGAATTTGATTTTTAAATTTTTTTTTTACTGAACATGTTTTATAGCAAAAAGTCCAAAATATTGTTTTTTTTCCTCAAAATTGTCAGACTTTTTATTTTATAGAGCAAAAAATAAAAACCGCACAGGCGATCAAATACCACCGAAAGAAAGCTCAATTTGTGGGAAAAAAAGGATGTAAATTTCATGTATGTTGTATTTTATGTACCGTATTGCATAATACGCAATTGTCCGCAATTGTCTGTTAAACTAGCGCAGTGCTGTATAGCAAAAAAATGGTGTAAATTGCAGTATCTATACCATAGTTTGTAGACGCTATAACTTTCACACAAAGCAATCAATATACTGATTCTGATTTTTTTTTACCAAAAACATGTAGCAGAATACATTTTGGCCTAAATTTATAACTAACTTTGAGTTTACTATATATTTTTTATAGCTGAAAGTAAAAAATATTGTTTTTCTTCAAAATTTTTGGTCTTTTTTTGTTTATAGCGTGAAAAATAAAAAGCGCACAGGTGATCAAATACCACCGAAAGAAAGCTCTATTAGTGTGAAAAAAGGACGTAACTTTCGTTTGGGTGCAGCATTGCATGACCGCGCAATTTTCAGTTGAATTAGTGCAGCGCCGAATAGCAAAAAGAGGCCTGGTCATTAAGGGGGGTAAATCCTCAGGAGGACAAGTGGTTAACTGACAATTGCGCAGTCATGCAATGCCACACCCAGATGAAATTTACATCCTTTTTTTCTCACGAATTGAGCTTTCTTTTGGTGGTATTTGATCACCTGTACGTTTTTTCTTGCCCTATAAGCAAAAAAAACAACAGTTTTTCCGAAATAAACAATATTTTGGACTTTTTGCTATTAAACATGTTCAGTAAAAAATTAAACAAATCAAATTTAGGCCAAAATGTATTCTGCGACATGTCTTTGCTAAAAAACAAATTCCAATACGTGTAAATTAATTGGTTTACGTGAAAGTTATAGTGTTTACAAATGGCGAAATAGATACTGGGATTTTTTTTTTCCTACTAGTAATGGCAACTTTTAGTGGGACTGCGGCGGACACCGGGGGGGACGACTAACTTGGTGTCACTGACATCCCCAGTGACACCAATACAGTGATCAGTGCTAAAAAACAGCACTGACACTGTACTAATGACACTGGACAGGTAGGGGTTGATGTGAGGGGCGATCAAAGGGCTAACTGTGTGTAGGGAGTGTTTCACTAGGGGGCAGGGTGTGTGTGCTTCACTGTAAGTACACTGATCGGGATGACTGTGCTGTGAAAATATCAAATCTATCTGAATTCACTGCAAAGAATAGCTGATTCTATTCTATTTGAAATTTGAATTTTGGAAGACGGCTATGTTCCTTCTATGTTATTTTTTTCTACTCTATTCTATTTTCTTTCCTTTCTATTTTATTCTTTTATCCTTTTCTATACCTTTATTTTCTATTCTATTCTTTTCTATTCCTGTATTTTCTATTCTATTCTTTTCTATTTCATTTTACTCTATTCTTTTCTATTCTATTTTATTCCATTCTATTGTTTTAGAAATTCAGTTTTTTTAGAATTTCAAAAGATGGCTATATTCTTTCTATTTTATGCTATTCAATTTTTTTCTATTCTGTTCTATTGTGTTATTTTATTTTCTATTATATTCTATTCTATGACTTTATTTCTATTCTATTCTGTTTTTTATTCTATTATTTTCTATTCTATTCTATTTTACACTAGTCTATTTGAAATACAAATTTTGGAAGACAGCTTTATTCTTGCTATTTTATTCTAATCTATTCTAATTTCTTAAATTTTTTTCTATTCATTTATTTTCTATTCTAACGTTTTCTATTCTACTCTATCCTTTTCTTTTCTATTCCTGTACTTCCTATTCTATTACTTTCTATTCCATTTTACTGTATTCTTTACTTTTCTATTCTGTTTTACTCTTTTCTATTCCTTTCAAAATGCAGTTTTTTTTTTATTTCAGAAGATGGCTATATTCTTTCCATTTTATACTATTCTCTTTTTTCTATTCTGTTCTATTATTTTATTTTCTATTCTATTCTTTTATTTGCTAGTCTATTCTGTTTTATTCTATTCTTTTTTGTTCTACTTTATTTTATTCTATTCAAAATTAAAATTTCAGAAGACAGCTGTATTCTTTCTATTTTATTCTATTCTAATCTATTCTATTTTTTATATTCTGTTCTATTTTCTATTCTATTCTGTTCCTTTATTATCTATTCTATTTTTTATATTCTATTCTGTTCTGATCTGTTTTATTCTTTTCTATTGGTTTTTGAAGATGGCAATATTCTAACACTATTACACACAATCTTTGAAGGAAAATAGTCAGCAATATCTTTGCATTTCGAATTTGATTTCATTTTTTAATTCGTCTCAAATTCGAACTTGCTATTTCGGACAAAAATTTGATTCGTTATTTTGGATTTGTTTCAATTTGTTACTATTGTAATTCGGAGATTCGGATGTATAATAACAAAAGTTTTGTCCAAATTGTGATTTGTAGTGCAACGAATTGCACATATCTAGCAGATTTTCTATCTCTGATAGTCCTTCATCTGGGTTTTTCCCCAGAAGGACGGAGCCATATTTGTTCAGGCATCAACCATATAGGGTCAGCATCTGCTTCCTGGACTGAGATGATAGCTCAGTGATGACACAGCCATGTAAATCATGGTGTCCATGCAGTTCTTGGCTATGTTCTGTTCCTATGTACATACAGTCTATTACAAAAAAAAAAACATAAACACAAAGTATTTTGAAAACTTCATCATAGATCGATAACAGTTTTTACCTCGAGCTCATTTCCCCAACGGACATATAAAAGGAGATGGAAAAGTCTTTGCAGGCCTCTGCAAGATTTTGCAATGCTCTTTTCAATATGTCTGAAAGGTTTTGAACACATAAATTAAATTAAATGATTTTTGTCAATCTATAAAAACTAGATTATTCGTTTACCCCGCCTCACCATAACCCGTCAGCTTGTACTTTCTAGAAATAACATTCCCTTGAAATGTCACATTACATGGTGTAACTGGTAAGTAATGTGTCATTAGCGTAAATTAACTCCAATTTGCAATTCCATTTAACTATTCTAGTTGGGTGATTTAACTGTTTTCTATTAGCTGACTTCCTTTAGTAAATAGGTACAGGCTGGCTAAGTAGCACAGCAATGAGAGAATCATTGACTTTAGAACCGAAGTGTTTTTGAATTGCGGTTCTTGTTATTTAGATTTGCAGATGTCTAGGAACATATTGCTGATAAAGATTGTAGGGCTGGAGTAAGAGGTTGGTGTCAGAGAATACGGAATGGCTTACTCCCTGGGAAGTATTTGCCCAATACCAGCTTTTGTAAAGCTTTTTATACTGAGTGATATCATATGAACGTGTTAAAAGGAATATTATGGGAAATAAGACAATTTACAGTGTTACTAAACCACTTGTTATATCTTGTAGTTTTTATTCTGCTCTAGGAGGATGCAGAACCCCTGACCTCTCTCTGGACAGTGCTGATTGGCCCTATGCTGATCACATGCACTCTCCCAGGAAAAAAAAAACGCCTCTAGCAACACACACCAAACTGGGCATGTGCAGAGTGTGTCCACAAGATATGTCTTATCAGGAGATAAGAGGGGCACACTGGAAGAAGGGGAGGATCAGAGAAGTCAGGATAAAACAGCCTTTTTACACAATGTAGAGGATTAACTCCTTAGGGTCCACAGTGAGTATAACAAGCATGCTTTACTGCATATACAGACTGATTTTACTGTTGTGGGTTTAGTAACACTTTAAAGGGTAACTCGATTTTCGTAGAATGAAAACCTAGCAGATTAATTAATATAATATAGCATGTACAAATGCTGCACAAGCCATGTTGTAATTTAACTACCTCCCATCCTGACAATGTAGATATACATACCAGATAGGATCAGCGATCATGCAGGTGGATGTACCCAGAAGTCTTTTCACTTTGGCTGCTCATGCTTGCTCTCTAGAATGCACACCAATGCGATCTGTGACTGCTATGTGCACCAGATACAGCGGATCACAGATCAAGGTACAGGGCCTCTGTGATTGGATCTGTACCATATGATCACTGTGATCAATCAGCTGTGACAGTGCTTGCCTGACGAAAGCACTTGGTGCCCAAGATAAGCGCTGTTAGCAGTCAGTGTGAATGACATCAGCACTCTGATAGGTGCACTCGCTGAACACAGGGCAGTGGCAAATGAGCTTTGCTAGAGCTGAATTTGATAATACCCATCAACAGGGCTTCTATCAGGGGAGGAGCATAGAAGACATCAATGACCAAAGAAAAGAGTTTCTTCACAATTCATTAACAGTTAATTGGAGAGGCGAATAAAGGTATCTAGCCCTCTGATTCCTCCTGTATTGAATTGTATTGTAAATGTACTGTCTGCCCTCATGTTGTAAAGCACTGTGCTTACTGTTGGCGCTATATAAATCATGAATAATAATAATAAACATGAATGTATGAACCTTTCACTGCAATACTCATGCGCTTTTTATTATTATTATTATTATTATTATAACTGAGCAGTCTTTCTTATAAAATAATTATCCATTTTTGGTGTTACTGGTAAGTAAGGGGTCATTCCAGAAAATTGACTTCAATTTGTAATTCTGCATTTTACTATTCTAGATGGTAATTAAATGTTTTTCTTTCAGCCAATTTCTAACTTACTGAATAGTGACACATTGACTAAGTAATGTAACAATGAGAAACGCATTGACTTTAGAACAGAAGGGTTTTTATACTACTGTTCTTATTTAGTTTTGCAGATGTCTAGGAACGTACTGCAGACAAAGATTATAGGGCCAGAATAATAGGTTAGTATGCCTATTGCCCACTGTTAGAAAATCGGATGAAATATCCAAATTTGGAATGATTGTTCAATTTTCTGTCTGTTAGTACACTGTTTTGAGAGCTGATATGGACTTTTCAGATGAAAATTTCTGAAGGGACATGTTGGAATTTTTTTCTCGTCAGTTATTATAACATAATTTTTTCAAGTAGTAGAGTTTTCATCCAATAAGAATCAAATGAGCAAGCCCTTGCATGATCAAAAACAAAGTACAATCATAGACTAGACATAGACCGTAGCTACGCATGGGGGAAGTTGTCCTCTGTCGCTTGAGAGTTTTCATACCATTTTAGGCATCCTTGTTTTCAGGGTGGGATGAGGACACAGAAGAATGCAAATGATCATTTTCTAATAGTGTGTACTACGCTTAAAGTGGCTGTACACCTCAGACATGAAATATAAACAAAACATATCCCTCTGTAGTGTGTATTTGTCCCAATTAAAAGCACTAAGTGTCATTTCTGTCTGCTGCTTCACTCCTCTGCTATCAGCATGAATCACTTCTGACAATTTTTCCTGACACCAAGAGAAAAATGGTGACAGGGGAGGGACCTCTTGGAGATGGACAGCCTCAGCTCTATTCCTGTGAGCTGTGTGGAGGGGGTGTGTCTCTCCCCTCCAATCAGCTCTCAGAGCTCTCCACACTTAGCTCTGCGGTGTATAACCTCAGCTCTCCGCTCCCTTTTTTCTGAATTCTCAGACAAGCTTATAAATTCAGCACTTTGAACAGATGAAGAGAAGAGAACACAGCAGATAAACAGGTACAACTTATATAGGAGGATTTGTTTCATCTCTGTGTATCACCTGAGGATAGTCCCTTCACTCGCTATATATAAGGGTTTACAGCCACTGTCAGTGTTAAAGAACGCAGAACTGATCTTTCCTTGGGAACTATTTCCCCAATACAAAGCTTGTTGTATTGAGAGATATTATATTAGTGAATTATAGGGCATGTTTATAGTTAGTTATACACATTTAGGCATATGCAAATTTTAATTCCTAAATTATTATAACTGTGCAGGTGTAAGTTAGCCATACGCAATAAGATTTTTTTTGGTTCAGCTCCATGGGCTGAATGAGAGCAATCACTGGATTCCCTCATCCATGCAAAACAGTGTGGATGGAGGGACATGCACTGCCAGCTGTTAAAGTCAGACAGCCGCAGCACCTGAACAGTCATTGGATCTGATTGGATGCGGTCTCTGTTTGGCCAACAATTTTCATGTGGGGTACACAATTAATTGACAATCCAGCTGCAGGATAAAGGAAATGTTGTAGAGAAAAAATTATGATGAGCAAATATCACTAAGGGTCAGTTCACACCATAAATCACACAGGAGTGCGCTGTGCTTTCCTGTGCGATCCACATGTGATCTGGGTGCAGCAAAACTTCAGCCTATTCATTTAAATGAGATGTAATTATGCCGGACCGCAACAAAAGTAGTGCATGCACTACTTTATAACATGAGCAGCAACTGAATCGCATGGTACTTCTGAACCATGAGATCCGCAACAGGCACCTGCGTTTAGGGTGTCATTAAGTTAACATTGACATGCGCTGTGGATAACATTGACGCGCTGTGGATAACATTGACGCGCTGTGGAACTCAGCGATCAATGTGTGTTTCCCGAACCTCACCCAAAGCACTACCTTTGCAATCTGCAGCAGGTGTCAGTGTAATCCTAACGACACCGCAAAGGCAGGTTGCAAGCGAAGTGCATTTGCCTGTACCAGATCGCATAATACAAAACTACCATGCGATCTGGTTGCAGTGTGTTTCCAAAAGTCGTGCAAGCACGACTTTGGTATGATGCAAAGCAATTTGAGCCCATTAACCTCTCTGGCAGTATTCCCGAGTGTAGCTCGCGGTAAAGTTTCAGTACCACAAGCGGTAACCCCGACCTACACTCGGGCTTACCATGCGGCGCTGCTCCGCGATCCCTCGGTCACTTACCTTGTCCTGCGCTCCCGCGATGTCCCTCCTGCAGTGTCCCCGGCAATGTAATCCGGCGGATGCCGGCATCTGTCTTCTGGGTTCTGTCCCCTGCGAGCGTCGGGACGTACGGGGGACGGAACGGCGGGAAATTTGAAAATGCCAAAAAGTGACATTCACAAAAATCACTAAAATCACATACATTATTATTATATTATTATACAGTATTTATGAAGCGCCAACAGTTCGCTCAGCGCTGTACATTGCAAAGGGAGACAGAACATGCGACAGTACGAAAACAATACAATGTGATACACGAGGGGTTCGAGGGCCCTGCTCTTTCGAGCTTACAATCTAGGAGACATATTTTGTCCCGAGTGCTTTGTCCTGCGCCCTGCCTGCATTTTTACTGTTCTTTCTACCTGGAAACTGAGAAACATCCATGGCGTCCAAAAAGCGTTCCTTTAGGTCAAAAGTGGTTTTAGACCAGCTAGAGAACAGCGATAGTAAATCAGAACCACTTGCAGAATTGAGTGATAATGATTCGTGGGGGAAATTCATCATCAGACACTGAAAACGATTCTGCGACTTTGCTCAGTGATGTGCGAACTTGGTGCTATATTTCAAATTTCAGTGTTTTTGGTTTGATTATATTATTGAATTAAATTTCTTATTATTATATTATTATTTTTTATGATTATTTATTATATTATAATTTATGATTTTGTGTTTCAAGTTTTATCATACCCGGGATGTTTACTAGACTCTTGTTCAGACAGATTTCAGTGAGTTATTCCTAAGAATTACAGGCCTACAATATAAAACTCCAAATTTCCATGCAAAATAATGGTACCGCTTTCAACACCAAAAATCTGAAATAAACATACCGCCAGGGAGGTTAAACCCTTCACGCCGGTGCCCCCCGGCCCTTTAAGGGGTTTCTGACACCAGAGGGCGGGGTTTAGGGTTATGTGACCGCCGTGATTGGCCGCCACATGATCGGAAAGGTCCCGATCACAAGAGATCGGAACTTTTCCGTGAAACACCAATACATGAGGTGGGCACAGGGCGCGCGCTCTCAGCATGTTTGTTTACAAATATGCGGCTCCTCGGCGTCAAGGCCCAGCAGCCGAGAGGCCGCATATTTGCGCAAGAGGTTCAAAATAAATGGGCTCAAATTGCACCACACTGAACTGCACAGGAACGTGATGAGCCCAGGGCAGCTGCCCTTCCTGCCCACCCCTTGTCCTGGCCCTGAGTGCATGCATTACTTTTTGTGTGATCCAGTGCAATTCATTTGAATGGGCTGAAAATCACACCGCACAGGAATGGTACAGGAACGCAGCGATTCAGGTGTGAACCAGCCCTTGGTTCATAATGACAAGTTGTTACCTTCTTACAGTCTTTGAACACTGTATGAATAGACATAAAAGAGGAAGCAGATAAAGGCTTCAGCCTCTAATAGGAAGACATCTTCTTTTGTCTCATGGGAACCAATCAGATTCATCCATCTATTATTTATCTGTCATTTTCCAGGTCTGGATCATGTTAATGCACGCCGGTACAGACAGTTCTTACACCGGTCACTTTGTTAAATGAGACCCTGGGCTCTTCAGCACCTGTGTTTTACATCTGTTATCTCACTCAGGATCAGAACTGCTTAAGTCGTATTTCTTACCTTCTCCAACAATCCACGTTTCAATGACTTCATTTTCAATTCAGGATGATTTTCCCATAGTAAGGGTAAAAGTGTATATCTTCCAAAAGGACCATAAAAAGCTGTGTAGGTAATGAGGTTTTAAACAGGGTGTTGGGTTTGACCGTAAATTTTCCGGTGCAGCAAGTTCATAATCGGGAATGTTGTACAGACCCATCTATAACCGCCATGTGCGCTGAATAACTTCTGCCTGGGAACATTTGTCCACGATCCACAGGGACATATAAAAACGTTGTGATAGAACCGCCATGGAATCACAGTATGGACAAGATAAACAATGTTTCCAAAGCTTCTGTTTTGCTTTGTATTTGATAAATGTCACACACAGGCCCGTAGTTTGTGATGTTCTGAGATTGTCTCGGAGGAGAACTGCTTGGAAAGTGGAGGTGATGGAGATGGATTTGGATTAGAACTGGAAACCCAGATCATAATGCTCATATGATAATGCTGGCTAATACAACATCAGATTTTATTTCCACTCATCAGCCACATTATTAGGTACACCTGTTTTATTGTTTGGTAACACAAATTGCTAATCAGCCAATCACATGGCAAAAATGCAATGCATTTAGACAGTTAGGAAGTTCAAACCGAGCACCAGAATAGGGAAGAAAGGGGATTTAGGTGACTTTGAATGTGGCATGGTTGTTGGTGCCAGATGGGCTGGTCTGAGTATTTCAGATGACTTTGAATGTGACATGGTTGTTGGTGCCAGATGGGCTGGTCTGAGTATTTCAGGTTACTTTGAATGTGACATGGTTGTTGGTGCCAGATGGGCTGGTCTGAGTATTTCAGGTGACTTTGAATGTGGCATGGTTGTTGGTGCCAGATGGGCTGGTCTGAGTATTTCAGGTGACTTTGAATGTGACATGGTTGTTGCTGCCAGATGGGCTGGTCTGAGTATTGCAGATGACTTTGAATGTGAAATGGTTGTTGGTGCCAGATGGGCTGGTCTGAGTATTTCAAAAACTGCTGATCTACTGGGATTTTCACGCACAACCATCTCTAGGGTTTATAGAGAATGCTCCGAAAAAGATAAAATATCCAGTTAGCGGCAGTTGTGTGGACAAAAATGCCTTGTTGATGTCAGAGATAGAGGTCAGAGGAGAATGGGCAGACTGGTTCGAGATGATAGAAAGGCAACAGTAACTCATATAACTATTCGTTACAACCAAGGTATGTAGAATACCATCTTTGAACGCACAACATGTCAAACCTTAAAGCAGATGGGCTACAGCAGCAGAAGACCATATCGAGCACTAGTTCTGTCAGCCAAGAACAGGAAATGGAGGCAACAATTCATATAGGCTCACCAAAATTGGACAATAGAAGATTGGAAAATGTTGCCTGGTCTGATAAGTCTCAATTTCAGCTGCGACATTTAGATGGTAGGGTCAGCATTTGGCGTAAACAATATAGACGGATCCATCTTGCCTGGTATCAACGGTTCATGGATGTGCAGCCAACAATTCTGCAGCAACTGCATGATGCTATCATGTAAATTCGGACCAAAATCTCTGAGGAATGTTTCCAACACCTTGCTGAATCTATGCCATGAAGAATTAAGGCAGTTCTGAAGGCAAAAGGGGTCCAACCCGGTACTAGCAAGGTGTACCCTAATAAAGTGGCCGGTCAGTGTATAGTTCTCTCTGCCTCCAAACTATTTAATACAACTGTAACAGGCCTCATGCCTATTGGACATTTCTTTCATCTGCTCCTTGGGGTGTCTGGCATTATTTTTCCTGCCTCTTAGCCTAGGTGTCCATGTACACGTAGGCTTTTACAGGAGTTTCGAAGTCTAGGCGTTCGGAGGCAGAACAAAAAACCCACTGCGAGCATGCCCAGGAGCAGCGTCGTTTTTTGCAAGAAAATCGATTGATGCATGTAATCAATCAAAGTAAAGACGTGCAGATAGGTACAAAATAGAGTATCACACTTAACCCCTTTTTGACGGAGGAAAAATAAATCTTGAAGAGTTACTAAACCCACAACAGTAAAATCAGTCTGTATATGCAGTAAAGCATGTTTGTTATATTCACTGTGGAACCTAAGGGGTTGATCCTCTGCATTGTGTAAAAAGGCCATTTGATTCTATCTTCTCTGCCCCTCCTCTTGTTCAAATGTCCATGTCTTGTCTGCACATGCTCAGTTTGGTGTGCATTGCTAGAGAGGTTTTTTTTTTTTCTTGGGAGAGTGCATGTGATCAGCACAGAGCCAATCAGCACTGACCAGACAGAGTAGTGTAGCCGATAACCGTTGTGATCATCTGTGTCATTGGACACAGCTGATCACGTGGTAAAATGGAGCTGTGATTGGCCCTTTACAATGTCATGTGTCCAACAGACACAGCAATCACAGAGCTCGCAAGGTGCACGCCCCAGGGGGCATGCGGGATCATTTCATGTCGAGCCAGGCAAGGTCATACATGACTATGTTAGCGCATAGGAGAGAGAAGAAAGCAGTCTCTTCCCTCCTGGGTGACAAGGTACGCTGAGTTTGGTATCCCTGGGTTTGAAATTCTGAATATTAATCTGCCAATTGCTAGAATACCACCTGCACATACTGGAAGCTATTGATATCAGTATGAAATTTAATGCGACTCAGTCATTAACTTGGTGTCCTCCTAGAACCCATCCCCAAACTAGATGATTGGTCAGTTGTTCTCAGGTGACACCCTTTAATTTAATAGAAAAGGACTGACAGGCCTGGAGAAGAGAACTCTCGTTTAACATCAATCAAGAAAATTACGTTGGTCCAAGCTGGACCAACGTAACTATTTAAAATCATGCTTTGCTTTAATGTTTTCAGGACAATACTTCAAAAGAGAGGTAGAGAATTGGCCAATCGCCCATCTTTCTCCGGTCTTCATACTGATATGTGTGTGTCTTTTTGTCTTCGGTCCTGGGCTCCTAGGAGAAGCAGGTAACCCATTGGGGCCGTGGTGTGGTGTGCCCAGACAGGGAGATCACATACACAAAAGCATAGTAGAAGCAATTGGGCTGCTGTATTGTAGTCGGATCGCTTCTACAATATAAATATACCATACATTATTTTTACATTGCTTTTATTATAGGTGTGGGAATAGGTCTGTTTTGTATTGTGTCTAGTGTAAATGTTTTTCAGGATAGCCCCTTAGAACACTCTGTGCCACTGTCTGCCCATTCTCTGCCAGTCCTGTCCTTGAAAGGGGAGAAGACAGTTTATGTAGAGCAGAATCTTGACTCTTCTATGGAGTCCGACAGAGAAACCAGACAATAGAACAACAAGGTCAGAAAATCTTCTCTACACGGCTCACAGACCTTCATTGTGTATTTGGCTTATCACCAACGCAAATCAGCATAATGCTGGAACAAATTATTAAATACATTTCTGATTTATACATTCCATTTTCTATTTATTACTTTTATCATACTAAGTCTTTACAATTAGAGTTTAGTTCTGATCTCTGGCTTGCAATAAAACAAATAGTTAAAGTGGCTTTAAAGGCAGAATGTTTTTTACTTTACTGCATTCTATGCGGTAAGGTAAAAAAAAAAACCTTCTGCTTGCAGCTTCCCATGCAGCCCCCAAATACATACCTGAGCCTCATCTCGATCCAGTAATGTGCATGAGAGCTAAGACTCTCCCAGCTCTCTTGTTCCTCATTGGCTCAGATACAGCAGCAGGAGCCATTGGCCGTAAATCAGAACCAGTGATGAGGGAGCTGGAGGCAGTCTTAGAGACACACAGAGCAGGGCTCGGGAGCGAGCATGAACGAGTGCCCCCATAGCAAGTGGCTTGCTATGGGGGCATTCGACGGGTGAAGGAGAGCCAGGATCACTGATGGGGGACCCGAGAAGAGGAGGAAAAAGGCTGCTCTGTGCAAAACCATTGCACAGGGCAGGTAGGTATAACATGAGGAAGTCACGTGATGTGATGTAACGCGTAGAGTGGGCCAATGACGTCAAGCTGCTAAACAGGATGTTTACAGGCCGCCATCTTGGAAATTCCTGAATACATTGAAAATACATTACAGTATAACAAGGTTTTTTACTGTGGTGTCCCAGCAGGACACTTTTAAATGTGAGTGCACTTTGTTTTTTTAATAAATCGCACTATATTTATATACTACACTATGGCAAGCGTTTCTGTTTACATATGCGGAGGATTTGTGGGATAAAGAGGAGACGGTATCGTTTGCAGCAGTGAGGAGGAAAGTGGAGCCATCTATACAGTATACCTACCTGGGTTAAAAGGGAAATGCGGTATTTGACTTATGCAATTTAGGTGATAAAAGGAGATGAGAGTATATATGCATGTCTCTGGTGGAGGAGCACCTATAGGAATACAGGCACGGATCAAGCACATATTATGGACTTTTAAGTTGTATTCAGTGTATTCACTATTGTTTCAGAATCACATGGTCTGGATGCTTTAATTCATATATGAGGTTATAGGGATCTATGCGCGGCACTATTTTATGACATATATTTTGTGTATGGAAACGCATGTAAGTGTCAGCAGCACTGGTATACACAGGAATTTGAGGAGTTATTTGTTGTGCTGAAGTTTTATTTGTACACATCTTTGGGTATGTTTTTAAGGCTCCGTTTTGCAGTGCTTTTTGCAGTTCGTTTTGCTACATGCGTTTTTGATGAATTGTTGACATGTTTTTCCTGTGTTTTGCGTTTTCTTCAGCTCTTTTTTTTTGTTAAAGTGAAATTTTGTTTGTTGCTGGCCAGAATAAAAATGCAAAACGCACTACCATGTATTTCAGCAGCTTCTCCGTTTTTGAACAAAAACGCTGCTTTTTGCTTTTAACTGCTTTCCGACCGCCCTATAGCAGAAATACTGCTACAGGGAGGCATGGATGTGCAAAACCACGTATATATACGAGTCTTGGCCGATGATTACTCGCCGGCGCCCTGTGATTTCCAAGGATCTCCGACGGGGAGGAGAACTGTTTGTAAACAAAACAGTCCTCCTCCCTGTCGGCTCTTGCACACTGCTTTGCATGGCTGTGTGATTACAGTGAAGCACAGGGACACAGCACAGTGTAAAACAGCACACAGTTAACCCTTTAATTGCCCCACATCTTAAGCTCTTCCTGCCCAGTGTAGTACAGTCAGTGCTTTTTTGTGAATGGGGATGTCAGTGACCCCAAGTCAGTTCTCCCCCAGTGTCAGAATGCCCACTGCAGTCCCGAAGTCTCACTATATGTCGCTGATCACCACCATTACTAGTAAAAATATTTTTTAAAAAGTCCAGTATATATATTGTCATTTGTAAACGCTATAACTTTCACGTAAACCAATTAATTTACACGTATTAGAATTTTTTTTGGCAAAGACATGTTGCAGGATACATTTTATCTTAAATTTATGACAAAATTTAATTTTTAAAAAAATTTTTTACTGGACATGTTTAATAGCAAAAGTCAAAAATATTGTTTTTTTACTCAAAATTGTCGGTCTTTTTGTTTTTATAGCGCAAAAAATAAAAACGCACAGGCGATTAAATACCACCGAAAAAGAAAGCTCAATTCATGGCAAAAAAAGGACGTAAATTTAATTTGGGTGCAGTGTTGCATGACCGCGCAATTGTCATTTAACTGCTTCAAGTCTGGACATTTTCACCCCCTTCCAGTCCAGGCCAATTTTCAGCTTTCAGTGCTATTACACTTTGAATGTCAATTGCGCGGTCATGCAACACTGTACCCATATGAATTTTTTAGCATTTTTTTTAAGACAGATAAAACTTTATTTTGGTGGTATTTATTCACCACTGGGATTTTTATTTTTTTTCTATATAAATGAAAAAGTCCAAAAATGTTGAAAAAAAGTGTTTTTCTTTTAAAATTTTGCAAATAAATAATCTTTCTTCATAAATCCTGGCCAAAATTTATTCATCTATCTTTTTAGTTAAAAAAAACCCAAATTAGTTTATAACCAAACATTTTTCAAAAATTTTTTTTACATTTTTGTTTTATTTTTATATTATTATTTATGTTTTTTTTTTTTTTTTTTTACATACTGTCACCCTAGCAGTACAGTGTCACCATAGTGACTCTGTACTACTTGTGGGGGGTGATAAAGATTTTTTTTTCTTTTTTTACACTGATTGCTTTTACCCCCATAAAGGCTGTAAAAGCAATCATTTCTCCTTCTCTCTCGCTGCGTTCCTGCAGCCATTGAGAAATACTGTGCAAGCTGTGATTTCACAAGTAGTAAGCAATGATGTCAGGAAGTGACATCTTGTTTGCTACTATTCATGTGATCACTGATTGGCCAATCAGTGATCACATGATCGGGACCTCACATAGAGGTCCCGTACAGCGATCGGTGTTAGCGGTGCTGCGCGCACAGGCAATGGATGCTGGGGGGGGGGGCACGTTTAGGTGTTTATGGGCATGTTAATGCATTCTAATAGCCAATATAAATTAATTAATTAAAGCGTATGCAAAACACATCTTTGGGTATGTTTTTAAGGCTCCGTTCACACCTATGCAGTTTGCTTTTTTGTCCGTTTTGCAGTGCTATTTGCAGTTCGTCTTGCTACACACGTTTTTGACATGTTTTTCCCATGTTTCGCGTTTTCTTCAGCTCTTTTTTAATTTTTTTTGTTAAAGTGGAATTTTGTTGTTCACACAGAGGTCCTGCACAACGATCAGTGTTAGTGGTGCCGCACACATAGGCAATGGATGTGGGGGGGACGTTTCGAAAAGTCCACCCGCATTGGCAGCGCTCCCGTCTGCCCGTTTATTGACATGGGTCGGACAGGAAGAGGTCAAAGTAATGCAGTGACGGAACGCAAAAAATGGCCTGGTCAGGAAGGGGGGGAAATCCTCAGGAGGGCAAGTGGTTAAAAAAGTCCCTGACCCTTTCCAAAAATGCAGCAGCTTAAAAAAGCATAGATGTGGACATGTTCCATAGGAAACCATGGTAAATGGACTGTAGTGAGTTTCTGCAAAAAAGCACTAAAACAACCCATTGGTGTGAAAAGAGCCTTAAGCAGTGTTTTCCTCCCCTGGAGCAAAGGCATCCATGAAGGAACAAGACGTCCTGTGTGCAGAAGGCCCTTATTATTAGAAGTCCAGGAAAGTGTGTGAAAAGTATTGTAGCTCCCCGTGACAGTATTTCTAACGCCGCAGACATGAGGGTCTACACACACAAGGCTGTTTTCAGCCCATCAGTGAATTATGCTCCTGGGTGCCGTATTCTGCATGTCAATATCTTGTTAGCAGTAAATGAGTAGAGAAGAAGTGGGAGTTACATGGGGTGGGGGTCCAGGTTCAGACATATCCTACAAATGGTAATGGAGGTTTTGTGGTCAGTCATTTGCACTTGACAGAACATTTCATTTTGAATTTAGCAAACTAATTAGCCTTCTTAATGTGTAAATGCACAGCGCATAATGGAAATGCAAATGGCTGACAAGCTTTCCTTTCTTTATCAATCAAGTGCAAATTGAGGTCAGTGGAATCATCCAGAGACTGAATAGTTTCAGCAGATGAATAAAGTGAACATGGTGTAATTGAGACCCTGGAGCCTGATAGGATGGTATTGTGAGTACAAATATCTTTAAAGTTGGCAATCCTACTGAGCATTATATGGTAAAATTCCTAAGCATGCTGTTAAGCAGGCCATAGATTATACAATTTTTTGTCCTTCAACCACAGGTTGCATGAAAGAAAATAGCTTGATTCCACTATCAACAGTGAATGTCCCTCAAAGCTACTTACTGTGTTCTGTCGGTGGGAAGCCTTCCTTGCCAGCAAAACACAATGATCACTGTTAGCAGCTATAACTACCAGCAGTGATCAAAAGAAAAAAATCCAACAGGCTGGATTGATCGACTTCAGTTCAACCAGCCTGCCCATAGATGGATCGAATCTCGGCCTGTCCCTGCTGAACTGGTGGAGATTCAATCCATCTATGGCCAGCTTTACTGTGAAAACCGCATGTCAACACAATAGTCAACTCCTGAGATGAAGACTGTTGAAGTTTTTTTTTTTTTATAAATCTTGGCTTTTCCTGTAAAAGTTAATGACAAATTCCAGGTATGGATATTTTATACTCCAAGCTGGACCAATGTATTCTGGTTGATGCTCCTGGAAGCTGGAAATCACTGAAGCAGACAGCGCTATCCAGTCATCTCCACTTGTTTCCAGGTCCCGCACCAAGGAGCTGCCCTGATACTTTGTAAACACAGAAGGTTGGTAGCTTGGTATGGGTGCTATTCAGAGAACACATTGCATTTTCCGAATGAATGCAAAGCATTCTCTGATTGGATGGGGAGGAGAGGTGGGGCAGTGACGTCACCTCCTGTGTTTTGAATGTAGCAGGGTGGCCGCTCAGCACAGAACCCAGAAGGAAGTGGAGAACATTGTAGCAGTGGTGTTGACTTCAGGGATTTATAGCTTCTAGGGGCTATGACCAGGTACAGTTAATATACTGCTCAATAAAATTAAAGGAACACTTTTTAATCAGAATATAGCAAGTCAGTGAAACTTCTGATATTGATCTGGTCAGTTAAGTAGCAGAGGAGATTGTTAATCAGTTTCAGCTGCTTTGGTGCTAATGAAATTAACAACAGGTGCACTAGATGGGTAACAATGAGATGACACCCAAAACAGAAATGGTTTTACAGGTGGAAGCCACTGACATTTGTTTCACTACTCATCTTTTCTGACTGTTTTTCACTTGTTTTGCATTTGGCTGGGTCAGTGTTACTACTGGTAGCCCAAGGCGATACCTGCACCCTACAGAAGTTGCACAGGCAGTCCAACTCCTCCAGGATGGCACATCAATATGTGCCATTGCCAGGTTTGCTGTGTCTCCCAGCACAGTCTCAAGAGCATGGGGGAGATTCCAGGAGACAGGCAGTTACTCTAGGAGAGACGGAGAGGGCCGTAGAAGGTCCTTAACCCATCAGCAGGACCGATATCTGCTCCTTTGTGCAAGGAGGAACAGGATGAGCACTGCCATAGTCCTACAAAATGTCCTCCAGCAGGCCACTGGTGTGAATGTCTCTGACCAAACAATCAGAAACAGACTTCATGAGGGTGGCCTGAGGGCCCGACGTCCTCTAGTGGGTCCTGTGCTCACTGCCCGGCACCATAGAGCTCGATTGGCATTTGCCATTGAACACCAGAATTGGCAGGTCCACCACTGGCATCCTGTGCTTTTCACAGATGAGAGCAGGTTCAAGCTGAGCGCATGTGATAGATGTGAAAGGGTCTGGAGAAGCCATGAAGAACATTATGCTGCATGTAATAGCGTTCAGCATGACCATTTTGGTGGTGGGTCACTGATGGTCTGGGGAGGCATATCCATGGAGGGACGTACAGACCTCTACAGGCTAGACAATGGCACCCTGAAGGCCATTAGGTATCAGGATGAAATCCTTGGACTCATTGGCAGACCCTACGCCAGTGCAGTGGGTCCTGGGTTTCTCCTGGTGCAGGACAATGTCAGGACAAACTACTGAGTACCATTCTGAGTTGCTGCCATGAAATTTCAGCAAAAAGGACTAGCCTGCCGCATCATTTTTTCACTTTGATTTTCTCGGTGTCTTTGAATTCAGTCCTCTGTAGGTTGATAATTTTCATTTCCATCAAACGATGGGGCATCTTTTTGTTCCTAACACACTGCCCAGTCCATATCAGTATAGATATCCAGCATGATATTTTCCCCATTGAGATCTGATGTGTTGTCAAAGTGTTCCTTTTTTTTGAGCAGTGTACATAGTTACATTGGACCAAGCTGGAACCAGGTAACTATGTATGAAATATCCATTCTTGGATTCTTCTTTAACCGTTTCAATACCGTGCAATTTTACACCTTCCTGCCCAGGCCATTTTTCAGGTTTCAGCGCTCTCACACTTTGAATGACAATTGCGCGGTCATACAACACTGTACCCAAACTAAAATTTTATCATTTTCTTCACACAACTAGATCTTTCTTTTGGTGGTATTTAATCACCGCTTGGGGTTTTTATTTTTTGCTAAATTAACAAAAATAGACCAAAAATTTTGAAAAAAAAACACATTTTTCTTTGTTTCTGTTATAAAAGTTTACAAATAAATAATTGTTCTTCATAAATTTAGGCCGAGATGTATTCTACTACATGTCTTTGGTGAAAATAACCCAAATTAGGATGTATTTTTTAGTTTGTAGGAAAGTTATAGAGTTCACAAACTATGGTATAGATCTGAATATTGATCAATCCTGAAGTACTGACAGCCAATCTAATTTCTTGAGGTCCAAGAATGTCAGAACAGTACAGATATCCCCAAATGACCCCTTTTTGCAGAGTAGACAGTCCGACGTACTTCATAAGAGGCATGGCGAGTTTTTTGAAGTTGTATTTTTTTGTCATAATTTTTCGGAAAATGAAAAAATTAAAAAAATTATTTTCACTATTTTTTTTTTTACATACTGTCACCAGTGCAGTACAGCGTCATCATATAACTGGCATGGTGGTGAACAGGGACACTGACTGGTGACAGTATGAAAAAAAAAATATATATTTTTTTTTTAATTTTTTTTTTTTTTTTATTATATTTAATTTTTTATTACATTTTTTTCATATTTTACTATGACCAAAGTAGTACAATGTTACCATAGTAACATTGTACTACTTTGGGGAAGTGATCAGTATTTTTTTTTTTTTTTTACACAATTTGCTTATAGCAAAGAATTACTTTGCTATAAGCAAGCATTTACCTGAATGAAATCGATTCATTCAGCTTCTTTTTTTTTTTTTTTTTTTTTTGTGCTTAGCTGTGAATGGTCACAGCTAATCACATGACATGTGCATGTGATTAGCTGTGACCATTCACAGCTAGGCACTAGTATACAATGGATGGCATCATGAATGAAGCCATCCATTGTAAACAACTGTCATGTGACCTGCTGTGATTGGTCACAGCAGGTCACATGGTACCAGCAACGGGAGCCGGTACTCGGATCTGTCATCGGCCGTATCCGAGGTGCACGGCCGGTGACAGATCGCACTGCTGCGCCGCTCTGCATTAGCGCAAACTGCGCATGTGCGGGAGCACGCCAAATGGCGTGCACCCGGAGTGCAGAGACACTTTTGAAGCCGCCAAATGGCCATTGGCCAGGCGGCTAATGGTTAAGCTTAGCCTTTGCTCCTCTTTTCTCATGTGCCTCCATTTTGGCCATTTAATGTGATGGGTGGCCTCAATGAGGCCCAAGAGACAGACGTATGGCCCAGCTTAAAGGAAAAGTTCACCTTCCGTAACATGCTACATATTACACCCATATTCAGAGTGTTACGAATGCACCGGACCCCACAACCCCCCGATCCCTGTTGTGAGAGCTAGCGAGGGATCTTCTCCCCCCTGCCAGCTGTCACAATTTAAAAAAAATGTGGCTGTGTGGGGCTCCGTCTGTCCGCATCACTCGTTTTCAGTATTCTGTGAATGAGAACACTACAAGTCCCAGCAGCCTTTGCGACTGTCAGCTTGTAGTTCTTAATGAACTACCACGACGCTGTGGAGCACCATGGTAGTTCACTGAGTCTTCCTGTCAGTAAGTATCTGCTTGTCCATACGAGATGTATGGGCACACAGATACACTGACAGGTCTGCAGGAGACCTGCATGGCACCAGTGATCTGCTAATCGCTGGTACAATGCTTTAGAGGCTCCAGAAACAGACTTGCCAAAAAATGTGCATTTATTATTTTTTGTTGAAAAGAGAACTTATCCTTTAACATTTGAAGGAAACAACTTCAGCTTCAATTGCCCAGATCTCTGGATCTGCAGATAACTTTGGCTTGTCTTTGTCGCTGAAGGTAATGTTTGTGTATGTATGCCATTTTGACAAACGTACTTTTGAAGCACTACAGCATTCACTTTTGCTTCCTGATCGCAATATGTTGAATCATTTTTGTTGCGGCCCTGGAATGTAATGACCCCCATCTGCTGTCATTGCAGCTTAAGAGGGGGCTGTTGAGAGGTGTTAAAAATGCATCTCAACCACGTGTTTTTAAAGCTCCCCAACCGCACATCTAAACTCAGCCTTACTGGGAAAATATGTGAAGAAAATCCTCTCCAATGAGAGAAACGCTACCAAACTCAACAAAGGTCTTAAACCTTTTTATACTCAATCCAAAACAAAAAACAGCATTGGCTGAAATGTTACTTGAGTCTTTATCCTCTGCAAACAACCAATTAGGAGAATATTTAAGCTTCATCGGGTCCAGATGGAAGACGAAAACCCCTACGGACATCACTTCCTTAAATGAACATTCAGATCTGCAAGGAGGCATCCAGCAACCATCTCTGCAGGGCGAGGGGGGAAGTTGTGCTGCTACAAGACACTACAAAAGGAAATGCTTTGCAATCTTGACTTTGTACGAGGCATTTCATTTATTTTCTGTCTGCCTTACAGGCCTTCTGGAATACAAGGGTTTCTCTAAAAACAATCCATGAGTACAGTATATCCTATGTCATTGAAAGATTGCTAGTTTCTTGAAATTTTACATCAAAGAGAGAAAAAAAAAAAATAATATATATATATATATATATATATATATATACACACACACACACTCACCGGCTACTTTATTAGGTAAACCTGTTCAATTGCTTATCAGCCAATCACATGGCAGCAACTCAATGTATTTAGGCATGTAGACATGTTGAACAAGACTTGCTGCAGTTCAAACAGAGCATCAGAATGGGGAGGAACATGGCATGGTTGTTGGTGCCAGACAGGCTGGCCTGAGAATTTAAAAAACTGCTGATCTACTGGGATTTTCATGCACAACCATCTCTAGGGTTTACAGAGAGGTCCGAAAAAGTGGAAATATCCAGTGAGCAGCAGTTGTGAGGATGAAAATGCCTTGTTGAGGTCAGAGGAGAATGGGCAGACTGGTTATAGATGATAGAAAGGCAACAGTAACTCAAATAACCACTCCTTACAACCAAGGTATGCAGAATACCATCTCTCAACGCACAACACATCGAACCTTGAAACCGATGGGCTACAGCAGTAGAAGATCACACCGGGTGCCACTCCTGTCAGCTAAGAACAGGAAATGGAAGCTACAATTTGGACAGGCTCACCAAAATTGAACAGTAGAAGATTGAAAAAATGTTGCCTAGTCTGATGAGTCTCGATTTCCCTAGAGATAGTTTTGCATGAAAATCCCATTAGATCAGCAGTTTCTGAAATACTCAGACCAACCAGCCTGGCACCAACAACCATGTCATGTCATGTTCAAAGTCACTTAAATCCCCTTTCTTACCCATTCTGATGCTCGGTTTGAACTTCAGCAAGTTGTCTTCACCATGTCTAGATGCCTAAATGCATTGAGTTGCTGCCATGTGATTGGCTGATTAGCAATTCGAGTTACCAAGCAATTGAACAAGAGTACCTAATAAAGTGGCCGGTGAGTGGAAAGTCTATAAGTGGAAATAAAGGGTCATGGGGGCATCACACATTTGCACATTATGACACACTTCCCTCTAGGTGTGTTCTCCTCCAGTGATCCCATCTCTTGAGATCTACTCCATCCTCATGTAATGATGAAAATCCTGCCTGTGTGTTCTGGAGCTACATTATCTCACCATCTGACATGTGCCGCAGACTAAATGCAATCAAAAACACCATCAGCACATTTCATGGCACGGTAATGGCCACTTCCCTAGGACAAGTACATAGAACACAAGTAGAAGATAAAAATGAAATGAAAAAATATATTATTACCAACATATACCATAAACGTAGTAACAGATAAATACATTAGTCATTTATTTTGGACATTGAAATTAATAAACGCTGAAGTGTAATCACATTTAGATGCATTTGGCATTTTTTATACCCAAGAACTTTGACTGCTTCTAAACTCCTCCAAAATCCTATGTGTCAAAAAGTTATTTCTGTATTTGAGGTGCCACAGGTGGGTTTATGTTGTATGACACATAGGGGGAGATTTACTAAAACTGGTGCACTCAGAATCTGGTAACCAAACAACTTCTAACTTCAGCTTGCTCAATTAAGCTTTGGCAAAAAAAATGGAAGCTAATTGGTTTCCATTCAGAGCTGCACCAGATTTTGCACTCTCCAATTTTAATAAATAACCCACATAGGGAGAGATTTACTAAAACTGGAGTATTCAGAATCTGGTACAACTGTGCATAGTAACCAACCAGCTTCCAGGTTCTATTGTCAAAGTTTAGCTGAACAAGCTGAAGTTGATTGGCTACCATGCACAGATGCTCCAGTTTTAGTAAATCTCCCCAGCAGGCTTTTATTAAGGTGCGCTCAGGGGCTTAGGCAAAAAACACCTAAAGCCACAAAACATACGTTTAGGAGCAGCCGTGTGCATGAACCTTTTGATTGTTGAATTAAGTCGATTAAAAAAAAAATATTATGATTTGCTGTAGTAAAACCTCAATATATACATTCTGCTGTGTAGAGATATTGAGAGAATATTACAAGATAATAAAAAAGATTTTGTACAAAAATGATAAGTATGATGATCATTATATCTTCACTTACTTGATTATTATTTTATATCATCAACAAAATTACCAAGATGACATAATTTATATGATAGAAAAACTAGTTAATGTTGTGTTCAACATATGAAATTCATTAATAAAAATGAAAATTAGTACAGCAATTGCGTGATTAAAACTCGTGATTAATGTTTATACCACAGGGATGAAACGATAATGGCTCATTAGTGGTTAATTGACATTTATATAGTAGGGATGGGATGATCAGAGCTAGTATGTTGGTAAATGTATGCTTTTTTAATGACCATATATAAATTACTGTATATATTGATATATGTTACCAAATTTGTTCAAATAAATATCCAAGAGTTAGGAGGGGGAGGGCTGAAGATTTAATTAAGATGGCATGCGTTCTACTAGATGTTGCATTTGTGCAGATACAGAAGAGGGACAGAGAAATACACATGAGGATGTTAAAGTATACAAACAAAAGCTGGGGGGACAGCAATACACTAATCTTCCAGTGAAAGGCTGTGTTGGGGGGTTGGGGGACAAGTCTGATCATTGGAGGAGAGCACATTACGTTTCCAGTACAGCTAGAGAACTGACCACATTGTGCTCTCCTGCTTAATGTGGTCAGTTTTTAATAGGAAAGCAGAGTGACTGGCAGGAACACCAGGGATTTCACACAAAGGAAGCAATACAAGGAGAACAGGATACGTTTTCATACAGGTACATGGTACAGCAGGAACATATCAGGAATGTAAAATGTTGGGTTTTCATATTATTTAAAGCAGAACATAACAGTCTCTTAGCATCACAAACTAAAAATGCTATTTAATTCATTAAAAAGCAAACTCACCCAACCATACATGTCTTAATGCTTTGTTTTGTTGAGAAAACACTTTGAAGTACACACACACTCACACAGCATTTCTAGCTGCAGCCATCCTGCGTAGAGGCAGATGATTCAGGTAACATTTACTTCTTGGAATCACAGACCTACAGTGTTTAGAGATATACTGTCAGCCCAGATTCAGCCAAATACAGCAAAGTTGATTGGACGGGGCTTCACAGTACAGATGGACAATGATCCAAAACACACTGCAAAAGCAACCAAGGAGCTTTTCATGGAAAAAAAAGTGGAATATTCTGCAATGACCAAGTCAATCACTTGATCTCAACCCAATTGAGCATGCATTTCACTTGCTGAAGGCAAAACTAAAGGCAGAAAGACCCACAAACAATGAACAAAAGAAGACAGCTACAGTTAGAGCCTGGCAAAGCATCATAAAGGAAGAAACCCAGTCTTTGGTAATGTCCATGGGTTCCAGACTTCAGGCAGTCAGTGCCAGTAAAGAATTCTCAACAAAATATTAAAAATGAACATTTTATTGATGATTATATTCATTTGTCCAATTACTTTTGGTTCCTTGAAAAAGGGGGGGTGGCTACTCTTAAGAGCTGTAATTCCTAAACCCTTCCTCCAATTTGGATGTACATACCTTCAAATTAAACCAGAGAGTGTGCACTTTCAGCCCATGTCCATTATATAACTATAGCTTGAATATGTTTTGATAAATACCTGAAAAAAAAACCAAACGATATATATACCTGTGTATATATATATATATATATATTTATGTTTAGGCATAAATGTATCCACTTACCAGATATTATCATTTTATCCTTATGATATAAATATTAATAACCTACTAATGAGCCGCTATCATTTTATCCCTATGGCATAAACATTAATCACAAATTTTATCATGCAATCAATGCTCTTATAAGAATAATTTTTCCTAATGAATTTCCTAAATATTTCATACATCACACCCTCCTGCATTAACTAGTTTACAGATCATGCAAACTATGTAAATTTAGTAATTTTGTGATTATGTAAAAATAATAATGTAGCAGAAAATATAATAATCATTGGGGGTCTACTTATTTACAAGATCTTTTTTATTATCGTATAATAGTTTTGTCTTAGCATAACAGTGTGTATCCATAGCGGGTTTTTTTCAACATAGCAAAAATGATCATGTTATTATTTTATTATCTATTTATCCCAAAAATCAAACTAATGCCATAATTATTATCAATTACTAGTTTTATGCTATTTATTGTTTATAATATATTTTATTTGTTTACATTTTTAAGAAATAACAGGGTTGCTTTACTAAAGGCAAATAGACTGTTTAATTTGCATAGGAAACTGCAATTTGCAAGATAATTTACCCCAAACTTAAAGTGGTTGTAAAGCCTTACATATATCTAGTGAGGTGACTGGCCTCAGGTGATACACAATAAAACAAATCATCCTACATAAGCTGTACCTGTTTATCTGCAGTTTTCTCTTCTCTACATCCATTCAAAGTGCTGAATTCATAAAGCTTGTCTGAGAGTTTAAAAAAAAGGGGGCAGAGAGCTGACGTTACATTCTGCAGAGCTTAAAGGGGGGGGGGCTCTGAGAGCTTACACACCCCCCACCCCCTCTACGCAGTTCACAGGAACAGAGCTGAGGCTGTCAATCTGATGGAGATCCCTCCCCTGTCACCATTTTTCTCTTGGTGTCAGGAAAACTTGTAAGAAGTGATTTATGCACATAGCAGAGGAATGAAGCAGCAGACAGAAATGACACTTAGTGCTCTAAATTGAGACAGGTACATAGTATAGAGGGATATGCCTTGTTCATATTTCATGTCTGAGGTTTACAATTCTTGTAATGAATGAGGTGAAGCTCTGCTGACCTCAATCATCCAATCATATACAAGCAAAAATACATTTTTTTTTTATTTGAAATTGATATACGTTATTTTTATGAAATTTCTCCTCATTCATTACAGTGATTATAAAGGCTTGCATTAAAAAACAGCAGCTTGCTATAGGGGAACCCTAGAATGTGCACTCTCCAGCCACTGCTCCGTGTGTTCATTCACACACGGAGCCCCTCATTGGCTCATTGGCTGTGATTGACAGCAGAGGGATCCAATGGCTCCCGCTGCTGTCTCAGCCAATGAGTAGAGGGAGTCCTGGGATAGCCGAGACTCCAGTGCACATCACTAGATCAAGAGGCAGCTTAGGTGAGTATTAGAGGAGGCTTTGGTGAGTATTAGAGGGGGCTTAGGTGAGTATTAGGGGGGCTGGGGGGGATGCTGTACAGAGAAGCTTTTTTTTTACCTTCATGGATAGAATGCATGAAGGTAATAAACCTTGAGCCTTTACAACCACTTTAACCGCTTGCCAACTGCACTATAGCCAAAAGACGGCTACAGTGCCATACTTCAGTCCATGGATGTCCTCCCAGAACATGCCCCCTGTGCACCCCCAGTGGCGTGCACCTGGCGGACACAGCTGATCACATGAAATGGTAAATGGACAATCTCAGCTGCCTTTTACCACGTAATCAGCTGTGTGCAATGACGCAACAGATCACAAAGTATATACAGTTGCTTGTTATCAGCAGCACTTTCCTCACGCTGTCACAGTGTGAGGAAACTACTGCTGATAACCGGCAAATGTGACAGAGGAGATCTGCACTGAAAATCAGGGTACTGATTATTAGTGCCCTGATTATCAGTGCCTCCCAGCATTGCTGCCCATCAGTGCCCAGCAGTGCCACCCATTGGTGCCCAGTTAGTGCCACCGATTAGTGCCCAGCAGTGCCACCTATCAGTGCTGCCCAGCAGTGCTGCCTGTAATGATTGTGCACAATAAGGACATGGAACCTGTACGCGACAGCCATTTTTGTTTTTCATGAGCAATAATTTTCCTCCCCACCTCCCTCCTCCTGAAAACTGGAATTTGTAGCTGTAACTTTTAACAAACTTCAAAAGAATCTCTTATCTTAAATAAAACACAAATAGACCCAGCGTGCAGACCTGTCCAGGGCTGTAAACAGCTAATTGGTCTTGGCAGGTTGTCTGTTTCCACAAACCATGGAAAACACTTTCCTCTGCCCTATTGTAAAACAATAATAAATCAGTCAAGCAGTCACAAATGGCCTGTAAGGCCATTAGAGCTCTAGAAATGCAGAGCGTGCCATAAAACGTCTATTCCACATGTAACCATTCCACATACAATTCATAGAATTCAACAGGAACAGGGCACATTGATATTAGGTATATATTTGAATAGGGAATATCATACCGAACAAATCAAACTCATGCATGACTATGTTAGCACATAGGAAAAGGGAGAAAACAGTCTGTTCCCTCCTGGGTGACAACGGTATGCTGAGTTTGGTATCCCTGGGTTCAAAATATAATTCTGAATAACAATCTGCCAGTTGCTAGAATACCACTTGCACGTATTGGAAGTTGTAATATTAGTATGAAACTGCAGTTGCGGCTTGGTCAGAAATTTGGTGACCTCCCAGCACCTATCCCTTGAACCGGATGATTGGTCAGTTGTTCTTGGGCCACACCCTTTTGATATCATAGAAAAGAAGGAAACCGGATCTAATCCTAACGCAGACGTACAAAGCCGTCCACCATACTGCCCCGAACTACATCACTGACCTAATATCCAAGTACCGCCCAGCACGCACACTCCGCTCCTCACAAGACCTCCTTCTCTCTAGTTCCCTGGTCTCCTCCTCCCATGCCCGCCTCCAGGACTTCTCCAGGGTGTCACCCATCCTCTGGAACTCCCTGCCCCAACCCATCAGATTATCACCTACTCTCCTCTCCTTTAGGCGCACCTTGAAAACCCACCTCTTCAGGGAAGCCTACCCCACTCCCTGCTAACTTGCCGACCTCCTCCACTCTTCCTACCACTCCATCCCCTACAGCTATCTCCTCCTGTGCCACCATCCCCTCCCTTCTAGACTGTAAGCTCGAAAGAGCAGGGCCCTCAATCCCCTCAAGTTTTGCATTGTATTGGTATTGTTCTGTCACATGTTCTGTCCCCCTCTGTAATGTACAGCGCTGAGCGAACTATTGGCGCTTTATAAATACTGTATAATAATAATAAGAGAGCTCTCGTTTAACATCAACCAAGGAACATCTTAAGACTTGAGAGAAAAGGCAACGTTTTTGCTCGTACAAATAGATTCTGCTAAAACCAAGAACTTTGCAAGTATTCTGCCTTCTTAACTCCTTTCTTTTATTTCTCTGTTGCTTTATTGTTCTCTTTATGTCTTTGTAACATCCCTTTCTCTAAATATTTTAATTGCAGCATTTTGAACTTTTTAGTAATAAACCCTATTTTGAAAAGTGTTGAACCTGTCTCTAAAGCTTTTAATGCGAACTAAAGAATCCCTGTCTCTTGAAGCGTGCTACTGTATGTAATAATCCTTTGAATATACCTGTCTGTGGTGACAATGTGTGTTACAGATTTGTTCACATTTGTTCTTGCTAATATTGTGAAGGGTTGATAGACCCAAAGCTATCTGGTGGCAGTTTGGAGTTTGAAGGGTTAATTGTGTAATTAACCTAACCCTGTGACAATCACTCTCAGGTTGCTGTCACCTAGACTGTGGTCCCATGAGCTGGAAAATCTTTGTGCAGGGTGCAGCGGAGAGTGGCATTGTTACACAAGTGACAGTGTGGTGTGAGATTGGCTGGTCCTTTGTCACGAGCTGGTGAGAAGGGCAGGGGTCAGGCATTAGTTCGTCACACGGCCAATCAGTGATGTCAGTCAATGCCGCTGGTCAGTGCCACCCATCAGTGCCCATCAGTACCACCTATCAGTGCTGTCTATCACTGCCCATCAGTGCTGCATATCAGTGCAGCAGCATCAGTGCCTCATCAATGCCCACCAGTGCTGCCTCATCAATGCCACCTCATCAGTGCAGCCCATCAGTGATACATATCAGTGCCGCCTCATCATTGCCCATCATTGCTTCATATCAGTGCAGCATCATCAGTGCCTCCTCATCAATGCCCACCAGTGCCGACTCATCAGTGCCACCTCATCAGTGCAGCCCATCAGTGATACCTATCAGTGCCCATCAGTGCTGCCTATCAGTGCAGAGAAGGAGAAAAATAACCTGTTTGCAAAATTTTATAATAAAAACAAAGGAAACCTTTATTTTTTTACTCTTTTTTTGTTTATAGTGCAAAAAATAAAAACCCCAGTGGCAATTAAATACCACCAAAACTAAGCTCCATTTGAAGGAAGGGGGTAAAAATGCCTGGCAGGCAAGTGGTTAAGTTGTGGGGAAAATTCCCTTACAAAATAAACAGCCTATTTGCCTTTAGCAAACCAATCCCAATTTCTCAAGCATCTCTTTATAATAGTAGCGCCTCTGCTGGCCTCACCTTCTACAAAATGTTTTGTTGATAAATATGCAACCACCACAGCATACAGCTATTGAAAGCCTTAATGTGTGGATATAAGAGGGCAGCCAGATGATTGATTTGTTGGCAGATTGTTAGTTATATTGATCTGGGCAAACGCTGCTCATCCTCACCTGCAGCCTGGGGTTATCCTTCATGGTAGAAGTTCACCTTCTTGGCATCTTTCCTCATGGCGTCTCTCTGCATTTTCCTGAGACAAGACACAGCTAATGTGCCCTTTCAGCATAATGTGACTTCGCTATTTCCAGCTGCTGCAAGCTGTTTTTGGCAAAGGTGACTGAGATTCAGACTCTACACCATGAGCATGTGATTTCACACGAGCAACATTTAGTCATCAATTTTATATACTAATTTATTTTAAGACAGGAAATGACTGTCCTCTTTGTCCTACATTAGAAGGTAAAGGCGCCCGTGCATCGGGGAGGATACGCTTATGTTAAAGTGGAATTTTACCCATAAATAATGTTCTTTAGCAGGGAACATACATTCCATGCTACCAACATTAGTGTGTGCTGTAAATTGCCTCCACCATTTCTTCTTGCTGGAGGCTGCCATGTTGCTGAAACCCAGAACCACTGAGCAGCAGTAAATCTTTAGACTATAAGTAGACCTTCTGATATTTGGCACAGTGCCAAAAAATAGACAGCAACTGAGCATGTGCAGAGCAGGATGAGGCAGTGTATTACTGGATTTTAAACAGTATAGGTACTCCTTTTTAATGTTTTAAATAGCTATACCAGCAAAAGAGGCCAGCATGAAGTGATCTAGCAGGACTTATTTTTCTAACTAAAGTTCCACTTTAAATTGTAACTGCATTCAAAACCTTTTGTTAGTTTTGGATAGGGTAGGAAAGGGTTAGACCATCTGTCTGTTTTTATTACCATTCAAACTCATAGCATGATAAGGAGGCTCATTGATGATCTCCTGGGTACCAGGGGCGAACTGACCATTTGGAAACTCGGGCACTGACCGAGGGCCCGTGGTCAGTAGGGGGCCCCATGAGATGCCCCTGGTACCTTTTTCATAGGCTTTTTTGAGTTTGGGCAAGGACACAGGGGCCCCATGATTCCCTATTGCCCGTGGGCCCCATGAGTTGTCAGTCCACCCCTGCTGGGTACATTTAAATATCATAACAGTAGGGTTTGTCCCCAAAATGTTTATAAGATCTGGCAACCCTGGATTGATGCACTAGGTGACCCGACCTGGAAATGGATCCCACCTTACTCTGGGACGTGCTAACGTTTTATTTGAAACACCTTGTCTGCACTGCAATGGTTAACTAAGGGAGAGGAGACGTTTTTTCACTTACCTGATCCTCAGCTCCCCTGGCAGAAGGCGCTTCCCCACACTCTGGTGGTGGACTGTCCCTCGATGTCATCAAGTCCAATGCAGGGCTATGAACCCTCACGTTAGGACTATAGACCACTGAAGCATAATGGAGAAGACTCCATGGGGACCAGGGCCGGATCTATCCTACCTGATCTGGGGGTGCAGTAATAAAAAGGCAAGGGGCAGAATGTCAACACTGTGTGTGTCACTGACAGTCTGTCAAAGTGTCATGACCTGGGAAACACTAGTATGTGATTGGCTATCATTAGAATAGGATGATTAAATAGAATCTATGCCCCCTTATATCAGATGTCCCTATCAGAGTCCCCCTTAACATTAGGAGTCCTCATCAGAGTACCCCTTTATATTGGGTTCCCATCAGCTTGCCCCTTACATCAGGGTCCCCATCAGAGTACCCCCTTACATAAGTGTCCCTATCAGAGTCCACCTTAACATTAGGAGTCCTCATCAGAGTACCCCTTTTATAGGGGTTCCCATCAGCTTGCCCCCTTACATCAGGGTCTCCATCACAGTGCCTCCTTACATAAGTGTCCCTATCAGAGTGCCCCCTTACATCAGGGTACCCATCAGAGTACCCCCTTACATATGTGTCCCTATCAGACTGCCCCCTTACATCAGATGGCCCCATCAGAGTACCCCCTTACATCAGATGTCCCCAATCAGAGTGCCCTTTAACATCAGGTGTCCCCAAAAAAGTGCCCCCTTACATGAGGGTCCCTGAAAGAGTGCCTCCTTCCATTAGACGTGTCCTCATCAGAGTGCCTCCTTACATCAGAGTCCCCATCAGAGTTCTCCTTATATATGATAAGTTATCCCCATCAGAGTACCCCCTTACATCAGATATCCCCATCTGAGTGCCCCCTTACATCATGGTCCCCATCACAAACCCACTTAAATTCTTGGATGGCGGTGCTGGCCTTGTCTCTTCCTATCAGATACACCTTACTTTTGGTTAGTAATGGTAGTCATCCCAATGATAGGCCAATAGCAAGGCGCATCTGGCAGCTATGGGTGAGACCAGCACCACTAAGACAAGGTGGAGAGGAGAGGAAGGGTTGTTACATTACACTCTTCATCTCATCCAATCAGAGAATGCTTTGCATTCATTCAGAAATTGCAAAGCATTCTGTGAATGGTGCCCCTGCCAAGTGGCCAGCCTCCTGTGTTCAGTGAATAGAAGTGCAGCCATTCAGAGTAGTGATGTCTGTTTCAGTGATTTCCAGCTTCCAGGGGATTCCACCAGGTATGATGTATATTAGAGATGAGCGAATTATTCAAAAATTCGATTCGGCTGATTCGCCGAATTCGCGGAATAAATTCGATTCGAGGCGAATATATTCGCTGCGAATTTAACTGATAAAAAGGGTGTTTCTAGGCTTCAGAGAGCCTTTATATTAGTGCAGAACACTGTACCTTTAATTTAAATGCCCTTGGAGTCTGCTGGGGAAGAGAACTAATACTGTCAGTCAGTATGACATGCAGATGAGTGCCGTCGATCTTAGAATCACCGCACACTTCACTCATTTGGGCAGTCACGGGGCCAAAACCAGAGTGTGGAGCCACAGTGTGGCGGTGGAGGCAGCAGCAATGGGAGGCCATACAGCACCCTATGACAAAATGGAACCCACCAGCAGTGTGAGGAGACCTGAAAGTGGCACATGGCAGAGTGTGGCGATGGAGACAGCAGCAATGGGAGGCCGTACAGGGACCCATGACACACTCTGGACCTGGCAGCAGCATGAGGAGGCGGTACAGGGGCCCATGACAGATTACGGGCCTGGCAGCAGCAGTGGGCGGGCGGTGGATGCAGCAGTATTCGGAAGCCAAACACAGGCCTCGGTTAAAAAGCGGAAGCCGTCAGCAGCGTGAGCAGACGACAGAGGCACATGGCGCAGGGTGGCGGTGGAGGCAGCAGTATTCGGAAGCCAAACACAGGCCTCGGTTAAAAAGCGGAAGCCGTCAGCAGCGTGAGCAGACGACAGAGGCACATGGCGCAGGGTGGCGGTGGAGGCAGCAGCAATGGAAGGCCATACAGCACCCTATCACAAAATGGAACCCACCAACAGTGTAAGGAGACCTGAAAGTGGCACATGGCGCAGGGTGGCGGTGGAGGCAGCAGTATTCGGAAGACATACACAGGCCTAGGTTAAAAAGCGGAAGCCGTCAGCAGCGTGAGCAGACGACAGAGGCACATGGCGCAGGGTGGCGGTGGATGCAGCAGTATTCGGAAGCCAAACACAGGCCTCGGTTAAAAAGCGGAAGCCGTCAGCAGCGTGAGCAGACGACAGGCACATGGCGCAGGGTGGCGGTGGAGGCAGCAGCAATGGGAGGCCATACAGCACCCTATGACAAAATGGAACCCACCAGCAGTGTGAGGAGACCTGAAAGTGGCACATGGCAGAGTGTGGCGATGGAGACAGCAGCAATGAGAGGCCGTACAGGGACCCATGACACACTCTGGACCTGGCAGCAGCATGAGGAGGCGGTACAGGGGCCCATGACAGATTACGGACCTGGCAGCAGCATGAGGAGTCGGTACGGGGGCCCATGGCAGATTACGGGCCTGGCAGCAGCATGAGGAGGCGGTACAGGGGCCCATGGCAGAGTGGCGGAGCATAAGCAGCTAAAATTGAAGGCCATACAGAGGCCTATGTTAAAAAGTCCCCCCAGCAGCAGCGTGGGGAGATGACTATGCTATGGGCCATTTGTGCCAAGGAATGCGAGGGACTCCCTGCCTCCATCTCCACAGCATACTGCCACGGTGCGTCTGGGTCCTCTGTCTCCTCCTCCTCCTCCTCTACCAGATGCTCCTGCTCCTCCACTCCTGTCCGCTGAGTGGAAAAACCACCCATTTCACTCAATAATTCCTGAGCACCAATGTCCTCCTCTACCTCCTCCTCTTCTTCCTGTCCTGCCCCCACAGGGGTCATGTGGCGTTGAGATCTGTGCGCCACGTCTACCGCACCCTGACCAGCCATTGTTAACAGCATTTGTTCCAGGACGTGCAACAGAGGAATGACGTCGTTCATCCCATAGTCCTGCCGACTCACGAATAGCGTGGCCTCCTCAAAGGGCCTGAGCAAGCGGCAGGTGTCACGCATGTGCTGCCAATGGCTGACATCTAAGTTACACAGGGGAGTACCTTTATCTGCTTGTAACATCAGGAAATCGGTGATGGCCTTTCGCTGTTCGTAAAGGCGGTCTAACATATGTAGGGTTGAATTCCACCTTGTTGCAACATCGCAGATCAGGCGATGCTGTGGAATTCCGTTCTGCCGCTGCAGCTCAAGGAGGGTGTGCTTTGCGGTGTAGGAATGGCTGAAATGCATGCAAAGTTTACGTGACATTTTAAGGATGTCTTGCAGTGGGATGGTGGATTTTAGGAACCGCTTGACAACCAGATTGAACACGTGAGCCATGCATGGCGCATGGCACAACCTTCCTTGACGCAGAGCAGACACCATGTTCTTTCCGTTGTCGGTCAACATGGTTCCGATTTTCAGTTTGCGCGGAGACAGCCATCTGCCGATTTCTCTGTTCTGTTCATTACACTCAGAAGTTCCTCCCCTGTGTGACTACGTTCGCCAAGGCATACCAGGTGCACAGCGTGACACCGTTGCGCCCTGCACATGTGATATGCCGGTCGGGTAATGGGACTTGGCACGGGGGTGGCAGCTGAGGACACGAAGGAAGAAGAGGTGGTAGAGGCGGACATCTTTGCTGGACCAAGGACGTGCAAACGTGGAGGCAAAAGCGTCGTGACCTGTCCAAGTTGCTGGTGCGGCTGTGCCGGCACCACGTTCACCCAGTGGGCCGTAAATGACATGTACTGTCCCTGACCGTAGTTACAGCTCCACACGTCGGCGCTGCCGTGCACTTTGGCAGAGACCAACATGCTCAAAGACTGGCCCACCATCTCTTCTACATGTGAATGCAGGGCTGGCACTGCCTTTTTGGCGAAGAAATGCCGGCTTGGCACTCTCCACCGCGGCTCGGCACAAGCCATCATTTCTCGGAAAGGTGCTGAGTCCACCACTTGGAAAGGGAGGGACTGCAGCACCAGCAACTTGGACAGGAGGACGTTCAGCTTCTGCACCGTCAGGTGCGTGCTCGCAAACTGTTGTCTCTTGGAAACGGATTCCAAGAAAGACTGCTGACGGAATCCGTGAAGAGGAGTAGCAGGAGAAGGAGCATCTGAACGAGCGGAAGATGCCAACGAGCGACAACTCCCCTCAGCAGAGGTGTTGGAGCCTTGACTGGCTGATAGAGGGCGATTGACGTCGGGTGACGGAGCAAGTAACGGAGCGGGTGATGGAGCGGGGGCTGGGGCAGGCAGAACCGCCGTATCTTTATCACGGTTTTCCCAGGCCACCGAATGGCGACGCTGCATATGCTGACGCAACGCTGTAGTCCCAACATGGGCCCCCTGGCCACGCTTGACTTTCTGGCCACATAGTCGACATACGGCTACGTTTACTTCCTCGGGCGGCTTGACGAAAAATTGCCACACCGCCGAGTAGGAAACTTTGCCCCCGCCCTGCCCTGGCTGACTGCTACTTCCTCCGTGCACACCGGCACCACTACTGGCCGTGGTGGTAGGCTGCAGTGGAGCTGGTGCTCTACTCCGTGGCCGTTTGCATCCACTGACACTGCTGCGACCCTGCTGCCTCCTGGGCAACCCACCGACTGTTTTGCTCGCTGGCAAGCTGGCACCCTCTTCTCCTGATGATGCAGAAGCAATAGCCTGATGACGACGAGGCTGCCAAGTGCGATCAGCCTCATCATCATCAATTAGGGTCTCCGCGTCACTACTAGCCCCCTCGGCTGTGTGTGGGTCAGGAGACAGACCTGTCTCTAGACCGGTGTCAAGGTCCTACCTTTCTTCAGAGCTTGTGCATCTCCATGAGCTGGCCTCCATCTTGGTTTTCTGCAAAGCATGGTGGGAACCTTTATGCCTTCAGGCTTCTGCGGCTCCTCCTCAGAAGGGTGTGGTTGAGCACATTTAAACCTGCTGTCTGCAAGTGTGCTCTGCACTTGTGTCCTGTATGTTGCCCTGTTGCAAGCTCTTGTGTTGTTCCCATTGCTCTCCTGGTAACCGACTCGGCTTGGACAAGACTACTCTCTGCGTTAACCCTTTATCTGACCTCCCATTGTTGAACCCGGCCCGTGACCTGAGTCTTCTTTGCCTACCGTCTAGTACTGTCTGCTCCATTGTTATTGACCCGGCTTGTCTAACTACTCTACTCGTGATCCCATCTAGCTCCCACCAGCTGTACGCCATTGGCGGCAGTCGTTATCGCAGCTGGGGTCACTCGGGGGCCGCGACCTGGTCTCAGGCTGCGTCAAGTCCATCCCCACCATCAGGGGCCCTGGTGAAGGGTAGCCTGGGGCTTAGACTCCGCGCCCTGAGGGACTCTGGTCTGTGGGTAGTGGCTGTCGTCAGTCGCAGCGTGACCGTACCATAGGCCTGCCTGCCCATTCCATCGTTCCTGCCCTGACATTACACAAGTGCCATGAATCCTGACGGTGCAGGTACGCCTTCGATCCCTATGTTACTCGCCAGACTCGACCAACAGGATCGCTTGTTGGATCAGTTCGCTCAGGCGTTGCAGGCTCTGCTTGCACGCACAGCGCACCTTACCCCTGGGGCTATTAGGTCAGTTGTTACTCCGGTGGACTCTCCCACTGTTGCTCCGGTTGTTGCACCTACCTCTGCATCTGTTGCGGAACCCGCGGTACCCAGAGGTATGACTGGTTCTGCCCCTCTTCCTCAGCGCTTTGGGGGGGAACCGAGTCAGTGTCGTGGTTTTCTTAACCAAGTGGGGATTTACTTTGAATTAATACCTCACGCTTTCCCTACTGAGAGGGCAAAAGTGGGCTTCCTAATCTCGCTACTCTCTGATAGGGCCTTTGCCTGGGCTAATCCCTTATGGGAGAGGAATGACCCGGTGATTCACGTGTTTACCCGTTTCGTTGCCTCCTTCCGTACGGTATTCGACGTACCCGCTCGCTCCGCTTCTGCTGCCAAATTGCTCATGTCCATGCATCAGGGTTCACGAACCGTTGCCGAGTACGCCATCGAATTTCGTACTTTGGCGGCAGAGGTGGGTTGGAACAATGAGGCTCTAGTGGCTGCTTTCTCTCATGGTCTCTCTGATGCGTTGAAGGACGAGATCGCAGCCAAAGAACTGCCTGTGGAGTTAGAGGCACTCATATCCTTCCTAATCTTGATTGACACCAGGCTCAGAGAGAGGCCTTCATTTAAGGAGCGGCTGCGGAGGCCTCCTAACCGTTTGGCGCCTACGTTTTCTGTCCCACCCGTGCCTCCCTCTCCTCCCACGCCTCCTGGGGATGGTTTGTCTGGTAGTGAGCCCATGCAGCTGGGGTTTGCTCGCCTTTCCGAGGGGGAGCGGGCCTCTCGGCGTCGGGAGGGTCGCTGCCTGTACTGTGGACTCGGGGGGCATTTTCGGCAGTCCTGTCCGGTCCGTCCGGGAAACGCCCGCACCTGAGATCCTGTCGGGGGCAGATCTTGGGTGGAGTTTCCTCGTCCCCGGTTTCCCGTAAAGATAAACCGCTTATCACCGTTGTCCTCTCTTGGGCAGGAGGCTCGGTGACGGCCCAGGCGCTGGTAGACTCTGGGGCTGGCGGTTTGTTTATGGACAGTTTGTTTGTGGCCCAGTACTCCATTCCTCTGCAGGCTCGAGAGACTCCATTGGTTCTCGAGGCGATAGATGGCAGGCCCTTGCAGCCATCGCAGGTTACCCACGAGACCCTGCCGGTGGAGGTAGCTATTGGGGCTGTTCACAGGGAATTGGCCTGTTTCCAAGTAATTTCTTCCCCGCACTACTCCGTGGTTTTGGGCTATCCCTGGCTTCAGAGGCACAATCCGACCTTTGATTGGCGATCGGCCGAGATTCTCTCATGGTCACCACGGTGTGGGGCTGGTTGCATCCGTGGTCCGGTTAAGGTGCTGTGCACCTCCTCGGACTCTGTGCTGCCCACTGAATATGGGGAGTACCTGGACGTGTTTGACAAGGTGCGCGCCGGTGCCCTGCCTCCTCATCGTCCATACGATTGTGCCATAACCTTACAAACTGGTGCTACTCCTCCGCGTGGCAGGGTGTATCCTCTTTCGGTGGCAGAGAATCAGGCCATGGAGGAATACGTTGCGGATGCGCTTTCCCGGGGGCACATTCGCAAGTCTACGTCTCCAGCAGGAGCTGGGTTTTTTTTTGTGAAAAAGAAGGGAGGTGAGCTGAGACCCTGCATTGATTTTAGGGGTCTCAATCGGATCACGATTAAAAATGCTTATCCTATTCCGTTGATCACCGAGTTGTTTGACCGCCTCAAGGGAGCAACGGTCTTTACTAAGCTCGACCTTAGGGCTGCCTACAACCTTGTACGGATCAAGGAGGGCGATGAGTGGAAGACCGCGTTCAACACCAGAACCGGCCACTATGAATACCTGGTTATGCCCTTTGGGTTGTGTAACGCACCCGCGGTCATTCAGGAGTTTATTAACGATGTCTTACGTGACTTGTTGCAGCAGTGCGTGGTGGTTTACTTGGACGACATCCTGGTTTACTCTGCGTCCATGGAGTCTCATATCCAGGATGTTAAGCGGGTGCTGCAACGGTTACGTGAAAACGAGCTTTTCTGTAAGCTCGAGAAGTGTGAATTTCACCAATCCCAGGTTGCCTTTTTAGGCTACATCATTTCCCCGATGGGTTTTTCTATGGACCCTGAGAAGGTTTCAGCGGTTCTGCAGTGGCCTCGTCCCAGTGGTCTTCGGTCCATTCAGCGCTTTTTGGGATTTGCCAACTATTATCGGAAGTTTATCAGGAACTTTTCCACATTGGCAAAGCCTCTCTCAGATCTGACCAAGAAGGGCAGTAACCCTCACGAGTGGTCACCCGAGGCCATCTCAGCTTTCAAGGCTCTGAAAGCCGCCTTCACTTCGGCCCCAATTCTGTCTCATCCCAATCCTGGGTTGCCTTTTGTTCTCGAGGTTGATGCATCTGAGACAGGAGTAGGCGCTCTCTTGTCCCAGCGTCGGTCACCCGAGGGACCCCTACTTCCTTGTGGGTTCTACTCCAAGAAGCTTTCCTCTGCAGAGTGCAACTACCAGATTGGAGACAGGGAGTTGTTGGCCATTATTCTGGCTCTCAAGGAATGGAGGCACCTGCTTGAGGGTTCTGTGGTCCCGGTCCTAGTTCTCACTGACCACAAGAACCTCACATATCTCTCGGAGGCTAAGAGGTTGACACCCCGTCAGGCCAGGTGGGCTCTGTTTTTGTCACGTTTTAACTATGTGGTCTCTTACTTGCCTGGTTCCAAGAATGTCAGGGCTGATGCCTTGTCGCGGTAATACTCTGAGCTGTCCAGGGAGGACACTGAGCCGACCTCGGTCATTCCTCCAAACCAGATCCTGGCTGCCATTCGTACCAACCTGACTTCTCCCCTTGGGGAGCAGATTTTGGCGGCTCAAACTAACGCTCCCCCTGAGAGACCTGCTGGAAGATGTTTTGTACCTGAGGGATTGCGTACCCGCTTGCTACGTACCTACCATAATGCCAAGACTGCCGGTCATCCTGGTAGGAACCAATTGTCCTGGGTCGTTTCTCGGTTATTCTGGTGGCCATCTCTCCGTTCTGACATCGCCTCATATGTAGCAGCTTGTTCGGTCTGTGCCCAGAATAAATCTCCTCGGCACCTTCCATTGGGCCTTCTGCAACCCATTCCCAATGGGGAGCGTCCCTGGTCACACCTGGGAATGGATTTTATTGTGGATCTTCCTGCGTCTCAAGGTCATACGGTCATTCTTATGGTGATCGATCGTTTTTCTAAGATGTGCCATTGCGTTCCATTCAAGAAATTGCCGACTGCACAGGAACTGGCTACGGTTTTTGCCAAGGAGATCTTTCGCTTGCACGGGTTGCCCAAGGTGATTGTCTCGGACCGTGGGAGCCAGTTTGTGTCCAGGTTCTGGCGCGCCTTCTGCTCCCAGTTGGGTATCGAGCTTTCCTTCTCTTCGGCCTACCACCCTCAGTCCAATGGGGCTGCGGAGCGTTCCAACCAGGCCCTGGAACAATTCCTTCGTTGCTATATATCGGATCATCAGGACAACTGGGCCGATCTCCTGCCATGGGCAGAGTTTGCGAGGAACTCGGCTGTCAACTCCTCCTCTGGGATGTCCCCCTTCATGGCCAACTATGGGTTCCAACCCGCTGTATTGCCTGAGTTGTTCTCTCCACAGGACATTCCGGCTGTGGATAACCACCTGGCTGCTCTGCGCTCCTCATGGGGGCAGATTCAGAGGTCCTTGAAGGACTCAGCACAGCGCCAGAAGCTCCAGGCTGATCGTAGACGGTTGCCCGCTCCCTCATACCAGGTCGGAGATCGGGTGTGGTTGTCCACTCGCAACCTCAAGCTTCGGGTGCCCACACCAAAGCTGGCCCCCCGTTTTGTTGGTCCTTTCCGCATTCTTCGCAGGGTGAACCCGGTTGCCTATGCCCTTGCTCTTCCTCCTGGGATGCACATCTCCAATGTCTTCCACGTATCCCTGTTGAAACCTCTGATCTGTAATCGCTTTACTGCCTCTCTGCCTCGTCCTCGTCCTATCAGGGTCGACGGTCATGAGGAGTATGAGGTGAGCCGCATCTTGGATTCTCGGTTGGTCCGCGGTCGGGTACAGTTTTTGGTCCATTGGCGTGGTTATGGTCCGAGGAACGTTCCTGGGTTCCTTCCGCGGATGTTCATGCTCCTGCCCTCCTCCGCGCTTTTCACGCCCGATTTCCTCAGAAACCTTTTGTGGAGCCACGGAGGGGGAGGGGTCCTTGAGGAGGAGGTACTGTCAAGGTCCTACCTTTCTTCAGAGCTTGTGCATCTCCATGAGCTGGCCTCCATCTTGGTTTTCTGCAAAGCATGGTGGGAACCTTTATGCCTTCAGGCTTCTGCGGCTCCTCCTCAGAAGGGTGTGGTTGAGCACATTTAAACCTGCTGTCTGCAAGTGTGCTCTGCACTTGTGTCCTGTATGTTGCCCTGTTGCAAGCTCTTGTGTTGTTCCCATTGCTCTCCTGGTAACCGACTCGGCTTGGACAAGACTACTCTCTGCTTTAACCCTTTATCTGACCTCCCGTTGTTGAACCCGGCCCGTGACCTGAGTCTTCTTTGCCTACCGTCTAGTACTGTCTGCTCCATTGTTATTGACCCGGCTTGTCTGGCTACTCTACTCGTGATCCCATCTAGCTCCCACCAGCTGTACGCCATTGGCGGCAGTCGTTATCGCAGCTGGGGTCACTCGGGGGCCGCGACCTGGTCTCAGGCTGCGTCAAGTCCATCCCCACCATCAGGGGCCCTGGTGAAGGGTAGCCTGGGGCTTAGACTCCGCGCCCTGAGGGACTCTGGTCTGTGGGTAGTGGCTGTCGTCAGTCGCAGCGTGACCGTACCATAGGCCTGCCTGCCCATTCCATCGTTCCTGCCCTGACAACCGGCTACCGAGCCACTCTCCTCGCCAGTACTTCTTCACCTGGCTGCTGAAGAGGCGGATGTCTCCCCCCGTTCCTGACCGCCCTCTGTTAGCTCTTCCTCACTGTACAGTGGGGCTGAGCCCACAGCATGCGATACTTCGCTTGGTGAGGGAACACCAAAGGACAGGGGCAGGTAGAGGACACGTGATTTCAGTGGGCTTGCTCCCGGGCCATGCCAACTAACGATTGTGTCTGACGTACCCACCGACCGTTGGCTGTAGGTGTCAGAGGTGACCTAGGAAGAGGAAGACGACCGAGTCAACCAATCGATGACGGCAGGGTTGTCGGTGGAGACACGACCGCTGGATGACACCGGGAGCACTGGCCTCTGGCTGCGACTAGTGCTGCCTCGACCCCTTCCTCTGCTGCCACGTCTGCTCGCTCCTGAAACATCGCCTCCTCTGCCACTCCTCTGCGTGTTGTCTGACATACTCTTTAATTCAATAGTGGTTGTGAAGCAGAAAGTAACGATTCTGTGTCTCTGAGTAACAATTCTGTGTCCCCGAGTAACGATTCTGTGTCCCCGAGTAACGATTCTGTGTCCCTGAGTAACGATTCTGTGTCCCTGAGTAACAATTCTGTGTCCCCGAGTAACAATTCTATGTCCCCGAGTAACAATTCTGTGTCCCTGAGTAACGATTCTGTGTCCCTGAGTAACGATTCTGTGTCCCTCAGTAACGATTCTGTGTCCCTGAGTAACGATTCTGTGTCCCTCAGTAACGATTCTGTGTCCCTGAGTAACGATTCTGTGTCCCTGAGTAACATTTCTGTGTCCCTGAGTAACAAATCTGTGTCCCTGAGTAACGATTCTGTGTCCCTGAGTAACGATTCTGTGTCCCTCAGTAACGATTCTGTGTCCCTGAGTAACGATTCTGTGTCCCTGAGTAACGATTCTGTGTCCCTGAGTAACATTTCTGTGTCCCTGAGTAACAATTCTGTGTCCCTGAGTAACGATTCTGTGTCCCTGAGTAACAATTCTGTGTCCCTGAGTAACGATTCTGTGTCCCTGAGTAACAATTCTGTGTCCCTGAGTAACAATTCTGTGTCTGTCCCTGAGTAACGATTCTGTGTCCCTGAGTAACAATTCTGTGTCCCTGAGTAACAATTCTGTGTCCCTGAGTAACGATTCTGTGTCCTTGAGTAACGATTCTGTGTCCCTGAGTAACGATTCTGTGGCCCTAAAGTCTCTGTGGCCCTAACTCTGTCCCTAATACAGACAGGTCTGTCTCTCTTGAATGACCGGAGGCTAATGGAGAATTCTAAGATGGCCGCGATTTATAGCTCCACCATTACACAGTGCTGGCTGGCTGGCTGCTGATTGGCTAATGCGATCACATGTCATGAATGAATGCATTATGGGTCAGCGCGCCTTGTCTGCGCGCCTTCCCAGAGATCCCCGCTCCGTCGCCACACATGTCGCCGCCATTTTTGGGAAAATTCGATTCGTGCATCCGAAGTTTGCTAATTTTCGGATTCGGCGCGAATCTAATTTTTCCTAATCTTCGAAACAAATTCCACTTCGCCATGTTCGATTCGCTCATCTCTAATGTATATTCATAGTTACATTGGTCCATGCTGGCACAATGGAATATCCAAACCTGAAATTCATCTTTAATTCCAAGTTGACTTTAACCAATTTATGTCCTGGTAGAAGAGACACGGACACATCAACCATGGCAGCTTCCATATTTCTGCACACCAGTTGAAATTTCACATCTGACTGGCAGCAGGAGGGTCTGATGGGGAACTGAAGAGAAGGAGCATAGCAGGATGTCTGAACCCACAGCATAGTTAGGCCTCATGAACACTGGTTTATTGTAAAACACTGTTTCTACTGACAGGAGAACATCAGCATTAAAAACTCACTAAGCTGCGTTTTTTCAAACCAGTTTAGCAGCGTTTTGGTGTTTGCGCGGATATGTATTTAATTTGGGCAGAATTTAAAAGAATGTAAAATATATGCTAAAAACACTTAAAAACGCTTTGTTCAGATGTTAATGGAGCCATCGGCTAACATGTTGGGAATACAGGAAAAAAAAACACAAGACACCCCTAGGAGCAGCTGTAAAAACGTCCAGTGTGCATGAGGCCTATCAATCTGCCCTATCTACAACTTCCGTACTGCAGGGGCTACAAATTCTCGAAATGAGGTTTTCGTTTTATTATTAGAGTGTATCTTTAAACTTTGATGAGATCCATCTGTATGGAAGAAAACACAATTTAGAAAAAAATCAAGTTAATTAAAAGTTAAAGAGAGACAAAATATCCTAGAAACCTCTTGAAATGCTGCCATCCATCCATGAATACTGCCATTTTCAATTAACCTTGATCGCCTTATGCGACTAAATTGTAAAATAATGAAGCTGTTTCTTTCCCTGTAATTCGATGGAGATGGCGGTCGCCGTACACGGATGCCTTTTCACAGGCTGCAGCAGGGATCCTCGGCTATATTATGTCGCTCAGCCATTCGAGGGCAGCTTCCGCTCTCACCTTTTACTCGGCAGTTCTGGGGCATTAACCCAGCTTATGGACAATTTCATTATCAAGCTAATTTAATGAATCTGTTTTTACCTTGTAATTGGTTAACACGTAATGTTTAACAAAGGAGGAAAAAAAAAAACAACACCAGCTATTTTATATCCACTAGTGAACACAATCAGATACAGGAAATTAGACTTAATTATTAGAAGTGTTGATTGAACTTGGAAGTGGCAATGGAGGATGATCCTTGTCCGTGAGCAATCTGTATGCCAAAAAGTGGAAATCAACTTTTTTCTTTGGTAATTATAATTGGACCATTGTCACTTTCTATAACTGGGGTTTAAGGGAACCCAATATAGAGGCTTCTGCTGGCTTCTTCTGAAAAAACCATTTGTCTGGTTGTCATGCTCATCCTGTATAGGTTGCATGCCGATGATCCTCGCAGGATCTGAGGATTGGGGAGGATAATGGATCGGACTATGATCCATTATGCTCAATCTGCAGATCCGATCCATCCTGTGGGATCGTAGGCTTGCTTTAAAACTTACCTTTTCGTGGAGAGATCAGTTAACCCCGTATAGGTTACAAGCCGACGATCCCCGCAGGATGGATCGGATCTGTGGATTGGGGAGGATAATGGATTGGAGTCCGATCCATTATGCTCAATCCGCAGATCCGATCTGTCCTGCGGGGATCATCGGCTTGCTTTAAAACTTAGCTTTTCGTGGAGCAGTCCGGTGTCACAACATGCGGTAGGTGTCACCCAGTGCGGCACGCACCCCCTGCACATGCCTAGGGACACCCCTGCCCCCACCCGAGAGAGCCTTCCGCTACCACTGCCCCCTATACACCAACCACCACTGCCCACAGAGAGAGAGAGAAAGTTACTCACCTTCACAGCTCTGGACATCCCCGGGAAGAAGAGTCGGGCTGTGCATACACCGTCATGAAACCCGCAACCTCTCTCGGAACCCACCAGGCCCCCATGCCGTGTGTGTCCCTTCTTCCGAGGGGTAGTGCTGCCCCCCTGAGAAATGCCGCCCTAGACAAATGCCTTGTTTGGCTTGTGGTAAATACACCCCTGGATATGTCACCTCATCAGTGCCAGGTTTAAACCTCTAAGGATATATGGATTTCTAGGGGGACCTCAAGCCAACAAAATAAATGGCATGAGGTCTCCCCAAAATCCATACAAGACCCTTATGCAGCCTGACTGGAATGTGTTGCCCTTGCCTCCTGAACCATTCCAGACCACATGCCTGCAATATGGGGGGGTACTTAGCTAGGGGGGACCCCATCCCTCGCAAAACAGATTGTTCCTATGTTGATGAGAACAAGATCCTCTTCCCCACAGCCCTGACTCGATGGTTGTGGGGGTCTTTAGGCAGGGGGCTTATTGGAATCTGAGAGCTCCCTTTACCATTAAGGAGGCCCCCAGATAGCACCCCCCCTTCCCCCATGTGAATAAGTAAGAGGTAATTAATACCCCTACTCACTCACCAAAAAGTCTAAGGTAAATAAATACACAAACACAATTTTTGTTCTTTATTATTATTATTTTATTTTTATTTTTTTTTTAATTTTTGTGGTGGATGATAGATGTACATTGAGGGACATTTTAAGCTTTTTTAAAATAAAGGACTTATCAAACGTTTGGGTGTTTTTATTGTAGGACATATTTTTATTTTCAGTACCCCCCCCCCCATGTTGAGGGTATGTGGCTTGATGTAGGTCAGATACTCATCCGGGGCCACATACTCATCCCCCCCTTTCCTGGCCTGCCAGGCTGCATGCTTGGATAAGGGTCTGGTATGGATTTGTGGGGGCCCTCACACGTTTCTTTTTCTTTTTGTTGGCATGGGGTCTTAAAGGGCCTGGTAGGGATTGGGGGTGGGGAACCCCTTTTTTTTCTGACTGACGGGCTCTTATGTCGGCTCCTAACAACTGACATAAAACATTGGCAAGAGTTGAAAAGCGAGACGTTCTGATCAGCTAGGTTTGTGTGTCCATTTTTTTTTTTTTTTTTAACATAAACCTAAAAATAGAACCACACGTGGGAAATGAAACAAACTAGCAGGAATTTTAATAAGGAAGACAACAATACGGAACGACATGGACATACAGTCAGTTAATATTCTCTATGATACAGCTTGATAAGAAATCATTATATTTTTATAGGGATCTATACAAGCCACCACATCATTTTTAATACATCAGGTTTGGGTTCTAAATCCATTTGTACTGATACAATTGTTGTTGAAGTAAACAATTGGTTGTGTTGGAGTATTAGGAAATTCAGATTATTGCGGCTCCATTACAAGTGACCTCATTAGTGTCTTATAAATAGGAATTGCACATTACTCCATGGCAACCAATCAAATTAACAAATGCATAGGAAATGACTGTTAGAGACTGATAGTGAAAAAAAAAATCAGACTTGATTGCTGCAGTGCAGACAATTATTTTCAAGATGCATTGATTGGGAAAAGGACTTTCCATTGCCAGAATAAGGCTCACCATACATGTTGCAATCTGGCAGTACAATCTCTATACAGCCAACTTTATATCAACCAAAACTACAGTATGTAATATAAGAACCTGCCTAATCTATCCAATCGATATATCCAATCATGCAGGCCCTGTACTACATACTTGTTGTTAGATCTAAATGAGATTGTACAATCAGATTTTAATGTCTGGTGAGCTTTAAAGTGTTACTAAACCCACAACAGTAGAATCAGTCTGTATATGCAGTAAAGCATGCTTGTTATACTCACTGTGGAACCTAAGGGGTTAATCCTCTGCATTGTGTAAAAAGGCTGTTTGATCCTGACTTCTCTGCCCCTCCTCTAGTTCAAATGTCCACGCTGATAAGACAGACTGAACCCATAGCCCTTCTGCACATGCTCAGTTTAGTGTGTATTGCCAGAGAGGTTTTTTTTTTTTCTTGGGAGAGACCAGTTGAGTATGCAATTTTGAGGTTTCAACCTGTCAGCAAGAGAGCTCCGAATTATATATTTATTGGTGAAGATACAGCTGTATGAGAGCACACCCTCTGGCCAATTAGTGCTCTGATTAAAGTGGCGTTCCACTCACTCTGTAAAAAAATAAAAGTCAGCAGCTACAAAAACTGTAGCTGCTGACTTTTAAAAACAGCTTGCGGCTTCACAGCCGGGTACCCACTGTGCATGCACGAGTAGAGCATGGCCCCATGGAGCATGGCTGAATGGCCCCGTAGTTTTCTGGGACCTGTCTCACGTGTCCCACAAGACTTCGGGGAGGGAGGGAAGGAGGACACCTTCTGCTTCCGATCGCAGCAGAAGTGGGAGCGGATACCTGTAAAAATCGGGTACTCACTCTTTAATGGGGAGCAGGGGACCAGTCTTTAACCATTGGAATACCGGGCAATTTTACACCTTCCTGCCCAGGCCATTTTTCAGGTTTCAGCGCTCTCACACTTTGAATGACAATTGCGTGGTCATACAACATTGTGCCCAAACTAAAATTTTATCATTTTCTTCACACAACCAGAGCTTTCTTTTGGTGGTATTTAATCACCGCTGGGGTTTTTATTTTTTGCTAAATTAACAAAAAAAGACCAAAAATGTTTAAAAAAACACGTTTTTCTTTGTTTCTGTTATAAAAGTTTGCAAATAAATAATTGTTCTTCATAAATTTAGGCCAAGATGTATTCTGCTACATGTCTTTGGTGAAAATAACCCAAATTAGGATGTATTTTTTAGTTTGTAGGAAAGTTATAGAGTTCACAAACTATGGTATAGATCTGAATATTGATCAATCCTGAAGTACTGACAGCCAATCTAATTTCTTGAGGTCCAAGAATGTCAGAACAGTACAGATATCCTCCAAATGACCCCTTTTTGCAGAGTAGACAGTCCAACGTACTTCATAAGAGGCATGGCGTGTTTTTTGAAATTGTATTTTTTTTGTCATAATTTTTCGGAAAATGAAAAAAATGCAAATAATTATTTTCACTATTTTTTTTTTAACATACTGTCACCAGTGCAGTACAGCGTCATCATATAACTGGCATGGCGGTGATCAGGGACACTGACTGGTGACAGTATGAAAAAAAAAATATATATATTTTTTTTTTAAGATTTTTTTTCATATTTCACTATGTCCAAAGTAGTACAATGTTACCATAGTAACATTGTACTACTTTGGGGAAGTGATCAGTATTTTTTTTTTTTTTTACACAATTTCCTTATAGCAAAGAATTACTTTGCTATAAGCAAGCATTTACCTGAATGACATCGATTCATTCAGGGGTTTTTCTTTTTTTTTTTTTGTGCTTAGCTGTGATTTGGCCACAGCTAATCACATGACATGTGCATGTGATCACTGTGACCATTCACAGCTAGACAGTAGTGTACAATGGATGGCATGAATGAAGCCATCCATTGTATACAACTGTCATGTGACCTGCTGTGATTGGTCACAGCAGGTCACATGGTACTGGCAACGGGGCCAATACTCAGATCTGTCATCGGCCGTGTCCGAGGTACACGGCCGGTGACAGATCGCATTGCTGCACGGCTCTGCAAGCGAGAAAAGTGCGCATGTGCGGGAGGACGCCATTTGGCGTCCAACCCGGAAATCCAGTACATTTTGCCGGCCGCCTTTTGGCTAATGGCCGGGCGTGTGTTGGATAAAGCAGAACTTCCCCTTTTGGGTGGAGCTCCACTTTAAGTTGATCACAGTTCACATTTTTGTAGGGTTTCTTTAGCACAGGCTACACCCATCATTGCTTATCAGTTTACCAACACCTGTGATGTATAGTGGGCCAAAAGGAACAACAAAAATTATTGAGACACCATTTTAGCTGCTTATTACAAATAGAAAAATGCAATTTATATTAAATGTTATATATCAACTTATAATTGTGTATATGTATATATGCATAATAACAATAGCCACTACTAGTGTAATGGACCTTACTCTAAGACACTCATGTATTACTTATAATATAATTGAACACTTATTACTATTATTTCATTAAGATGTACTGTTATGATGTAGGAGATAGTAAGGATCACATTTATCCCTATACACAGTGCTCTGCTGGACACTTATAGAAGTCACACAACTGTTCTAACTGCTGAATGAGAAAAGGTATTTAACAGTTTATATTTACTAAAATAATTGCACTTCCATGTTGTGTGTACTGTGGGAGACCAGATATAGTGAATGCAGGGTCCTGGGAGACCAGATATAGTGGATGCAGGGTCCTGGGAGACCAGATATAGTGGATGCAGGGTCCTGGGAGACCAGATATAGTGAATGCAGGGTCCTGGGAGACCAGATATAGTGAATGCAGGGTCTGGGGAGACCAGATATAGTGAATGCAGGGTCCTGGGAGACCAGATATAGTGGATGCAGGGTCCTGGGAGACCAGATATAGTGGATGCAGGGTCCTGGGAGACCAGATATAGTGGATGCAGGGTCCTGGGTTTATTAACACTTTAAGTTAAAGACATGCATATAACTAAAGGCAGAATATAATTTCTAAAAACTCCTCTGTTACATACATTTTCTGCCTGAGCCTACCTTAAAGAAGAATTTCACTAAAACACTTGAGAGCTAATTAGGAACCAGCAACTGTTGAAAGAGCAAACACTTTGGTCAAGAGTATGTAACATACAGCACATCATGAAGATGGCAGAGGTTACTGTATGTAGCGATTACCCCTGGGGGAGCCGCTTGGAGTGACGGGTTCTCTGCTCTTTGCCTCTACTTGAACAGCTTGCTCCTCTCTGACACCCCTGGGTAAATAATAAGAAGCTGCAAACCCCTATGTGAGCAAACGTATCAGTATCCTACACACAGATATGCTAGGGGATCAGGAAATAAGTACCAAGCTGCTGAACTGTAAGTAAAGATTGTATATTGTCACAGGACAAAAGTAAGGCACAATGCACAAATATATATGAGCAGGTGGAAGAAAGTTTTTGTTCATAGCAAGCTGAATGAAGTAATTACTAGGTTATAGCAGCTCAGTGTAAGGCTGGGTTCACACCTATGCCGTTTTCTCATTGCTTTTTTTTTTACATTTTTGCACCAGCGTTTTTGTCGCATTTTTGCAGTTTTTGATGCGTTTTGTGATGGGATTTTTTTAAAAATGTTCTTGTTGCTAGGCAGATTTAAAATGCAAAAACACAGCAAAAACACAGTACATGCTTTTCTGCAGTGTTTGTGCCGCTTTTTATGCGTTTTTTTCCCTTGTCGTTAGGCAGGTTAAATCGCAAAACACATCAAAAATGCATCAAAAACGCATCATAAACGCAGCAAAAATGCACTACATGCTTTTCTGCAGCATCTCCATTGAAGTCTATAGAACCAAAAATGCAACTTTTTGCATTCAAAAAAGTCCCTGACCCTCTCCAAAAAAACGCACCGGGTGAAAACGCACAGATGTTAACATGTTCCATAGGAAATTATATTACATGGACTGTACTGTGTTCCTGCAAAACGCAAAATGTTGCAGAAAACGCTTAGGTGTGAACCTTGGGTAAGTCACCGTACCACTGCAAGAAACCCCAACAAGGAACAGTATTACCAATTAACAGTATAATAATGATAAATATTTCCACTGTAGCTCCTCTGCAATCAATGGTCAATACATGTCTCAGATTGTACATTACTATATATACAGTATATACAATATATACACTGCTCAAAAAAATTAAAGGAACACTGTTTAATCAGCGTATAGCATCATGTCAGGTAAACTCCTGGGATATTAATCTGGTCAGTTAAGTAGCAGAGGGGGTTGTTAATCAGTTTCAGCTGCATTGGTGTTAATTAAATAAACAACAGGTGCACTAGATGGGCAACAATGAGACAACCCCAAAAACAGGAATGGTTTTACAGGTGGAGACCACTGACATTTTTTTCCCTACTCATCTTTTCTAACTGTTTTTCACTAGTTTTTCATTTGCATTTGGCTAGTGTCAGTGTCACTACTGGTAGCATGAGGCAATACCTGGATCCTACAGAGGTTGCACAGGCAGGCCAACTCCTCCAGGATTGCACATCAGTACATGCCATTGCCAGAAGGTTTTCACATTCTCAAGAGCATGGAGGAGATTCCAGGAGACAGGAAGTTACTCTAGGAGAGCTAGACAGGGCCATATAAGGTCCTTAACCCATCAGCAGGTCCAGTGTCTGCTCATTTGTGCACAAAAGAACTGGATGAGCACTGCCAGAACCCTACAAAATGACCTCCAACACGCCACTGGTGTGAATGTCTCTGACCAAACAATCAGAAATAGACTTCATGAGGGTGGCCTGAAGGCCTGACGTCCTCTAGTGGGCCCTGTGCTCACTGCCCAGCACCATAGAGCTTGATTGGCATTTGCCATTGAACACCAGAATTGGCAGGTCCACCACTGGCACCCTGTGCTTTTCACAGATGAGAGAAGGTTCACCCTGAGCACATGTGACAGACGTGAAAGGGTCTGGAGAAGCCATGGAGAACATTATGCTGCCTATAACATTGTTCAGCATGACCGTTTTGGTGATGGGTCAGTGATGGTCTGGGGAGGCATATCCATGGAGGGACACACAGACCTCTACAGGCTAGACAATGGCACTCTGACTGCCATTAGAGATCAGGATGAAATCCTTGGATCCATTGTCAGACCCTACGCTGGTACAGTGGGCCCTGGGTTCCTCCTGGTGCATGACAATGGCCGACCTCATGTGGCTAATATGCAGGCAGTTCCTGGAGGATGAAGGAAATGATAACATTGAATGGCCCCCACGCTCGCCTGTCCTATATCCAATAGAACACCTCTGGAATATTATGTTTTGGTCCATCCGACACCACCAGGTTGCACCTCAGACTGTCCAGAAGCTCAGTGATGCCCTGGTCCAGATCTGGGACGAAATACCCCAGGACACCATCAGTCATCTCATTAGGAGCATGCCCTGATGCTGACAGGCATGCATACAAGCACGTGGGGGCCATGCAAATTACTGAGTACTATTCTGAGTTGCTGCCATGAAATTGCAGCAAAATGCACAAGCCTGCGGCATCATTTTTTCACTTTCATTTTTGGGGTGTCTTTGAACCTCTGTAGGTTGATAATTTTCATTTACATCAAACATGGGGCATCGTTACATTCCTAACACATTACCCAGTCCATATCAGTATAGATATCCAGTATTTTTCCCCATTGAGATCTGATGTGTTTTCGAAGTGTTCCTTTAAATTTTTAGCAGAGTATATCTCCAGAGAGGTACCTCTGGCTATTAGTAACTCAGATCAGGGTCACTATGAAGCAGGTGGTAAGCATCTGGCTCCTGACCTGTAACTTTCAGCCAGCTATCTAATCGGTGGGGCCCGGTCCTTAAGGTGGTGCACATCTGCCCCTTCCCTTTAAAGCTCTGCATGCAGTGATTTTTTAAACCACTAGGTAGCTAGGCAGTTTCCCTCTTTCTTGGTCTGCTAGCAGCAGTAAAATCAAACACAGCAGCAGCCGCTCACCAGTCCTGGTAACACAGCGAACCTAGATACAGATACTCCTCTGGCTCTGCATTTAGGATGACTCTGGTCCTCAGCACTCCGGTCTCAGGCTGCAGCTGGCATGTGCACACAGTGAAGCACAGATGCTCACCCTCTGGTCCTCTCACAGCAAAAGGAAGTCTTCTTTCCTATGCCCAGGAAAACTGCTCACTCTCCTCTCCTCTTAAGGGGTTCTCTCTAGTAATTGTAGTCCATTGCCCCATTCACTCTCATGGCAAGGTCCTTTTCCAACCAACATCTCCCACAGTTCAGTTTGTCCTGCATTGAGTCCTTTCTCAAGTCCCACTCCCCCCCCCCCCCCCTTCCCGGTGAGTGGATGTTGAACGGTGCTGAAGCCAACATAAGAATCCTGTTTAGGCACATAAGGCTGCTGCACCAGTGTCTGTAGTTGCTCCCTCTGCCAGCTAAGCACCTCCCTACATGTATGATTATTATTATTATTTTTATATTATTACAATTTTTATTGCATAACCTGGCAGTGATTGGGACTTGCAATAGCATAAAATGGAAGATGTCAAAATCTGTAACTTGATAGTAAAATTCTTTAATAACATGTCTGTTCCAATTTTCAAACTTTTCCATTAGCTTCAGTTCCCACCAAGTTGTTTTCTTTCAGCTAAATTATCCTTCATAACGTGATGGTTGCCAAGGGTTTGCTTTCACTTGTTCCGTCCATGTAGATAGAGTCATTTGTTTACTATTTGCTGTATTATAAAATGCTTTACTTGTTTAAGTGTTTCTATATGCATTTTGATTTATCATCTCGCGCTGATTTTTTTGTACTTAGACCCCTGCTGTGCACACTGTGGAACTGATTGCAAGTCCTATTGCTGTGATGGAAACCCTCCATATTGCTGTTCCTACTATGCCTACATTGGAAATGTCCTCTCGTAAGTATAAATCTATGTATGTTGTGTACTTTGATTTTGATTGAATATTATTGGTGGTCATAGGCAAAGTGTCCTTAGTACTGCTTATTTCACAAGGACCTGGTATCCATGCCTGCAGTTGTGGACCCCCCGTCCCCCCAATACCTAGCTGGTAGGTAGCCAGCAGATATATAGGGGGCTGTAGAGGTGACTTTACAACCCTGGTGACCAACCTGTGGCTCAAGGGCCACATGCAGCCCTTTGGTATATGTGGGCGGCCCTCAGTAGTCTGTACTGGGAATATTGATTAGGGTAATAGCAGTGAACTCTACTAGTCTCAAGTAACATGTTCCCTGTTTCCTCTCGTCTTCTGCAACATATCTCCAGCCAAAGATGTAGCCTATTCAGTCTCTAACCCACATTTCTTCTATTAGGTCTGCAGTCTCTGACAGTCCTCTGAAGCATTACATATATTGAACATTATGGCCCTTGGGTGATGTCAGGGGCTGCATCTGAGGCCCCCTATATCTCATAAATTGACAACCACCACTCTACAGAAATGAATTAGGTGCACCCTCTTCCATTTACCACTCACTTGTTGTAACCATTGGTTGAAGATCCAGCCAAAATGAAGTCTCCTTTCTCTGGCAGTGCACAACTTCAAGTCCGACACTTAATTCTGTCAGCCAGACATTTGGGCAAATTTATACACCTAATTTGGCTGTTGCTGCCAGTTACAAACTTGAAACGGTCCAATGTGTACAGCCCAGCTGTCAGGATGGCAAAAGAGTCTCTTTACGCAAACTACCTTCATCTCACAATGCAACTTGTGTGTCTCTTAAAAAAAATTGAAAATCTGAAAAAGTCTACTGCAAGTAACACAAGGGGGTTTATTTACTAAAGCTGGAGAGTCCAAAATCAGACTCCCTTCTGCATAGAAACCAATCAGCTTCTAACCTCAGCTTGTTCAATGAAGCTTTGGCAATGAAACCTGGAAGCTGATTGGTTTCTATGCAGAAGGGAGTCTGATTTTGGACTCTCCAGCTTTAGTAAATAAACCCCAAGGAGTCTGATCTTTCCAACCTTAAAGCTGAACTCCGAACACAAATATTTTCATCTATTTTCACAAATATTTTTATTTTATTTAACTAGTTTCAGACTTGAGCATGCTACACACACACTGAAAAAAAGGTAATCATTGTACACAGGACATGTGTTGCATGCCCAGTCCTTCCGCTCTGCTCCTTCCTCTTAGTACACAGCAATTCGGCTCTGATTAACTAAAGCTAGGATTACACCACGGTCACATCAAACCCAACTTTGAAATCGTGCGACTTACAGTGAAGTTACACGATTTCAAAGTCGGGGGACATGCTGATTTCAGGTGCGATTTGCAAGACATCTGACACAGACATGCATGCCAAGTCGCACCCAGTGCAACCGAGGTCTTAATGTATACACAGAGAAGTTCTAAGAGGTTTCAGCTGTAAAAAAAAAAGCAGTCAGACAATGTTTGTCAACAAGCTGTTCAGACACTGTACAAAGATACAAAGTAGCATAATGTTACTTTTCTATCTATTCTGTTCATTCATCTGCAGATCAAAGAGATAAACATCTGCAGATGATGTCAGTTAAAGCAACCTGACAAGTAAATAAAAATAAAAAATGTAAGTGTTTATCTGTTTAACCCCTTATTTACCCTTATTTTACTTTAACCAGCCCAAATAACTCCTTATCCTCCTTATCCATTCAATTATTACTTTCCTGCTGATTTTAATTAGTTTTTCTGTTTTATTAACTATTTTTTATTTAAACTTTTTGTTTTTGTTTGTTTTGTTAACTACTATTTTTACACATGTACCATATATTTACACATTTCATATTTAAAAAAGCGCAAAATTCAAAATGTATTTCATTTGTAAATAACTTTGCAATGCTTTGTATCAGAATCATAATTTTAGTGTCATTTTAAACATGACAAATTACAGAACAAAATGTGCACTTTTTATCTGCAGTAACACTATTTAGCCCTGGTTCACAACAGTACGATTCATCATTCACCTTGAGAGTTCTAAGTCGCATGGAAAGCCGCACCCCATTAATGGCAATGGAAACATTCAAATCAGTGTGAATCTAGTCGCAGCGATTTTGAAAAAGGTTCCTGCACTGCAACAAGTTTAAATTGGTATTTTTTGATAGAAAATTACTTAGACCCCCCCCAAACATTTTATATATATATATATATATATATATATATATATATATATATATATAATTTTTTTTTTTTTTTTTTAAGCAAAGACCCTAGAGAATGAAATGGCAATAGTTACAATTTTTAATGTCACATGGTATTTGCACAGCGGTTTTTCAAATGCAATTTTTTTGGGGAAAAAAAACACTTTAGTGAATTAAAAAACAAAACATTAAAAAAAAATGAAAGAAGATGTTATAGCGAGTAAATAGATACTTAACACGTCATGCTTTAAAACTGCACACACTTGTGGAATGGCGACAAACTACAGTACTTAAAAATGTCCATAGGTGACGCTTTAAAAATGTTTACAGGTTACCTGTTTAGAGTGACAGAGGAGGTCTAGTGCTAGAATTATTGCTCTCACTCTATCATTCGCACCGATACCTCACATGTGTGCTATGAACACCATTTACATATGTGCTTGTGATTTACGTATGCATTTGCTTGTGCACACGATCACAGTGGGATGGGGGCGCTTACATTTTTTTTTTTATCTTTACACTGTCCCTTAATATTTTTTTTTGCCACTTTTATTCCTATTACGAGGAATGTAAAAATCCCTTGTAATAGAAATATGGGTCCACTTTAAGAAGAAATTTGAAGTAGAAAAAGACCCCGGACCTCTTCTTTACGTTTAAAAGCAAAAGATCAAAAAACATTTTTTTAACTTTTGCTTTAAAAAAGAAAAAAATGTGTTTACTTCCGATGACGACTGGATGTGACGTCCTGACATGGCTCCGGTCCTCCATCATATTAGAGGCAATCAAAGACGGAGTCTTTCATCGCCGCCATCTTGAGTAGCCCCCACCATGGGAAAATTTCCTGAGCTGGCCAGCGTTAATGGTAAGCCCCAGAAACACCAACAAGCGGCGGGGGGGAGATGACGTCCCATTTTGCCGCTACAGAAAGTGATCCAGCTGCTCAAGAGCCACTAGGATTGCTTTCATGTGAAAGACGGCCCTCCACTGAACAAACCGGTACCGGAGTCATGATTGATTTCTTCAGCCATAACCCCGGTAATCCACTTGAAAACCAAAACGGGCTTTGGCTGTTAATCACCGGGTCCCGGCCGGTGGTTACTCACCGGCACCCAGTGATCACAGAGCATCTCCGACGGGGGAGAGACCTGTATGTAAACCATACAGATCTCTCCCCTGTCAGCTCCTGCACACTGCTTTGCATGGCTGTGCATAGCAGAGCCATACAAAGCAGTGTGCTTACAGTGAAACACACACACAGTCCACATAGAAAAACAGCACACAGTTGATCACCCCTCATGTTAACCCCTTTCTGCTCAGTGCCATTAGTACAGTGTCAGTGCTTTTTATTAGCACTGATCACCGTATTGGTGTCACTGGGGATGTCAGTGACACCAAATCAGTCCCCCCCAGTGTCAGAATGCCCATCGCAGTCCTGCAGTCCCCCTGTAAGTCGCTGATCGCCGCCATTGCTAGTAAAAAATAAAAAAAATTCCAGTATCTATACCGCCATTTGTAAATGCTATAACTTTCACATAAATCAGTTAATTTACATGTATTGGGATTTTTTTTAGCAAAGACATAGCAGAATACATTTTGGCCTAAATTTATGACAAAATTAGATTTTTACATTTTTTTACTGCACAATTAATAGCAAAAAGTCAAAAATATTGTTTTTTCAAAATTGTCGGTCTTACTTTGTTTATAGAGCAGAAAAAAAACGCAGAGGCGATCAAATACCACCGAAAGAAAGCTCAATTTGTTGGAAAAAATTTCATTTGGGTGTAGAGTTGCATGACCGCACAATTGTCAGTTAAAGTAATGCAGCGCATTATCGTAAAAAATGGCCTGGTCAGGAAGGGGGGTAAATCCTCTGGAGGGCAAGTGGTTAAGTAAAGACAAAGTTATCACTTTATAAACAGGTCTACAGCAGAACTGTAACAATTGCCCTGGTCCATAGGGGGTGAACAGGTGTGACAGGTGGAGTGGTTAAAGATATTCCACCGTAGTCACAAAGGATACAAATCCACTTTGTGCACACAAAATGCCTTTGAAAACCCAGATATTACCTTGTAAAAGTAGAAGTGACTGCTTTAAATAGCCTGTGCAGAACTGTGGGAGGGACCAGCAGACCCCACTCACTACAGGCTGCCTGTAGAAAACTACCAGAGGGGGCAGAGACAAGGCCAGTGAGCAGCAGTGATCGATCTTTATCACAGGGAGCTCCTGCCATGGAAACGTTTCACACTGGAGTAGTGCACAGATCTGGAAGAAATACACAAAGCACACCCAGATTGAAGGAAGGATAAACATGCCTCTTGTTTGTAGACAATATTGGTTTATCCTGGAGCTCAGTTTAAGTCACCGGTCACAATGCTGCGATTTCAAATTGCTCGATTCGTGTGCAATTTCAGCGCAATGTCAGGTGCGATTTCTGAAGACTTTATTGCTACTTGTGAAGATTTTCAATGATTTCTTGCCATTTGCAGTGTGATTTCCATTATATTCTATGTATGTGCAGAAAAGGCAAAGCAAGAACTACTTTAGAAATCGTGCTGCAGCAAATCACACGTTAAGACACGGACATTCACATTCATTAGATGCGATTTCAGGTGCAATTTCAATTCGCACAGCTATGACTGGGCACTAAAGTGTATTCCGAATTTTGCAGTCAGATTTGAGAAAACCTCACTATATGTTTGTTATGTGTTCCCTTTCACACTGCATGCCTAGAAATAATTAAAAAAAAAAATATTTCTTACCTTTTGGGCTCATCTAGAATACCAGTTGCAGGGAGTTAAAAACACTCGGTTGAGCCATATTTTTAGCACCCCTTCCCTTTAAACTGGCCAAAGACGAACCGGATAAATTTTGATCCATCTTTGGCCATTCTGTTGAACACGAATGTAGGAAAAGTTTCATCTGATCAGCAGCTGCAGCAATTGGCTGCAGCATTGATCAAAGTATTCTCACAGCATTGGACTCCCTGCTTTGCTATTGCATTCTGACAGCTGGGAATCCTCCTCCATCAGAATACATTGAGTCTCTAAATGAATGATGGGGGATGGGGAACCCATCTATGGGCAGCCTTAAAGTGGTTGTAAAGTCTCATGTTTTTTTACCTTCATGTATTTTTTGCATGAAGGAAAAGAAAAACTCCTGTGCTCACTAGCCCCCTTAATTCTTACCTGAGCCCCATCTTGATCCAGCGATGTGCACAAGAGCCTTGACTCTCCGGGGATGTTCCTTCCTCATTGGCTGAGTCAATCACAGCCAGTGAGCCAATGAGGAAAAAGAGGGGGTGGGACCAAGCTATGGCTCTGTGTGTGAATGGACATGCAAAGCAGTGGCTTGGGACCGAGCCTGCTTGGGTGCCCCCATAGCTAGCTGCTTGGTCCGTGAGTGCCTGCAGGGGACCCGAGAAGAGGAGGATCGGGGCTGCTCTGTGCAAAATCATTGCACACAGCAGGTAAGTATAACATGCTTGTTATTTTTTAAAAAATTAAAAGATGCCTTTAATATCAAACTGCATTGGCAGTGGATGGGTGTGTTGCATGCTACGGTCACGATGCTCTGCACCCGCGGCAAAAATGATCTGACATGTCGCAACCCATTAAAGAATAAGGAAGTGCTGCAAATGCTCTGCAACCAGCTGCAACGCATTTGTGCGGCAATTATGGGATTAAAACAGGCGCTGAGGAGGCGTCACAATGCTTCCTCAATTCCTGTCAACCAGCTCTGAAAAGTGATCTGAATGATGATCGCTTTTCAGAGGAGATGAGGTTTAGGCAATCACTTCTAAACTTTAGATGGTCCCATGGCTGACTTAATCTGCCCCAATCGAAAGGGTTCATATGCATGGAATATAATGGGTATTTTTTTATGCCTAAAGTAAAATGTTTGGTGCTTCCCTGTGCCCAGATGGCCACACGTGCCATAGGCAGGCACTCATTTAAATGGCAGGCTGAATAAATGCTCATCTTTGTATCAACATTTACCTGCACATGCCAGCCCAATATACTTCTCGAATGTGAAACTTCTGCGTTCAAGAAAAAACATCACATGCCTCAGTACAAGAGTACAAGCTGGCGGCACTTCCAAGAGTACAGCTGCATACAGCCATTCGTTTTTATGGCAGGCTATACCCAGCAAATGCTGTTCCCCGGCCGCAGAAGAGGAGATCTAGGCTCCGTTCACACCTATGCAGTTTGCTTTTTGTCCATTTTGCAGTTCTTTCCGGAGTTCATTTTGTGTTTTTCTACTCGTGTTTTTTACATGTTTTTGATGCGTTTTTACAGCATTTTGTTCAGCTTTTTTTTTGCTGGGCAGTGGAATTTTTTTTTGTGCTGGACAGAATAAAAATGCAAAACGAGGTAAAAATGCACTACCCTGCAAATCAGCAGCTTCTCCATTGAACTCTACTGTAGCAAAAACTCTGATTTATGCTTTTAAAAAAGTCCCTGACCCTTTCCAAATATGCCGCAGCTCAAAAAATTCATAGATGTGAGCACGGTCCATAGGAAACCATGTTAAATGAACTAAGTATTAAAAATATATAGTGCAGCGCTATAATATAAATATGTAAATAGATATGTAAACAAATAAGTGAGCATAAAGTTCATAAATTCTTCATAAATGCGAAATAAACTCTTGTAGAAAAACTTGCAGTGAGAATCTTCTCTATATCAAAATAGGTGACTGGAACCGTATAGATAAAATGCGCACTCACCGACCACACATTAAATATTATTACATTATTACATTACATTGAGTTTATATAGCGCCAAAGGGTTTGCTCAGCGCTGTACAATAGAGGGGGGGACAATACATGAAACATTACAGCAGCTACGAACAGCACACGAGGGGTAAGAGGGCCCTACTCTTTCGAGCGTACAATCTGGGAGGGAGGGGGTAGTGGTACAGGAGGAAGTGGCTGTGGGGGATGGAGTGGTAGGAGGAATGAAGGAGAGCAGCAGTTAGGTGAGGGTGGGGTAGGCTTCCCTGAAGAGGTGGGTTTTCAGGGAGCGCCTGAAGGTGAGGAGGGAAGGTGACAGTCTGATGGATTGGGGTAGTGAGTTCCAGAGGATGGGGGAGGACCTGGAGAAGTCTTGCAGACGTGCGTGTGAGATATGCGCATATATATGACCATCTATCAGGTACGGTCGGTGAGTGCGCATTTTATCTATATGGTTCCAGTCACCTATTTTGATATAGAGAAGATTCTCACTCCCCTTTAGGAATTGGATAAAATCCTAATCTGGGCTAATCCTCCTTCTGGGTACCAACTATTCACGCCCACCGCAGCCCGTTATCCATTGATCACTGAATAACGGGTTGCGGTGGGTGTGAATAGGCGTGCTGGGGGAATCCGGTGTGTCTCGAGTCCTGCAAAGTCCCTGTGTGAGGGGTATCTTCATGGCGTACAGTCAGGGGGGTGGCAAGAAGAAGGTCTGCTACTACTATGATGCAATTTATTTATAGAGCCCTTCATGATCCAGCCAACCTTAAGCATCCAGAGAAGGGAGTGCCTTAAAGCAGGCTTCTACACCCATCCAAGGGATCTCTGGCCAGCTGGATCCTGTTCCTACCTGTGAGCTCCTGACAAGCACCACCACACCCAGAAGGAGGATTAGCCCGGATTAAGATTTTATCCATAGGAAACCATGCTAAATGGACTGTGGTGCGTTTCTGCAAAAAGCACTAAAAAAACGCATTGGTGTGAACGGAGCCTTACTCTGGGCATAGAATAATCCATGTCCATGAACCCAAAGGCTTAGGCTCCGTACACATATGCATTTTGTGTTTGATGCTTTCTCCAGTGCTGTTTGCAGTTAATTTTGTGTTTTTCTACATGCATTTTTATGTGTTTTTGACGCATTTTTGTTCAGCTCTTTTTTTTTGTTAAAGTGGAATTTTGTTTGTTGCTGGACAGAATAAAAATGCAAACCGCGGCCAAAACGCACTACCATTTCAGCAGCTTCTCCATTGAACTCTATTGCAGCAAAAAGTCTTCTTGCTTTAAAAAGTTCCTGACCCTTTCCAAAAACGCAGCTGCTCAAAAAAGCATAGAAGTGAACATGTGCCATAGGAAATCATATTAAATGGACTGTAGTGCGTTTCTGCAAAAAACGCATTGTTGTGAACAGAGCCTCAGGACAGGCTGCATCTCCTCTCATTAAAACACAATGGAAGAAGTTTCTAAAGTCGGCCATAAACGAACAGAATTTTGTAAGAAAATTTTCGTTTCTGAACATTCATCCGATTTCTAAGGGCTCATGTACACGTGGTGTTTGGAAAACTCTTCTGACCACTGGAAACTGACTGCTAGAAAATGTAGGTTAAAAAACGTCAGTTTAGCCGCGTTTGCATACAGCATTTATGCGCGTTTGCGTTTAGAAGCATTTTTAAAAGATAACCTCAGGAGACCTTCCAAATGCCCAAAATGCAGTGAAAAATAGTAAATAATTAACAATTTCAGACATTTTGAGAGGAATAGAGAGAGCAAAAGCAGAGAGAGCAGTATGTGTTGAGATGACCTGTCTTTTCTGGTTGTATTCACTATGGATCTCATCATGAGCATAATGCGGCACGTTCTACCATTGTTTCCTTCACGCAAAACCTGGAACTGACTGCGCTGGTGTACCGGGTCCATCTGAATACATAGAAATGCTTTGCATGCATTTCTGATGATGAAAAAAGGCTCTGGACAGCATCTGAATATGGACGTCAAAAAACGCGTCTAAACGCAAACGCTTGTAAACACGCTTAACCGCGTTTACAAGTGTTTGGCGTTTGAAATGCCGGTACAATTTACTCCTAAATGAAATTTTGGTGCGTTCAAGAAAACGAATGTAAACTCAACTGCCGGTAAATGACTGTGTGTACATGGACACATAGGAAAACATAAAGGACAGTTCAGGGGCTGCTGAAAAAACACAAAAAAGCTCCAGAACGTCAGTTTATCAGCTGCAGTGTACATGAGCCCTAATGGTTAGTGGGGTCAAATCGATGTTCGACCTTAGCGATAAAAAACTTCAAGGCTACGTTCACACTAGCTTTGTCAGCAGGCGTCAGACATGCGTTTGGGAAGCGTTTTTAAGGATTTTAATGATTAACGTTTTTAGGAGCAAGATTACAATCTCAAGCAAATAAAATGTGAATGTGATTTTCGATTGGGAAAAAAAAAATCACACAGAAAAATCGTACATATTGTAATGAAACGTGTCTGTAGTGTCTGGGATTCCAATCAGATGGCATGTCTGGGCGAAAGCTTAAGGACTTTCCAAAGAAATGTTACTACAGTCTATGGGGAAGTTTTGATACTGTCATGTGATGGTGTCAGACCTTTTCTGATTGGCTGCAGATCCAGACGGTGGGATTGGTCACACATTACAATGGATAAGTAGACTGTGTGAATTGGGAGAGAGGCTCACACAATGCCTGACCACAGCATGCGAGCAGAGCCTGCACTCCCCACAACCAATGGCTCCATGGTATCCAATTCCCTGGCAGACACCAAAGTCAGGCCAGCAGGCATATGAATGGCAAAAGAGGTGAGAGATTGATGGGGGAGAGAAGGGGAGGGTTGGCAGACAAATGACATGGAACATGGACAATGAAAAGTGTTGAAAAAGTCCCAAGGTTACCTTAGCTAAGAGCAACTTAAAGTGATATTAAACTCCAAAACAAAAATGGAATCTATTGCTGCTCCCCAATCCCTAGGCCCCATACCTGCGATTTTGTGTGAGCATTTTTCATGCAATTCCTACTTGTCAAGCTTAGAGCAGGCCATTCTCGTCAGTGTGCTGCCCTAAAGCTTTCATCACCCAAAATACGTTCCTGCTCCTTCATGGACAACAAGCTTCACATAATTTTTAAAGTCGCATTTTTGTCATGATTACAGTGTGATTCTGTTACGTGACAATCATGACAAAATTGCACTGTTTGGGGTGCCATTTAGAATGAATGATACCCAAATGCCAGTTGCGTGTTTAGCACAGATTGTCATGCAATTTTGTAATTGCGGCAATTCTGCCCACGATTCCAAATCGCCAAGTGTGAATGGGGCCTTAGATGGGGGGCTGCATTAGATTTTTTGTAGGCTTTTTTTTTTTTTTTTTTCTCTATTCATTTTCAGTTCATTCCTGCCAGTAACACACTTCTTGACTTAGACTTATACATTAAAAGATAAGCTCACCTTTTTAGAAAAAAAAAAAGCACTTTTTTTTTTTTTTTTTTTTTTGTGGGTAAAAAAATGTGTATTTATTGTTTTTGTCTACAGGAGCCTGGAAAGCATTGCAGCAGAGATCAGTAGGTCGCTGATGCCATGCGGGTCTCCTGCAGACCTGTCAGAATATCTGCTTGCCCATATGGGATCTACGAGAGAACAAATATTCTGACAGGAAGAATCGATGAACTACCATGGCACCGTGGTAGTTCATTGAGGACTACAAGCTGACAGCCGCTTAGGCTGTAGGGACTTGTCTCTTGTTTACAGATGACTGAATGGGTGACACAGTTGTGTTATTTAAAAAAAAATTTACAGCTAGCGAGAGAGGGGGGTCAAAGCAGGGATCAGGGGCCGGTCTGAACGTAACACATTACACCCTGAATATGGGTGTAACATGTTACGAAAGGTGAAGTTCTCCTTTAAGAAATGTACTTTCCTTCAACCATGGGTTGACGGAAAGGAGATCTCTAGATTTCTCCCATCCACACAATCCATGTTCATATTGGAATTCCTCTCGCTGTGTTATTGTATTCTGATTGTGGGAGGTTTCCCAACCATCAGAATACAATGATCACTGCTGGCGGCTATAAACTTAACGAAAAAATGTCAGGCTGATTGTACTGAAGTCGACCAATTTCAGTACAACCAGCCAGCCCATAGATGGATCAAAATTTGATCGGTTCCTGCTTATCTGGCCGAATATATTGATCCGTCTTTGGCTGGCTTTAAGGTGTCTCCATTCTACAAAGATCAACTCTTGGACAGCAGTATTGTCATTCTGGGGGAGGGTAGTGTTCGACGTACTAGCAGATTTAAGCTGGCCATAGGCAGATCGAAATTCAGCAGGAACTGGACACATTTAGATCCATCTATGGGCTGGTGGGTTGTACTAAAGCTCATTTATCGATTTCAGTACAACCAGCCTGTTGGGTTTTTTCATACAATCACTGCCAGCAGCTATAGCCATCAGCAGTGGTCATTGTGTTCTCACAGCAGGGAAACCTCCTGCTATCAGAACACAATAGCATAGCGGAAGGGACAGTCAGTGTTGATTGGTGGGGGGGATTAAATCATCTTTTATTTCAATCAATCTGTGGTTGATGGAAAGAAAATTGCATAATTTATGGCCAGCCTTAGATGGATCTGACTAGCAAATTGAAACCAAACTCCAGCTAAGGCAGCCCATACATTAGGGAATTTTCTTCCCCCCCACCTTCCTCTTGTGTCTATGCTTACAGAAAATGTATATACTGTCTTGGGTTGGAACTAATCTTCAGGCCTAAGATGATTATTTCAAAATATCTCTCAATGGCTACAAAGAATGAATATAAATTTGCTTTGTCTGCACCAAATGCATTTGCAAACCTAGATATTACTTTATGAAAGGAGCAGTGACAGAAAGCAGAGCTGTGGAAGGGACCCAACATGTCTACCCATTACAGGCTGCCTGCAGATAACTAGAGTAGGGGGCAGATGTAAGACGGTGAGGGGGGCGGAGACCAGACCAGTCACTCTGCACAAGGAGAGAGATCAGCAGTGACCAGTCTTTATTACAGGAAGTTTCTTTTACTGAGGGAAAGTGTCACACTGGATTACTGCACAGATCTTGAATAAATATACAAAACACACCAAGATTTAAGCTTTAAGCCTTTATTCTATTGTCTATTATTATTTATGTTTATCATGGGGCATTATAGTCCTATAAATATTAACTCCTGTGATCAGTTCTAAAACCGTCTGCAGCATTGAAAGTCTCTGCCGAGGTGTTAAAATGTCACAGCTCCACTCGCAGCGTTGACTATAGAAGACTGGAGGAGTAGATAGATGACATTCTGCTGCCGCTCTCCTTGATGTTCAGTGAACTTTACTTCAAATAAAATATGCTATTAGCAGAGCGCAGGCTGAGCGGTGCTGGGGTTATCGTCAGAAAGCAGACATCCTGAGCTTGAGACGCTCGGGGGAAATCCCTATAGACTTCATTATTATGTGCGCATCACAAGGCATGAAATCAGCCTGCAGTACAATGCCCGAATCCTCCAAACTGCACAATCCAGCGGCTTTCCTGTCTATTTGTACCATTTCAGGCATCATTTCATTGTTGTCTTTCTGCAGACTCCCAGAGTCAGGGATGTGCACTCGTTGGCTAGCCATAGGCAGTCTGTATAGACTAATGATGGCGGCGCTGGGATGTGACATGAGGACCGTGAGAGCACCCTGGGCCCATGTCAACCGCTTCACTGGTTCCTCCTTTGCTCCTCATCAACATGCTAATTAAATTTTAAAGGGTAACTTCACTTCCATAGAAAAAGCATCAAAAAAATTCACTTGCGGACCACACACCTGCAATGTACTGCGGAGGGGCGGCCTGTACAGGCACAGTGGTGCACCTTTACATCATTGGCGTCTTCTGAGTACAGGGCACGCATACATGTCCGCTGACTCCCACTATGATTGTACACAGCGGGAGTTTGTCAGCAGGTCCCAGCCATGACTGATTGCTGTCCAATCACAGCCCAAAGCCCTGTGTTGACAAACAACACAGAGTTCTGTATAGAGGGAATGATCTCTGTTCCTTCTCCCTGAAAAGCAGGGAGTAGATGCAGAGCTTTTTAGTAAAAAGCAGAACACACAATACAAATTACCACTTGTTAGGCACACACTTAACCCCTTGATTACCCAAGAAGTTAACCCCTTCCCAGCCAGTGTCAGTACGGTGACCGTGTACAGCAGGCATCACTAAATGGTGGACTGGGGTTCGGATATGGACCAAGTCACTGTCCCATCTGGACCCATGCAGTCCTGCCATTTAAGAGCCTTTTCTTCCCCCAGCTGTCTCATGGTCATCCTCACAGAGCTGACAGCAGGAGGCAGGACAGTTCTGGACGGAGGGTGGGAGCTGCCCAAGGTTAACAAGCAGGTGATTGGCTGCTAGGATGAAGGGCAGTCCTAGCAATCAATCATGGTCTGTGTAAAGTAGGACAGTGGGGGGGCGAAGTTAAAGGGGCTAAGGACATTAGATATTAAAGTGGGAGGGGCTGAGGACAGTAACATGGAAGGGGGACTGAGGACAGTATCATGGGGGGGTTGATGTCACGGAAGCGAGAACACTACAGTGGAGGGGGTCGATAAAGGGGGAGCTGAGGACACTCCCCAAGAGGGATCTTCCTGTGAATGAGGCTTTTAAAATTTAACCCCCTTGATGCCACGTCCCAGAGGCACTTTAACCGCCTCCCGCCCATATAAGGAAATGAACAGGCGGGAGCTATCTTGTTCTGGGAGGACGTCATATGATGTCCTCCCACTCCAGCTGCACATGCATACCTATCACTGGTGTGCTATATCCCTAGAACACAGCGGATCACGGTAAAGGGCCAATGATGGAGGCTCTACCATGTGATCAGCTGTGTCCAATCACAGCTGATTACATATAAACAGGAAATGTCAGTTATCGGCAGTCCTCTCCTCATGCTGACAGTGCGAGATGAGAGCCAGTAATCCGCATTCCTCATAGGGGACATATACACTGACCATCAGTGCCCTGATGCACCCCATCAATGCTACCTTTCAGTGATGCCTGTCAATGCTCATTAGTGCCGCCTATAAGTGTCTCCTCATCAGTGCAGCCTCATCAGGAGAAAATGTTTTTATTTTACAAAATTTTATAACAAATTAAGAAAACTTCTTCCCTTTTTTTTTTTTTTTGTTTTGTTTAGCAAAAAATATAAAAAGCCCATTGGTAATTAAATACCACAAAAAGCTCTCCATCTGTCTTAAAAAAAAAAAAAAAAAGGATAAAAATGTGGTTTGGGTACAGTGTTGCATGACCGCGCAATTGTCATTCAAAGTGCGACAGCACTGAAAATTGGCCTGGGCTGGAAAGGGCTGAAAGTGCCCGGTAGGCAAGTGGTTAAGTGGACTTTAATGACTACATTCACCTTTTCCATAAAATAACCTATGCAGTCAAAGGGCCCCAGTAGGTATTAAAACAAAACTGTGAAGCTTTGAGAAATGTTTATTCATTTTATTATCAAACCTGTACACCATTCCAGCCTCTTGGAAGCCTAACTGAAAAAACGCCTAGTTAGCAATACCTATGTCCTAGAGTCTGTTATAGTAATCTTTAGGGTTGCGCCATTACTTATTGGTGCTAATACTAATCATTTACATGAGTACTTGGGTGGAGCCTTCCCTGTGACGTCATCGCGTACTAGTTTACCGGAAGTACAGCTTTCCATGCCGTTTGGTGACTATATTAAAATGCTTGTTATCTACATGCTTGTAAGTGCAATAAATGGTTTTCACTTTCTACACTATGAGGCATATTTTGTTTACTCCTATGTAGCACTACCCTTATGAGGGCTGCTGTGTAATGGGTATCCCTAAGCCTTTCTCCGCACAGCCAGGCAACTGGTATTTCTCACACAGACTTGCAACCAAAGACAATGACCAGATCATAGCTTGGTTTTATTAGGGGAAATCGACTTGGATAGGGATTATGGGATGCTCAGTTTGGCTTGAATTAATGGAAGGGGGACGCTTCCTTCCTATGTACAAAGACAGATCCTGGGCTGTTCTCTTCCTGAAAGTCGTCAGTCCTTACAGATCAGTAGCAGCTGCTCTTTGCAGGTGAGAAACTAACAGTCCCTCAATCATTTTACTTCTCATAGCTACATGCAGAGACTTCTTCTCTCCCCCTATAGAGCTGCTCCACAGCCTGCAAGCACTACCAGCCCTCCTGGCTTCTCGGAAGATCTCCCAGGACAAGGATTAAGGATTGAGCCCAGTGCTGTCCTTAGAAGGCTTGCTACATGTGGCAGTCCTCCCCCTTGTAGATCGGAGTGTACTGCTGTACTCACACTGACCTCCCTGCTGTTCCAAGCCTTGATCCCATCTGCGCTTCTCTGCAGAATGTATCCTCCTGAGCCAGCCCGAGCCCACCTCCAGACCTAAGGGACCCTGACTCCAGACCTAGGAGTCCTCATTACTCCATCCCCCCCCCCCCCATCACATGACTCGCACAACTACCATGAGTCGTACACTATGATTTTGCCTATAATACACTACACTATTCTAGTAGAACACTAGAGGGTGCTACATTTACAGGGCTTTTGTTCAGCAGGAGTGCAAGGAAATGCAGTTCCGACCCCTCCAGCACTGAATGTTTGTAATGGCAAGGGGTGTTTGGGACTGGAGGGTCTATTGATGCTGGCTGCTGGGGCATGTATTGTCGCTGGAGGGGACTTATTTTTGCTTGGGGAGGGGGGTCTATTGTTGCTGATGGGAGGCCTATTGCTGGGGTTCATTTGTTGCTCGGGGGATCTACTGTTGAGGGGGTAGTTTATTGATGGTTGCTTGGAGATCTGTTGTTGCTGCTGGGGTAGTGTTTCTTCTGTGGGGGGGGTCCATTGTTTCTGGGATGTCTATTGTTGTCAAGGGGATCTAATGTTGCTGGAGGGGGTCTATTGTTGTGGGGGATCTATCATTGCTGAACTGTGTTTTTTTTTTTTTTTTTTTTTATGCTGGCTGAAGGGGATCTTTTACTAATTTTCTTGTGTATCATTAACAGATTCCGTACAAATTACTTGCACCACAAAATTATACTTGTCTCTGTATTCTCTAAAAAGGGTGGTATGGGGAGGTGGGTAGGGGGTAGAACCATGGGACGATGCGCAGAGGTGGGTAGGGGGTAGAACCAAGGGACGATGCGCAGAGGTGGGTAGGGGGTAGAACCAAGGGACGATGCGCAGAGGTGGGTAGGGGGTAGAACCAAGGGACGATGCGCAGAGGTGGGTAGGGGGTAGAACCAAGGGACGATGGGCAGAGGTGGGTAGGGGGTAGAACCATGGGACGATGGGCAGAGGTGGGTAGGGGGTAGAACCATGGGACGATGGGCAGAGGTGGGTAGGGGGTAGAACCATGGGACGATGGGCAGAGGTGGGTAGGGGGTAGAACCATGGGACGATGCGCAGAGGTGGGTAGGGGGTAGAACCATGGGACGATGCGCAGAGGTGGGTAGGGGATAGAACCATGGGACGATGTGCAGAGGTGGGTAGAAACATGGGACAATGCTCAGAGGTGGGTAGGGGGTAGAACCAAGGGACAATGCTCAGAGGTGGGTAGGGGCAGACAAGAGGTGGTTCAGAGGGAGTTCCTTCGCCTATTCTCTGAGGGGGGGCATCCCTGTACACCTATATGAGTTTATATGCACATCGTGTGTCCAAGGTCATCTGAGGAGCTGCTTGAGTTATTGTGGTCTGGCTTGCCGCACGTGATATCCATTCTGGTTTATACGCTAAAGCACATGCTGACTTCTCTGAATAAGGGGGTCAGTATTTCTAGTAAGCATCCATCTTGTGTCCATGGTGTTGTTGGGTGACACTGGAGATTATGGATGACAAAGGTTCGGTTCACACTGCCGCAACTTGGGATCCGACTTGTGAGACCCCAAGTCGCACGACCTGTGAAATCCCATGTTAGTCAATGAGAGCGTCTTAATTAGCACTACTGAAGTCGCTCTGATTTTAGAAAAGGTTCCTGTACTACTTCAAGGCGACTTCTATCCGACTTGTGCCCATAGTCAGATTCTCCTCTATATTGATGTGATTTGGATCCAACATTAAAGGAAGATTACCCAGGCATTCCCTGAAAGTGGCTTCAGAGTAGCACTCAAGTCGCCTGGCAAAGTCGCGTGACTTTCAGGTCGTAATAGTGTGAACTGAGACTAAGGGATGATCTTGGAGTGTTTACCGTAAAGGGGACTGTTATGTATTTCACAATTGGACAATAATTCTTCATACAGCCTCTCGTTTTGGGATGTTTTCTTCACTTAACCACTTGCCTACCAGGCACTTATACCCCCTTATTTACCAGGCCAATTTTCAGCTTTCAGCGCTGCCGCACTTTGACAATTGCGCGGTCATGCAACATTGTACCCATATGAAATTTTGATAATTTTTTTCTCACAAATAGCTTTCTTTTGGTGGTATTTAATCGCCGCTGGGCGCTTTACTTTTTGCGCTATAAATAAAAAAAAAAGTGCAAAAAATTTGAAAAAAAAAAGTTTTTGTTTCTATTATAAAATGTTTCAAACAGATATTTTTTCTCCTTCACTGATGTACGTTGATGAGGCGGCACTGATAGGCGGCACTGATAGGCAGCACTAAAGGGCACTGATAGGCAGTACTAATGAGGTGGCACGGATAGGCGGCACTGATAGACAGCACTAATGAGGTGTCACGGATAGGCGGCACTAATATGCAGCACTGATAGGCGGCACTGATAGGTGACACTGACTGGCATCACTGCTGGGCACTGACTGGCACAACCCCTGGGCACTGGTGGGTGGCACTGGTGGGTGGCACTTCTGGGCACAGGTGTGGGACACTGCAGAGTGGCACAGGTGGGTGATCTGCTGGGCACAGGTGGGCGGAGCTAGTGGGCGCACTGCTGGGCACAGGTGGGCGGAACTTGCGGGTGGTACTGCTGGGCACCGATCATCAGGGCACTGATCATCAGTGCCCTGATGATCGGTGCCGATCCTCGCTCTGACAACTGCCGGTTCTCGGCAGTACATTCTTCACGATCTGACAGCGTGAGGAAAGTGCAGCCGAGAACCGGCACTTGCATTTCCCTCTGATCAGCGTGTCATTGGACACCGCTGATCACGTGGTAAAAGGACGCTGTGATTGGCCTTTTACCACATCACGTGATCCGCTGTGTCCGTAGGACACAGCGATCACGGAGATCGCCGGGTGCGCGCCCCCTGGGGAGCGCAGGAGAGCGCGTTCTGGGAGGCCGTCATATGACGTCCACTCAGAACTGAATCGCATGTGATTTGAGAAGAAATGTGATGCGTTCACTGCTCCTGTTTGAACCCCTGGCCTGTCATAGTGACTTCAGGTAATCGGATCAGTAAATGGTATCCAGTAGTACATGAGTACAAGTATCGGTAATATGTAATAGACGGCTGACTATTTATTAAAAATTCCCAGTGACTTAGTTTTGTGAGAGTATCAAAAAAACAAATGTTAGGCTATTTCCTGTGCTGGTTAGATTTAGAAAGGGAAAATATTGCGTTTGACCACCATTTTGAAGAAATTTCCTATGTTGCGTAGCACCACCTAGTGGCCAAATTCGGTATTTTCCATTTTTAAACTCAGTAAATGCCCTAACTACATGGGGTGTGGTGTTTGGGGTTTTTTTTTTTTTTTTGTTTTTTTGGTCCCATACTGTCCTGCACATGTCTGACGAGAACCCAACCCCCCCCCCCCCCCCAAAAAAAAAAATAAATTTATTATATATATATATATATATATATATATATATATATATATATATATATATATATATTCTCTCATTCCTTAATAAAAATGACTACAAAGGTTTTTATATTTCACTACACATCTGTCCTCAGTAAGCCAAAGAAAACTTTCCAGCCAGCAGCTGTGCCTTCCATTAGGAGATGTGTTTTAAGGCCCCAATGTGCACTCAGCGTCATTAAACTTTTAAAAGCTGAAACAACCTGGGCTGGAAATGCAGGTGAGAAAATGCATCTCTCCCCATGCCGGCATACTTACATTCAGTGCCTCTGCTGGGTACGTTAATGCCATTTATTTCTAATACTCTCTCGCAGAGCCAGAAGTAATACTCTCCTACTTGGTGGAATAATTAAGGACATCCATAAAGCTGTTAAGTCAGTGTAGTCCATGTGGTGTTTTTAAAGGAGCTGCATCAAAATCATCGCTGCTGGCTGTGGACCAGAGGAGCTGTATGGGGGGGAGGAGGGAGTGTGGGTCAAACTCAGGGGAACCAGAATGTCCAGGCTGCAGGGTGCTGAGATCAGCCATACTGGGTGCTTTTATTGGGTCACCTGTGGGAATTATGTGATTGGATACCTTAAGATATCTAAAGCACAAGGGCAGCTGCTTTTCTGGTAAGGTTTTCTATCTTGTGACTGTGGAAACAAATTTATTTATTTTTTTTTTTAAAGAGTATACATTGTACTAAACGTAGGATTAAAAAGAAAAGCAGTCCGCACACAGGACAGCACTTTCATTTGGTCTGGGTTCACTCGGGAGCGGTCCGGGAACCGTATGTGATTCTGAAAGGGATTGGACTGCATTCCTGTTCAAATCACATGTCATTCTTCGCAGTGCATGCCATTCATTTTGTATGGGCTCCAATCACACTGCACCCACGTGAAAATGATGCAGGCATCTCCCCTTTTTTTTTTTTCCCCATTCCAAGTCCACCTCGCAACTGTGATCTTGCAGTGCATTTGGGGTTAATACGAGCCACTGGACCTGTCACTGTGCCAGCCCTTTCCTCCCACCTACTGTCACTGTGCCAGCCCTTTCCTCTCCCCTACTCCGTTTTTTTAAAATCTGTAGTATTGCTTCCATCAATGAAAAGTGATCTAGGAATGAAGAGGCGGATGACTGAAAGGCCTGCCTCTTCCATTCATAGATGGGTTTTCATTCATTAAAACTCTAGTACAGCTTCTATGAATGGAGCAGTGGGGGGGGGGGGGTGTAAAGGGCAGGTACAGTCATTACCTTTTTTTAATAAGTGCATACGACAGGTCCCTCAGCTCTATCAACCCCCCTCCCAGCACATGATTTCAATACCTGTGCGGCTCAGAGTACATTTTAAAAGCAGCCTGCAAGCAGACAAATACAGTTATTACATGTCTCTTCTGCAATAGACAGCCTACCTGCTCGTTTTAAATTTTAGTTCTGCTTCAATGTAACCAGAATAAATGGCCAACTTTGATTTCAGCCTTTTTGTATTCCCCATATACCGATACTTGGTTAACAAAATAAAGGAAGACAGTACAGTTATACTACTCAAATCAGGAGGGTTAGGAGAATGTGCTTATGAGGGCTTACAATCCAAAAAGAGAGGGCAAGCGATACAATAGGTAGTAACTGGGGGGGGGGGGGGGGTCAGTTGATAAAGTAACATTCAATTTGTTAGGTTGAGGAATCTCTTCCCTGAGGATATGCGTTTTTTGAACAGGGGCGGACTGACCACTCATGGGGATCATGGGGCCCCTGTGTCCTTGCCAAACTCCGAGCCTATGAAAAAGGTACCAGGGTCATCTCACGGGGCCCCTGGGCAGTGCCCGAGTTTCCAAATGGTCAGTCCGCCCCTGGTTTTGAGGGATCACCTAAAGGCAGACAAAGTTGAAGATAACCTGACCAGTTATGGTAGAGTGTTCCAGAGGAAGGGTGAGGCTCTGGAGAAGTCCTGGAAGTGACTATAGGAGGAGAGAGCTATAAAGTAGTTCTTGGAAGAATAAAGAGGACAGTTTGGGTGGGTGATATTTTGGGACAAGATTAGTGATGTATTTTAGCTGGTGGCAGAGTTGTAGCCTTTGGCAGCCATCTTGAAGCATTTTTAAGATGGTGAAAAGTTTGTTTGGCACATGCCTCTAATGCAGCGGGGTGAGTCCGTTCAGGAGGATCATCAGCCATGTCGGGACTAATCCTGGATCACTTAATGGACTGTTAAGTATACGAGTCTCCTGATTAAGAGAGAATACTTGAGCTGCCTTGAATATTGAATACAGGAAGGCCACTATGGTTATGTTGGAAAGTTCCATTCCATGCCTCTAATGTACAGTTTGGCTGAGATATACATGTTACATCTGCTGACCAATGGAACCAGAACTTATGTGGATGGCCTTTGTAACCGCAGGCAATTATGTGAGGGAGATTGACCGACATATGAAGAGAATATTTGCCAACATATACAGTATCTTCATAGTATTTCCTTTTCCTCCTCTGGACCACATCCAGTTGTTCCCTTCAGCATAAAGTATGTGACTACGGTAAACTTTGAAGTCTAGACAACTGTGACTACATGAAAAGTCCCATATGTTAACAAGACTGGATTCTTTCAAAGCATAAGGCGTTGATCTGGCTCATTTGTCCACAGTATATCATCAGATTTTTCACCCCAACCTTTCATTATTTTTTTGCTAACTTTTTTTTTTACTTTAGAAAGGCATATCCAGCATTCTGTTTCGCTTTGTGGTCACTTTTTTTTTTTTTTTTTTTTTTTTTTTTTTTTTTTTTTTTTATTGCTGTCCATTCATTCTTGAGAGCTCTCAACATTAATCCATAATTGAGTGATTTGGGTTTGGATAAATGTAATGCATGGAAGCTATATGTATAGATACAGATTAGAGACATTCCATCAGTCCTTAGACATGACTCTTGATATTTTTTTTTTAATAGGTGTATTTATAGGTTTAGTATGGGTGTGGTTTTTTTGTTTTTTTTTTCCTTCCTTTTAACTAATAATTGAGGTTTGTAATATCTGTCGGTACTAATTTTCTTTCAGACACACCGTTCATCTGTGGTTGTTTTGGTATAAAAATATTAATCCTGATTTTAGGTACATTTTCTATAGTGTGTGGGGTGGTTTTTTTGTTTTTTTGTTTTTTTTTCTGGGTTTGGGTGGGGGTTTGGTCCAAAGTTGTGGATGGCTTTTTTATGATGTTAGTATTTTGAAATTGTCTTTTGTCGGGTGAATGGAAGCCAGCAGAGGGATCAGCAGAGAAGGGTGATGGACACTGAATGGAAGGTGGATGAGTCTGGCGGCAGCAGCAGTCATGATAGGCTGAAGGAGGGATATCCTGTGTAGAGCTAGGCCAACAAGGAGGGAGTTGCAAAAGTCAAAACTGAAATTTTAATGTGCACTACAAAAAAAATCACTCATCCATCCATATCTCCATACTTTTTTTTATTTTGCTGAGAAATTACCTTGAAAAAGCCCCCCCCCCCCCCCTCCCCAGCATTCCTAGCTGTGGCCATCTTGCGTAAAGGCAGATGATTCATGTAGCATTTGCTTCCTGGAATCCATCTGCTCTTAGCTCAGGTATATAGGCAGGAGCTGCTTAGCTAACAGAGCTCCTCCTCCTCTCCTCCAGCTGAATAGAAAAAAAATCCCCATGAAGACTCCTGGGATGTGTGACATTTGCCTAGGCCAGAAATCAGGAAGCAACTAATTTTAAATGTAAAGATAGTTTTGAAAACAAGTAAATATAATATACTTTTCCTATCCATTTACTAAGTATAAATTAAAAATAGTTACTGTTGATTTAGAAAGTCTAATTTCACTTTGAAAAGTATAAGGGATGCTACTTGCCAGCAATGAAGTGTGTTCTGTGTGCTTGGGGCTTCTGTAGAAATCCTCAGCCCCCGGATACCCCCACAGCGGAGATCTTCTGGTGCTGCAGTGGTTAATAGTGGCTGCGTCTGTGACAGGCACTCGACAAGCGCAGACTATGCTTGCCATTTCCACCACTATACTCTATTCATAGCACCCATATTAGAGGTTCCCGCAATGCAAATCATTCTGTGATTGGAAGAGGTGGACATTTCATTCATCCTCCAATCATGAAACACTTAGCATAGTGGGAACCTATAGTACAAGTGGGCACTTTTGACAATTGCCTGTCACAGACACCACTGCTGTGGGGGTATCCCGGGGCAGAGGACGGAGAGTTTCTACAGCAGACACCAGCACACACTACACACTTCATTGTTGGCAAGTGGAGTCCCTGATGTTGCAAAACAAGACTAGGGCTCATTTCACACTTTGGACACTTAGTCGCATGACAAGTCGCAGCCAGTTGTTTTCAAGGCCATTCGGATCTATACGACTTAGAAAAGGTTCCTGCACTACTTTGCCGTGACTTGCGTTCTAGAGTTAAGTTGTGTTACGTCGCACTGAAAACCGTGCGACTTTGGTGTTGCACAAGTGTGAACAGACCCTAAAGGTCAGCTTTATGAGCTAGGCAGTGCAGTCTGCATGTTCTACAGCACACAGGCTCTCACCATTCACCATTTTGCCTTAGGCCACATGCACAACGTATTCTCTGTGAAGCCGCATTTTTGCAATTGTGATAACGAACATTCATGCATCTGGCATTAATGCATTCTACTGGCCAGAATGTTAAGTTATTCTGACCACTAGAATGTATTAACAGGTGACTGCTCGCAAACTCATCCGCCTTAATAACCATTCCGTATCTGCCACCCCTCTCTGCCAATCCCTCCACTGGCTTCCCATTGCCCAACGGATAAAGTTCAAACATTAACAATCACATATAAAGCCATTTATACCTCTGCCCCAAATGACATTACTAATCTTGTCTCCAAATATCACCCAAACCGTACTCTCCGCTCCTCGCAAGACCTCCTGCTCTCTAGCTCCCTTGTCTCCTCCTCCCATGCTTGTGTCCAGAGCTTCCTCCATCCTCTGGAACTCTCTACCCCAATTTATCAGACGATCGCCTACTCTGCCCACTTTTAGGCGATCTCTGAAAACCTATCTCTTCAGTAAAGCCTATCCTGCCCTCAGCTAATAATGGATCCTCTATTCCTCATACCAGTCCATCCCCCACAGTTATTACCTTTTTTGTACCACTAGCCCCTCCCTCTTAGATTGTAAGCTCCAAGGAGCAGGGCCCTCCTAACCCTCTTGTATTGAACTGTATCGTTGCTGTATTGTCTCCCGTTCTATTGTAAAGCGCTGAGCAAACTGTTGGCGCTATATAAATCCTGAATAATAATAAACTCACCTTAGGTGCTTTTTAGCAATTTTTTCTTAAATGCTGAAAGCTCCTCTCCTGCGACTTTGATGGGGGAGGATTTTCTGCATCTAAACGCTTATAGTGTGCATGGTCACATAGGCTAACATGGTGGGGCATTTTGAGGCAAAGGGAAAAAAAAAAAAACCTCAAATGTCTGTAAAAAGTAGCATTTTTGCACTCAATTGTACATAAACCCTAAAGCTGCAAAAAATGTTTTACATCAAATTTGGCCTAAAAGTAAAATTTATAATTGATCAGTGCCCTAGGACACCTGCAACCCCCAATCACAGCCCTGAGCAGAGCACACCGTCAGTGCGGTTCACATTAAAACAAAGCTATGACCAGCATTCCATTCCTCATTGTCTGTCATCATGGCAGTAAAGATGTTCTGGTTATAGCATGGGATTGCCTGTTGTGCATCCTGTAATGACGCAGACATCCATTCTGCATCCTGTCCGGGGATATCTCAGCGGATGCAAGTCACAATCATCAGTCTGGCCTTCTGGGACTATGCCCATTCCCATCTGCAGATCTTTATCCATCCAAACACTGAGCAAAGTAGAACATTCGTCAAATGGATTGTCTACCCAAAGCATCTCTCCTAGTTTCATCAGAGCCGTATGTTTGCCGCAGCTGCTATGAAGAAGATAGCCCTGTGTGGATGGAGCCAGATTCGCATGCTTTTAATAACAATTTGGAGGGTAAAGAGTTTACAGCAGACGAAATCGTTGTTTTAACAGCTGCTGTTTTCTTGCCAAATTGACTCCATAAGCAGCGTCTGTTTACCTCCTCACCTGCTTTTATGGAGCTGCAGTGCAATAAATTTCAGCATGAGATACCTTGGAGACATCACCAAGATAAATGTAAAAACATGCAAGCCAAAATCTTCCCATCGTTTTTGGAAAATCTGGAATCCCCATAGCACTGTACAAGGCCAAAATGAATGAATGATGGGGAGGGTTAAGGTTTAGATTCTTATCAGGTTTTTTTAAAGCTGAATTCAAGCTGCACCAGAGAGCCGAGATGCAGAAATTCTAGTCTAAAGCCACCTCCCCTCTGTAAAAGGTCCCTCTGCTCTGTAAGCCATTCCTTTCCTTTTTACATAACACTTGAGTTTATTTATAAAAAAAAAAGTGTTTTTTAGGTATGTATGGCCAAAGCTTATCCAGCCATACTTCTCTTGTGGGTCACATTGGCAGCACTACTCCCCGTAGGGGCCGCTGTTACTAGCTAGTTCTTCCCTAAGTGTAGAGGCTACCTGTCCACACGCTGCAGCTCCAATAAATGGTCCAAGGGATGTCCTCCTTCATGAGAGTAAAATTTTCTCAAGTAGTTGTTTGGGTTGGACAGTCATACCTCACAGATGGGGACTATGTGCCAGGTTTCTGAGCAGTCTAAGGCCTCACAGCCAAAGACCAGGAGGCAAGTCTTTGGAATTTGGTTACCTTGCACTAATGTACATCTGCTGGCATCCAGGGCAATCTCCGGCACACTTCAGTCACAGGGATCAGTTTAGAGTTCTTACTCATCCAGGACACGTGACAACTTCCAGCTTCCTCTGGACATGGTCCAGTGAGTGAGACAGCACCTCTTCAGACCAGATCCCCTGTGGTGGGTTTCTACAAGTGGCTCCATACAAAGTCCATCCAGGCCCTCCGCTTTGACACCGAGACCTCTTGGAGCAGCTGTAGAGTCCAAGGGCTGCCTGAGGGCAGCAGCTCCTTTTGGCTCTGGAACCCTTCTGGGGAAAAGTAACCCAGCTCTCCAGTGCTTCAGGCTATTTATCACCATGCCAACCCCATTCTGGACACCCCTCTCCAGGGATTGTCTGGAAACTGATAAATATTCTAGGTATTTGATTTGAATCTCCCGTCCTAAGCTCTGGAAGCTTCTTCCAGAGGCATTTGGGAAGCAATCAAACTTCCAGCCTTTAAAACCCTGGAAAGACCAGGCCAAGCAATTACTGATCTCTTGATTACATAAGGAGCCAAAAATAAATTTACCTAGCTTCCTATGCTAGGAGGGTGCTACACTTACTTTTGCTCTCCTGTGACCTAGGTTCTGCTGAGAGCAGGCTATTGTCCAAAGACTCTGGAAGGATCCTAACCATATTGCCGAGATCCACCCAGCTGCCTCTCAGCACACAGTTGAGAGCTGGAGCCAGCTGTGCCCACCCCCTCCCCACCCCTTGATCCAGTGAGCACTGGAGAAGCAGAGGGTGGTAATTGATCACTGGTTTGAGCAGAACAAAAATTGAGCAACCAGCAGTCATATGACCACTCAAGGGCCACCATCAGGGTTTGGGACAGTTGATACTAATGTTGCGGTCTCAGGTGTCCCAGATTGCTCTATTGCCCGGCAGATAAGGAGATGGCAGGGGTGGGTGCATGGAAGCCATGTGGTGCACTACAGAAGAGAAATCAGAGGTGTGTGTGTGTTTCAGTGAATAGAGGGGGCTGTTTGTGTATGGGGGGGCTGAAGCTGTGTCTGATTTACAGGAGGGAGGGGGGGGGTTGGCTGAGTGTGCACAGGTGTGAGGGATTGCTAAGACCAAATTGTCTCTACTGTTATGTGGGGATGTCTCTTTGCTGAATATGGGGTGCACTGAAGGAATTGGTAGGGTGGCCAAAAATTGCTGATGGCAATTTCTGATCGCTCATTTCTTGGTCTTGCTGGCAGTGTGGGCCAGCTGCAGCAATAGAGAGGTAATTATGATTTTTTTTTTTTTTAAGACTATTGCATAGTCTTTGCATGCATTTCACCACATTTACTAAGGAAAGTGAAAATCCTCTTTGCAATGTGAACATGCACTACTCCTTTTGTAAATTGGCCCCATTGTTTCATATAATGGATTTGCAGTATTTTCAGAAATTCCGTGGAATGAGTTTTTATGGTAGTTTAGTCTTTATATAGTTAACATATTCTTCAAATTCCTAACCGATGTAGGTGCATGTCCTATCCTATTTATACATAAATAGAAAGTATTTTTGACAATGAAAGAGATTTTCTTTTGAAATCTGAAGAATGCCTCTGCTGTTGCAGTAAGAGGTTTTACAAAAAAAGTTAATCTGTTTGCAAAAGCAATGTTTAGAAAAAAAAACTTTGTGTGTGTGGTCTCTCCAACACCAAACAGACAGGTCCAACCTTCAAGAACTTCTTCTGTATAGCATAAAGCTTATTAGTTTTCAGTGCAGCTTCTGACCAGGCGTAGGGAAGGAAGTCTTTATGTCCAACTACAAGATAACCAAGTCAGATCACCAGTAGTAATGGGCTGACCAGTTCAGCAAATTTTAATTCCATAATTGCTGAAAATTTCTGGGAAATTGGTCTTTAATTTTGCCTTTTGCGCTGCTCGATTTTAAGACTATCTTAAAATATATTGTGTGTGGGTTTTTTTTTTTTTTTTTTTTACACCGTGGTCAGCTAAATTCATCAGTAAATCCCCCGAAAAATCACTAAAGTGCTTAGGACAAAAATAAGAAAACAAAAATCGAGCCTTATAAATCTATGAATCTTAAAGATGATTGCCTACAAAAAAATTTCACAGATGTTCTTTCACACTTCCGATAATGCTTAGTGCCCTCTGAAAAGCTATCAGTGGTGGACTGGTGGTATAGCGGTGGTTGACGGGCGTTCAGAAATCACTACTGTCTCAAGATGTGGTGGGTTTTTTTTTTCCTAAATGGCAATTTTACATTGGGGGGACATGCTGCAAGTGCAAACATCATTGATCTTGAGGCGAATTTTACACGTGGTGCCACCTATTAAACTTTTTGCAGCTTGAGTTAAAAATGCTGCAGTCGCAGCATGTGTAGCCCTGTGAAGCTGTAATGGTGGAAATGCAGGAGGGGGGGGTGTTAAAGCTGCAGCTTAGCCAGCTGCCCCCCCCCCTTCAACCCCCGGCCACCCATGCAAAAAACCCCTGCAGCAACATTTGGCTAATTTGCCTATCCCTATTCACCAGTAATGAATTTTGATTTGTGGACAGGCCACAGAGTTTTGTGTTAATCATACAGGTGGCAAGCTGTCCATTGTGTTGTTAAAATACAACTGGATGGAATTTCGTGACCTCCAACTGCTTGGTGAATTGAAAATGACAGCAGATTGGTGTGGAGCATTCCATACCAAATTCTCTTTTCTCTGCCGTAAACTAATGGAAAAGTTACAAAAGTGCCTCAAAATGACCAAATGTCAGAATGAGGGGAGGCAATTTGCATTGAAAAACTGAAGCATTGTGGGTCACTGAAATACTCCAGAGCTCCAAGTATCCTATAATATGGTAGAAGCAGGAATTTGAACAAGAGCTTAAACTCAAATAGAACTTTTTATAAGACATGGAGTTCCAGACGAAATCAAAGTTAGAAAAGCATAAAAATGTACTTGTATTAGAACAATGTATTATTGAGAATAACAAGTATTTCCAGGATGCTGGAAAAATGTAGTATCCGTGCCTGGTATGGCTGCTGAACACACCCGACCTCTACTCCCAAGAGCTTGTCCACAGACTTGATGCATTTGATGTGGTTTCACAAGGGACTGCCTGGAGCTTCTGAGATAGGTGCCCTGCGCAACCTCTACTTATTTTTACAACCATAGAAGCTCACCTACCCTATCCCAAAATACAGTAAAAAGTCCCCCAAAGTTAATGTGGTTTGGCACCATTGTTGGGATGAGCATCATTTGCTCTTAATTGCATGCAACATGCATAAAAGACAATAAATAAATGTAATCTTATGTAAAGATTGGTAAAATAGTCTGGTGATAGGATCTCTTTAGCATATAACCACATAGGATTTAAAAAGAAAAATGGAGATGATATAGTCACCTTTCCTTTAGTGCAGGCCACTGATCTGTTAGTATAGGAGTGAGAAGGTGGCAGGATTCATTTTAAGCATAGTTCTAGTCTGGACTTCTAACTACCCTGTAAAAGGAAGATACTTATAGTTACCTACTCTCAATTCGTTCTGGTCATGTGATCTCCCTAGCTGCCAACTTCAGGGGAGAGGAGAGTGCCAACTATGAATGGAATGCCTGGGCAGTGACATCACCCATAGGATTACTATAGGGCACCTGTTGTCAACTGTCCTTTCTCTCTCCTGAAACTGGCTGCTAGGAGCCAATCACATGACCAGACCGGAGAGCCTTGACAATGGGCAAGTATAATCCTCCTTTTTGTCTGTAGGGTATTTAGTATAAGAGTTTAGAAGGTGGGTGGGAGCAGTTTTAAAGCGTTACCCCAGTATTTCATATGCCTGATGTGTCTGATGTACTTGTATTTAAAAATATCCTTTTCTCTTTGTATTGCCTACATTGTGTGCAATACTTGGTGCTCCTGCCAGTCCCCGTGCTTTCCTAATTCAAACTGGCCACGCTAGGCAAAGAAACACATTCTCTCTAGTGTGGTCAGTTCCTGGCATGGTTGTGCTGGGAGAGCTTGCCTGCCTGTCCTCTAATTGCCAAGACTTGTGCTGACACACCCCACCTGCAATGGAATGCCTAAAGGCAGCACCCCATTTCAAGTAGAATAAGGGAAGGGCAGCACTGAATGGTAGTGGTTCGCATCAGAGTAAATGGTTAAACAGTCTGCAGCTACCACTACTGCCTACTCTTTTAGCAAAATCTGGTAACATTCCATCTACCTTCTACAGTTGAGAAAATTAATTATTTGATCCCCTACTGATTTTGTAAGTTTGTCCACTTACAAAGAAATGAAGGGTCTATAATTTTTATCATAGGTGTATTTTAAATGATAGAGACAGAATATCAACCAAAAATCCAGAAAAAAAACACAATATAAATGTTATATATCGAGTTGCAGTTTAGTGAGTAAAATAAGTATTTGATCCCCAAGCATAACATGACTTTGTACTTTGGTGCAGAAACCCCTGTTGGCAAGCACAGAGGTAAGACATTTCTTGTAGTTGGTTACCAGGTTTGCACACACCTCAGGAGGGATTTTGGTCCACTATTCTTTAAAGATGTTCTCTAAATCCTTAAGGTTTCTTGGCTGTTGCTTGGCAACTCAAAGTTTCAGCTCTCTCCATACATTTTCTGTAGGATTAAGGTCTGGAGACTGGCTAGGCCACTCCATGACCTTTTTAATATGCTTCTTCTTGAGCCACTCCTTTGTTACCTTTTTGGTACATTGTCATGCTGGAAGACATATCCATGACCCATCTTCAGTGTTCTAGTTGCAGGAAGAAGGTTCTCATCCAAGATTTTACAATACATGGCCTCATCCATTGGCCCCTCAATGCGGCAAAGTCAGCCTGCACCTTTAGCAGAGAAACGGCCCCAAAGCATAATGTTTTCACCTCCGTGCTTGACTGTAGGGATGGTGTTCTTAGGGTCATGGTCAGCATTTTCTTCCTCCAAACATGGCGAATCGAGTTAATGCCAAAGAGCTCAATTTTGTTCTCATCTGACCACAGCACTTTCTTCCAGTCCTTCTCTGAATCATTTTAGATGATGTTCATTAGCAAACCTCAGATGGGCCTGTACATGTGCCTACTTAAGGAGGGGGACCTTGCGGGCACTGCAGGATTTCAATACATGGCGGCGTATTGCGTTATCAATGGTTTCTTTGATGACTGTGGTCCCAACTACCTTGAGATCATTCACAAGCTCCTCCCGTGTAGTTCTGGGCTGATCCTTCACTTTTTTTTTTTTTTTTTTCATGATCATCCTTACCCCATGAGGCGAAATCTTGAATGGAGCTCCAGACCGAGGGTGATTGATGGTTATTTTGTATTTCTTGCAATTGTGAATCGCTCCAGCAGTTGTCTCCTTCTCACCAAGTTTCTTGTTGATGGACTTGTAGCCCATTCCAGCCTTGTGCATGTCTACAATCTTGTCCCTGACATCCTTTGACAGCTCTTTAGTCTTGCCCATGATGGTCAGGTTTGAGTGGAAGAATGAGATTCTGTGGACAGATGTCTTTTATACACAAAGAGTTGCTGTTAGGAGCACCTTCCTAAATTGACAGGTTTAATCTGTGTACCACATGAGCACATAGCCAGTCTGTGGGAGCTAGAATTATTCTTGGTTGGAAGGGGATCAGATACTTATTTTACTCGCTAAACTGCAACTCAATTTAAAACATTTGTATCATGGTTTTTCTGGATTTTTGGTTGATATTCTGTCTCATTTTAAAATGCACCTATGATAAAAAAAAATTATAGACCCTTCATTTCTTTGTAAGTGGGCAAACTTACAAAATATGCAGGGGATCAAATAATAATTTTTGCCACTGTAGGTAGGTTCAGTCTTTAGCTCCCCTAGTTTGTGGGAACCATAATGCTCTACAAAGCCAGAAACTACAAAGCTTTTCCTGTAAATGCTGACTTACAAGTGTTTCATGGGTGATAGATTCAATTTTACATGTTTCCATGAAAAGAAAAAATACAATTTAATGATTTCAAACTCAGCACATTGACTTCCATCACATTGCTTTTAAGAATTGATTTTTCTTCTTCCCAAGATGTTATATTATTAAAGCTTGTATCTGTATGAAAAAACATGTTCTTCCTCCATGTCTCTTCAAATTGATATTTTTCAATGGTCAGCATGACTGATATGTTTTCTGTGTAGCAGAAACGTGATTCTATATTTAGTTTCCCAATTGTCCACAGAATGGGTAAATGAAGGCTCTTGCTAGCTGGGTTTGTCTCTGTCCCTGTTGGCTTGGTTTGAACAGTCGGTGCTGGGTTTTCCGGAAGCTGGAATGAGAGTAGATGTGTATTACATAGTTTTAATTTTTTTTTTTTTTTTTGTACCAGACAAATTAACAGTATGGAACTCGCAGTAGATAAATATAAGTGTTACTGGTAAATAAATTAGTTCCAGACCTCCTTGTCTATTGTTCCTCCTCAATATGATCCCTTGGGGAATACACACATATAACTGAGACAGATGCATTCTCTACTACAACATGGCTTTACAGCCCTTTGACTACCCTGCACATAACTTCACTTCTACTGTGCTTGGTGTGTAAAAGTTTGGAGGAAGGAATGCCCTTGCCTGCAGCATGGCCTCTTCAGAACACCAAAGCAGTCCACCATACAAAAGGATTCCCCAGGAATCAGTCATACACATCTATTGAGCTCTTGTTATTTTCTCCTGGGCACTACCTTGTACATGGGGCTGATTTACTAAAACTGAAGAGTGGAAGATCTGGTGCAGCTGTGCATGGTAGCCAATCGGCTTCTAACTACAGCTTGTTCAATTAAGCTGTGACATAAAAACCTGGAAGCTGATTGGCTACCATGCACAGCTGCACCAGATTTTGCACTCTCCAGTTTTAGTAAATCAACCCCCCATCTGTCTAGGTCTCCATTGTCCAACCCAAGAGACTAACTAATTTCCTGTGTTCTACCACAGACTCATGGGGGTTTATTTACTAAAGCTGTAAAGTACAAAATCAGGCTCCCTTCTGCATAGAAACCAATCAGCTTCCAGGTTATATTGCTAAAGATTAATTGAACAAGTTGAGGTTAGATGGCTGAGCCTGATTTTGCACTCTCCAGCTTTAGTAAATCAACCCCCATGATCTTGGCCAGTTGGAGGGTAGGGCATCCTCCAAACTAGTAGAGACCATTCATCATGCCATCAAAGTAAGGGAAAAGTCCCAGGTTGGAAAAATCATGCCAACACACAGTATTTTAAGGTGAGTGTTTTTATAGCTCATAGTGGAATTCTTATAGGAACCCCTGCATTTCCAAATCTAGTCCTGAAAATGTGAGGATAATGAAGATAAATCAATAAACTGCTAAGGCCTGATTCACACCTATGTTGCTATGTTTTGTGCATTTAACATTGTTTCCTATGGGACAAGATCGCATCTATGCTTTTTTTTTTTTTTTTTTTTTTTTTTTTTTTTTTTTTTAAGCTGCTGCGTCAGGGACTTTTTTTAAATGCAATACGGTGTGTTTTTGGTTCAATGGATATGCAGCAAGAATGCATGTAGTGTGATGTGTTTTTTGCTTTTTTTACCAAAAGCAAGTAATTGACTTTGATTTCTAGTACACAAACGGCATCCAAGTTGTACCCATCCAAAGTTGCGTCCAAGCCAATACTTTCCATACCAAGTCAAAAAAAGCTATTGCAACAGGCAGGGGTGTAAACCTAGCTTAAAGCGGAGTTCCACCCAAAAACTCCTCTGCCTTTTTAGAGGGGGAGTGGGTACCTGGTTTTGACATGAAGATCCCCCCCCCCCATAGTCCTCTGGGGAAGCTCAACAGGTCCCAGAGGACCAGATCACTGCCGCCATCCCTTAGTCAAGATGGCAGTGCCATCGCCCAACAGCTGATTGAAGGACAGCACTGGATCCCTGAACCGATAAGTGCCCTAATAAGTCAGCAGCATTACAGCAGTCATACAGTATTTGTAGCTGCTGACTTTTTTTTTTTTTTTTTTTTTTTTTTTTTTTTTTTTTTTTTTTTGAGGGGGGTGGGCCATGGGCCATAACTCCACTTTTAATACACAGCAGCTATTTAGAAGGTAAAGCTTACCTTCACTCTGCAAGATCACTCCTTACCAATGCCTGCAGTTTATGGCCCATTCATAAAACAAGTTGCAGTAAAGAATCTTTTGGGTGTTCTATGAGAATAATGCCAAGCACATCTTGAACAATACAAGCTTAAAATGCAGTTCCAGTCACGTTGTAAAAATACGTCGGCAGCTACAAAAACTGTAGCTGCTGTCTTTTAAAAAAACAGCTACTTACCTGTCCCGTGGTATCCTCCCTGCAGCCAGTTTTACTGGCCATCCGGTGTTCTCAGCGCCAGCATCTTCAGTGTGGGCTGCCGGCAGTGCCAGCCTGCAGCTTCACATCTGGGTACTAACTGCACATGCGCGAGTGGCGCTGCACTTTGTTAATGGTTCCGTAGTCTTTTGGAACCTGTCATGTGTCCCAGAAGACTATGGAGGGTGGACAGCTTCCACTTCCGATCGCCTAGGCAGTCGAAGTGGGTGCGGGTTCCTGTCTATCTTTGGTACCCACGCTCCCCAAAGGTGCCAATCCTTATTGGGGAGCGGGGTACGAGTCTTTAAAGCAGAACGTCCCCTTTTGGGTGGAGCTCCGCTTTAATATTGCAGAGACTGGCTGGGGATGTCCTACATGACATATCTTGAAATATACAATATGACAGAGACAGACGACTAAGCTCTCACAATTCATGCTACATACAGCAATGTCTCTATTTTTGTTAGAGATTCTGTATATAACCCTACAGAACACAGGGCACACTCCACGAGTTTATCTGCCGATTCTCTGCAAACAGGAAATGGGGAAACTTTATTATAGAGAAGACATCGAGTTTAACCATAAATACAGCTACAAATTTATAAACGCTGCCATCTACTGGTTGAGTGTGTCTCTACTGAGTAATTACACAGATTTAGTTTTTGCACAAAAATACATGAACATTGTATTCCAAAACGGTCTCTCCCCCCCCCCCCCCCCCCCCGGAGTATTCTGCATGCTCCATTGACTCACCGTAGGGTTCAGGAACGGTGCTAAAGTGTGAAATGTAACCATCATTCAGTACGTTCGTACTATGAGCCCAGACAGTTGTGGTGATGTTCTCCCAGAGGGTGGATCTATGACAGCCTGGCCTCACAGAAAGTGGATTCATTCAACCTTGAGTTTGGCCTTATTCAGATTGACAACCTCCCCTTGTTCTCCCCCCCCCCCCCCCCCCCCCAGTTGAACATAGTTGCAGTATTTGCTGGATAATGCTAACACTTGACTTATTGGTTAGAGTTGGTATATTTTATTAGTTTCCATTTTACTAGAATAAATGCACTGGGGTCTGACTTAAATTGCTCTTATCAGCCGATAACTTGTAATTTCTGTGACAGATAATAAAACAGCAGTATTATTGGTAATGATGCAGATCACGTCTGAATGGTGTCAGTGCTGGGGTCAGGACAATTTAACCTGTCAGTTTTAATTGAAGACTAATTAATTTAAATCCTAACCTAAGAGGCAGGAGAGGTGACTGCAGCATTCACTATTTGGGTCTTTGTACTTTTTCTACTACGTGGGCTAAATTATTCTAGATACTGAGATGAAATGGGAAGAATGCAATAAAATACAAAACATTTAAAGGCATTTTAAACAAATAAAACCAAAATTCTGTGGGCAAGCTTAAAGGAAGAGAAAGCAGTATCCAACCCACATCCTGTGAGCCTGTGCCTTCATAGACATGCCCCTTGGAGCCCATACTGGACTCGCAGTACTCCTGGACAGCCCTGTGCTCACAAGGCATTATGGGAGTGCCACGTTGTCCAGAAGGAAGAACCGCCAACCACTGCCTCTGGAGGAGTAGAGGACTATGACATCCCCAGACTGGCCTAATGATTGCAGGAAAAAGGTAGGTATAATGGGTTTTTTTTTTTCCCCACAAAGGTCTGTGGGCCAGGTCTCTGAGTGCATGAGCCAATCTGATGCAGACAGCTGATGTAAAGAGGCACTTGGATGGGGACAATCCATGTATGAGGGCACTCTGATGGGGACACTTGATGTAAGGGGGCACTCTGATGGGGACGACTGATCATATGTAAGGGGGCACTTTGATGGGGACCCTGATGCAAGGGGACACTCTGATGGGGACTCGATATAAAGGGGAACTCTGAAATAAGGGGGCACAGGTTCTGTTTAACCCCGTTCTAATGATAGTCTACTACATACTAGTATTTCCAAGGTCATGACACTTTGACAGGCTGTTGGTGATTCACACACAGTGTTAACATTCTGCCCCCTGACTTTTTTCCTGCACCCCCAGATCAGATAAGCTAGATCCAGCCCTGCTGTGGGTGTAGTTGGGATTCATAGTGGTAGGAAAGGAAAATTTGGAGTTTGGCTGCAAACCTGAATTTAAGGTTATACAAATATCATCTTCATGCAATACCTGGGAGTATTTTTTTTTTTTTTTCTTGACTCTTGATCTCCTTTCTGTATTTCTGTCATACTTTTCTGTAGTAATCCAACATTTAAAACCTGTTTATCTGTGCAGGAGCTTCCTGTAATAAAGACCAGTCATTGTTGCGCTCTCTCCTTGTGCAGGGTGACTGGTCTTGTCTCCGCCTCCTCCTGTAGTTTTCTGCAGGCAGCCTGTAGTCAGAGGACCTACCGGCTTTCAGCTACAGCTCTACTCTCAACACATACAATGAACAGCACAGTGATATCACTGCTAATTGTACAAGGTGATATTTGGGAGAACAAAGTAGATATGTATTCTTTGTGTTCAGCTTCCATCTATAGTACTTCTTATAGCAGGTTCATACTATATCTGAATTTGATCAGAATAATACAAAAAACTGGCACAACTGAGGCTAGATGAGTGTTCCAGAGCAGGTTGAATGTGTGCATTCATTACTTAAGCTGTGGACTTCATGTCCCAAAATGACCACATACCATAAAGAAAAACTGAACGTGCCTCTTCCCTAAATGCTCGGGTCCTTTTGTTGGTGTCGGCATTTTCTCCCCCAGTGTCAGCCTAAAGTCATTTCCATTGGCATAACTCTGGCGCATGCCCTGGAGTTGGTCATTCCGGCACATAGGGACCCATGCCAGTGATGTAAGCTCAGCTGCCCATGCCCAGATGCCACTGAAGATTGCGAGCAGGCAGGCAGGTGTTCTTGCAGAAGGGACATTCTGGGGTTTATTTACTAAAGCTGGAGAGTCCAAAATCAGACTCCCTTCTGCATAGAAACCAATCAGCTTCCAGGTTTCATTGCCAAAGCTTCATTGAACAAGCTGAGGTTAGAAGCTGATTGGTTTCTATGCAGAAGGGAGTCTGATTTTGGACCCTCCAGCTTTAGTAAATAAACCCCTCTCTCTTCTATGATACCCTACCTGCTCGCTATCTGTTCTATGAAAGCCTTAACTTCTGTCTTAGGTGATTATCTACTTTGTCCTATATATGCTGCTAGGGAGGTAGTTAAAATCAATTCCTTTGCCTATACTACTCCACAGCTCCATTCAGCCAACTGAACCAGGGTAAGCAAACCCCATGTAAGATCCAAACTGACTTCTCAGAGCTTTCACAAGGCTATGGACTCCATCCTCCCTCCATGTGACAGTACTGGCCAATAACAAGGCACTATACGGAGTTCTATGCTTTAAAAGTACACAAATCCTTTAAAGAACATGCACTGTACATCACATTTATGGGGCTTGATGGCAACTGTAACGCTAACTATCTTTATTGAAGCTGGTACCATAGAAAACGTGAAAATAATGGATTTACAACACATTGCTGGCCCTTACATTTATTTATAGGTACTTTTATAGTGCAATCCATTTATATAGTGCTTTTACACATATTGTACGTACATACATCAATCCCTGCCCTCAAGGAGTTAACAACCTAAAGTCCCTAACTCACATTCATACACCTACTCGGAGCAATTTTAGACTGGATCTCAACCTACCAGCATGATTTTGGCGTGTGGCAGGAAACCCACACAAGCACAGGGAGAACATGCAAACTCCAGGCAGGTGGTTCCATGGTTGGGATTCAAACAACCCTAGTGCTGCCAAGTGGAAGTGCTAACCACTTAGCCACTGTGCTGCCCTGTAGTTAAGTTAAAAAGAGACCAAAAATACATGGCCTCCAATATACAGAACCCTATACCAAGAATGGATCCAGAGGAAATGCTTAGTGATCTCATGCAATGTTAGCGGTCTCTACCAGTGTTGTTCCAAATTTTGTCCCTTTAGGCTAAATTAGAGGGTCAGGAAAGCTGTTCTGGTTAAAGTGATACTAAAGGCTTACACTTTTTTTTTTTCTAATTAAATATTTTTAGAAAAAAAGTCTATACTTCCTCTGAGGTCCCCCGCAGAATCTCTTGGCCCTTCCCTCTTAGGTGCCCCCACAGCAAGCAGCTTGCTATGGGGCACCTCGTGCCCCACGTGCCTATTCAGACGGAGCCGTGGTTCGGCCCTGTGCTCTTTTCATTGGCTCACTGGCTGTAATTCTGTCTTACCCAATGAGGAGAGGGAGTCCCCGGATAGCGGAGATTCCAGTGTACATAATTGAATAGAGAAGGGGCTTAGGTGAGTAATCGGGGGGGGGGGGGGGGGGAGTGCAGAGAGAAGGGTTTTTTTATCTTCATGCATAGAGTGCATGAACGTAAAAAAAAAAAAGCCTTGAGCCCATTAGAACCACTTAAATGAAGGTTATAGCAGGTATCTTGGACAGTCTGCACTTAAGCAGAAATTCATATTTTAAAAGTGTACAATCGAATATGGAATAGCTCTCTTCCATTTGGACCCAAAGCTGCTGTACTAGAATGGCACCACTTTAGAATTCTTGGGACATTACAATAAATGTTTTTTGTAGAAATAAGTTAAGTTATGAAACTCTTGGTGATTGTAGCAGACAGCAGTTAGTAAGAGGACCCATCAGCAGCTGGCATGAGTACTGGTCAGAATGTAAGAGGGGCCTGAATTTGCTGCTAGCAGAGACCATTCTGGCCCAAGGCCCCTCCCATTGTCCTGCTGCTCAGGGATGAAGTAAGGTATGCAAGCACCTGTAATAATGAGACTATACCATCTTTGGGTATGGCGCATTCTTTAGGTTTGAGGCCCACCTCCAGAAATGAGGACTGTCCACGCGTTCTTTTGTCTTTAAGCGTGTTTTTTTTTTTTTTTTTTTTTTTTTTTTACGCCACTTTCACCTCTGCTCTTCCAGGCCTGACACATTCCACACAGTGCAAATTCAACATACACAGGATAACTGCAAACTCTTCTATTTAGAAAGAAGGCTAAGAGACAAAAAAAGGTAATGACCTACTGCGCTTAAATGGGGAAAAAACACTAACAAGCTGCTGTCACCTAACCTGACTTCAATAGGTACAATGCAATAATTCAAAAATGTTGAAGCGCTAGCAATATATCACAAATAAGGATAGATATAAAATGAGCATATACACAGCAAAAACATAAAATATGAATAAAGTGACAATTCAATGTGCTGATCCAATCGGATCAAATAAAGTGCTGCTGATAGTGAACAGGTAAACCTGTACTCATACAAGTGAACCCTTTTCCGAAACCAACAAACCAGCCACCCCTTGTCCACATGGGGGACTGATGGCATATAATCAAGTGACCCCTCTGGCAGTGAAGACACAGCAAAAGTGACCAATAAAATGTAATCGCTCCTAAAGATTAATAGATGCACATATGAACATAAAAATGTCCAGAAAGCACTGTATATCAATCACACAAATGCTGGTAATCCGTGTGGCTATCCAAAATGCAGAATGGCTGCAGTGTGGCTATCCAAAATGCAGAATGGCTGCAGATCAACAACTATGTGCTTGTGGTAGGTGATCTTCAAACCGGGTGATATGAATCCTAAATGGCAGAAATGCCCCCTCCCCTCCAAGAAGTGACCACAAGTGCCAGCTCGCCCTATGAATCTCACCACGAAGCCACGTCCAGACCAAGATGTTGCATGGGATCCTCTGTCACTAGTAATCTCAGGTCACACTCCCCACCGAGCCATACCGTCAAAGATATAAGCACAGAACATCCTCCATCGTGTAAAACCATTTATTAATCCTCAAATAGTAAATTAAAATTGCTCACTCACATGTAGAAAAGGATAGAAACTCTTTGCCACCACTTAGTATGGGTGTACTGCATGGATCTTATGATAGAGCACAAAATGGCATCCAACCGGAGTGCGTCACCGGAACTGATGTACCGTTGCGTCACGACCTCATGACTTCCTCAGGGTATGAATACAGGTTTACCTGTTCACTATTGGCAGCACTTTATTTGATCCGATTGGATCAGCACATTGAATTGTCACTTTATTCATATTTTATGTTTTTGCTGTGTATATGCTCATTTTATATCTGTTCTTATTTGTGATATATTGCTAGCGCTTCACCATATCTTTGAAACTCTTCCATTGTTTTCACTACAGGCCCCCCCATAGGTGGGTTCACCAACTGATTCTGTCCCGGGCATACCTCAAAGGGTTCACATTCCCAGGCTATAGCCTTGCATGTCAGTATATATGGGGAAGCCTCTTCCAATCGCCCTCTGCCCCAAACTCTTCCGGTTCTAGAATATAAAGGATATACTAGTCCCACCTGATATTCCCATCCAGAGGAGGTACCGTATTAAAATGGGCACCTGGTGAGAGTACCAATCCGCAGCTAGTGAGATATTGGTCAGCACCTGGTGAGAGCACCAATCAGTAGTTGGCAAGAGTACTGGTGAAGGTACCAATCAGCACCTACTGTCCTGCACAAAGCTTATTTAGATATGCAGTATAAAACTTAATAGCTTACCTTTTTAACATTCACCTTTTAAACAGATCCCATTCTCATGTATGCCTGAAAAAGGATCACAGAAATGTTCAGTTCTCTTCCATGAATATTCATCTGACTTCTAGATTTCTATTTGGAAATCAAACGCACCTCTATGCATGCTATCTCATGTATGTATAAATGTCCACCAGACTCTATATAGCACTAAGTATATAACGCCAAGGTTTATCCTCAAGCAGGAATTTCTTCCCAACCAACAAAGCTAAAATTTGTTTTGCTCTCTACCCCCTACCGCCTGCCCCCTGAGACCGCACATATGCCTCTCTGTCCCTTGGCCTATGATATGAAATGTTTAATGAAATGGCCCTGAAGGGCCAGCAGGGTAATTGCAAGCTGGAGATGCTGTGGTTTCCTTGCAGATGTAATAAGATCTGATGGTACTACTGCCTTTAACCCTGTCTGTGCTGGAGGGAAGTATTACAGACTTGAAGATGACTGTACAAGTTATAGCCTGGAACTTGGTGACAACAGAAAGTTCTGACAAGCTAATAATTATTATTATTATACAGGATTTATATAGCGCCAACAGTTTGCTCAGCTCTTTACAATATAACGGGAGACAATACAGTTCAATACAAGAGGGATAGGAGGGCCCTGCTCCTTGGAGCTTACAATCTAGGAGGGAGGGGCTAGTGGTACAAAAGGTAGTAACTGTGGGGGATGGACTGGTTGGAAGAGTAGAAGATTCCAGTATTAGCTGAGGGCAGGATAGGCATCCCTGAAAGATGAATTCCTCTAAATCAAAATGGATAAACTTGGCATGGTAGATTAGACTTCTAAAGTATACCTTTTTATGAATAGATACAGTGTGATAATGAGGTTGGAATTTTAGTAACTGCACTTAAAGTGGTACGTAAGGCAAACCTTTTTTTTTTTTTTTTTTTTTTTTTTTTACCTTTTGTGTATTCTCTGCATTAAAGCAAAAAACCTTCCAATGTCTTGCTCCCAGCTAGTGGTCCAAGGTACCAGCAAAACATGCAGTCAATGTGCCTAGTTCGTCCCATTCCACCAGTGTAAAGTGATTCGCTTTGTCATTAAAGAACAGCTGATCAAAGTACCATCTCGCTCCCAGCTAGTGGTCCAAGGTGTCATCAAAACATGCAGTCAATGTGCCTGGTTCGTCCCATTCCACTAGTGCAAAGCGTTTCGCTTTGTCATTAAAGCACAGCTGACCAAAGTGCCATGTTGCTCCAAGCTAGTGGTCCAAAGTACCTTCTTGCTCCCAGCCTTGTAGCAGCAGCCTCCCCCCCCCCCCCCCCCGAATAAAGAGACCACACTTCATGCCCCCTGTGTGGCATCACTACCCAAAAAAGACATAACAGGAGGTGTGGATTTTCACCTTTTATAAGCTCCAGTGACTTTAAATTCATGATCCTTATTGGATTATTGGATCCAGCTAACCAGAGGTCATATGGGGACAGAAGGGTTGCCACCTCATCCCTTTAAAACTGAGTACATATATTAATTACACCAGTTTTGAGGCTAATGTAATGCAGGTAAGGTACTAAGTGATTTTATTACCTCCTTTTAATCAGCCAAAGAACCTGTGTGTTCGTTTTAAAGGGATGAGTTGGCAACCCTAGGACAGGGAGCTTGTGCTCGCTCAGCATCCTTTTGCAGTAGAACAAGTACTGTTTCTCTACAGTATAGTAAACTGGTAAGTGGTCCTTTTTGTTGTTTGGACCCCTTTTCACCAGTTCATTGTTGTTCTGTGAACCGTGTATATTCACCTGCTGGATCAAATTATGGGGTCCCTGCTGCCGAATTGCCAGCAAATTGGATTTCCCATTATTTGCTCATCTGCAGTCCTGACAATTCTCTGGTGCTCTGCTTGTTCCAGGTCAGTAACTCACTAAGTACTCATGGAGTACAGCTCCAAAGTTTGGATATTCAAAGATGATTTAGCAGTTGTAGATGCCATATTTCTACAGTGACAGGCCTGACAGGCTCTTTTCAAGTCTGTCCAAAACCATTTAAGTGGAGTTTTAATAATCCCAACCTAACTTTATTCATGTGGCCTCTTGAAGTGACAGCAGAGCAGAGCTGCAGTGCCATTTGTATGACTGCTTGTCAGGCATTGTGGTGGGAGGGTTTGGAAGTAGCAGACAAAGTTATAAAATGAAACCATGTCTTCTGATGCACCCTGTGCGGTTATACAGTCTTGCAAGAGTATTCAAATTGTAATAACCTTTGCCTTATTTGTTATGTGGTGAATGAAAACGACGATCCAAACAGATCTTGATAAGTAGTTTTTGGTGTGGTGTGTTATGTTTTATAAAACAAAGTATGTGTATGTATATTCTAATATTTTTATTTTTTTTAGATCCTATTTACCTAGGTGGCTGCAGCATCAATATAATGCTGTAACTATCCCCCGCCGATTCTAACGGTGAGGACTGAGTGATCAAACACCACTGATCTCTCAGTTCTCCCTGCTGCTCTTTCCCCCAAGCTCTAACTGAGACACTGGGCTATTGGGGGGGCAGGAGTGACTGGCTGGTTTAAAGTCGGGATCTTTCCCCAGCCTGGACCGGCTGAATGACGTCATCCGACAACGGGTCACAGGAGTACAGAACAAACTGCACTCCTGTGATCCACAGACATACAGCCGAAATAGGTTTGGCTGGACTTCTTAAAGACTGAAAACCGTTTTTAACTTTTTGGCATGTGTTAGTAACACTGTACGGTTCTTTGAAACTACTTAGTATACACTGGTGAAATATATCTTGTTTTTTCAGAACTAATACAGCAAACGTTTATTGGTAAATAGTAATAGCTCTTTCAGTTTTTTTTGTTTTTTTTTTGTTTTGTTTTTTTTATATATTATCAAAGGAAAACTGACCCAAAGTCGTAACATTAAACCAAAAAATGTTTTTTATAAAATACTTAGAACTTTTTATTTCTTGCCATTCCCATAACCCACCACCAGAAAACAGCACAAAATAAATTCTGTTTTTGCAAAGGACCACAGAAACACCACATATCTTGTATTCTATTGATAAAATGTTTTTAGTTTTTTTTTTTTTTTTTTTTTTTTTTTTTTTTTTCTCGGATATTAAAGGTGCAGGAACTCCCCCAACCCTCCATCCCCTTCCCACAGTGGAGCATGCCATGTCATATGGTGGGTGTGGCCAAATTGCACAGTGGGAGGGTCTTAAAGAGGCATTGTTAAAGCAATGCGTGCATAACACAAGTGCAGGGTTCAGGACTGCGTAATACACAGGAGGGCGATACGCACAGAATGCGGGGTTCAGGAGGGTGTTAGGCGCAAGGTTCAGGGGTTTGCTATGCAGAGAGTGAACTTTTCTGCCCCGGCATCCAAAGCTCACCTCTGCACCCTTCCCTCGGACTATCTCTGCAACTACCTCCTAACCCTTCCTCCACTACAGCTAACCTCTGCATGCAGCTACGTCAGCTTGACCCCCTGCTCCCCCACTGCCCTCACCCACTGCACAAACATTCTCCCATGTGCTCACCTTCAGCCGTTGGTCTCACATTCTACACAGTCCAGCCATTGGTCTCGCGTCCCACTGCGGCTCCACCTCTCCACCACTAGATGGCGGCAGTAAGGTCGTCCAGCAGGGGGCGTTGCAATCCAAGCACCAGGCTGTTTCTCAGCCAGTATGTCACTGTCTGTCTGAAGCCCATAAACCCTGTGCCCCGGCAGCTGTCTTTCTGTGTCCACCCTGCAGGGGGCAGTGCCATGCAGGGGGGGGGTCTGAGGGAGCTGCCGGGAGACTCACGCTGCTACTTTTAACACAGAAGTCGAGCTTCTGTGTTTACAAGTGACCATAAATAGTGGTGACCGTGAGCCGGGTCATTGCTGGAAGTGGCAGAATGGTGATCTGGCTGAATAAAAAGCCCTGCATTTTTTGTTTGGTTTGTTTTTTTGTGTTTTTTTTTTTTTTTTTTTTATTTCTTTTACATTTTGTCTCTTCTAGCTAGACAACAAAAACACATTTTGAGGAACTCCTCAAAACTGGAGGAACAGTTGTGCATGTCAACCAATCAGCTTCTATCTTTCAAAGGTTACCTGAACATGCTGAGGATAGAAGCTGATTGGTTTCCATGCATAGCTGCTCCATATTCTACCTTCATGTAGTTGAGAGCTGGCTGTCCCTTTTCCACACCATTAGTATGGACCTGGAGCTGACGGTGGCAGCAAGGTCTCCATATTGTAGAACAGCATGAACACTGGTACGAATATGCGTGTTCCCAAAGAAGACCTGCTTAACTGGGGCCACATATATGTGCACTCTTCTGCAAGGCTAAAGTGTAAAGCTTTTGCTGTGTTCTATTTCTCCTTTAGAAACCCCATCGTGCTCTGGGAATCCTTGCTCATAGGTTTATGAATGTAATGTGTTCTCGGACGTTTCGTATTGCGAAAAATTAGTAAAACGAAACGTGGTTTCCCATAGGAATGCATTGAAAACCAATTAATTGCGGAGGTCAGAAAAAAGTAAAAAAAAAAGGCAGTCTTTTAATCTGTTCAAAACTCTTTATAAAGTGCACTTTAAAGGCATAAATACTGTACAGGGACACAATTAAAAATTTCCAGAATGGCTCCAACACCTCCACACTTGATGCCACGTGCTCCCCACAGACTCCAGCATGCACAGGGCCAGCACTATAAACCTCCCAGGCGCAATTCATCCTGGGAAAACTTGTTTCGTATTGTGAAAATAATTTGTAAATGCATTTGTGATAATCAATGAATCCGTTCCAGAGGTCAGAAAAAAGTCAAGTCTTATCTGTTCAAAACCCTTCATAAAGTGCGCTTTAAAGGCACAGGGCCGGCGCCATAAACCTCCCAGGCGCAATGCATTCTGGGGAAACTTGATTTGTATTGCAAAAAAAAATTCATAAACCGAGGCATTATTTTGAATAGATTTTCATTTGTAAACCAAAAATTACGTTAACCGAGGCGTTCGTACACCGAGGTACGACTGTATGTAAATGGTAATCGATATGTCTAACAATGTAAACCTCTCAAAGTGTAAAAAGCCATTACAATTTCTTTTCTTTCTTTTTCTTTTCTTTCTCTTCTTTCTCTTTCTCTCTCTCTCTCTCTCTCTCTTTCTCTTTCTCTTTCTCTTTCTCTTTCTCTTTCTCTTTCTCTTTCTCTTTTTCTCCTCCTTCTCTTTTTCTCCTCCTTCTCTCTTTTTCTCCTCCTTCTCTCTTTTTCTCCTCCTTCTCTCTTTTTCTCCTCCTTCTCTCTTTTTCTCCTCCTTCTCTCTTTTTCTCCTCCTTCTCTCTTTTTTCTCCTCCTTCTCTCTTTTTCTCCTCCTTCTCTCTTTTTCTCCTCCTTCTCTTTTTTTCTCCTCCTTCTCTTTTTTTCTCCTCCTTCTCTTTTTTTCTCCTCCTTCTCTTTTTTTCTCCTCCTTCTCTTTTTTTCTCCTCCTTCTCTTTTTTTCTCCTCCTTCTCTTTTTTTCTCCTCCTTCTCTTTTTTTCTCCTCCTTCTCTTTTTTTCTCCTCCTTCTCTTTTTCTCCTCCTTCTTTTTCTGAAAACCCTCCAAAATGATCTGTTCCCCTCTCTTACTGTACTACTCTGTATGTGCCTCTTCTTCCTTTTTGTGGTGTTTTCTACACAGAAGCAGAAATTTTAGGTTTTGGATAGACCGACCCTTTAAACTATGCCCTGTAAGTGAAGACAGACCTAGAATTTCCAGTTTCCAATATAATGAAACGCACAGAGCTGAGATGTTCCCTGCTGCAATGAAGTTATATCTCGGGCTTCAGTAATCTGTCTTCTGCAGACAATGTACATTTTACACAGCCGCACCAACAGAAGTGATGTTCTTCCAGCAGATGTATTGATATTTGCATTTATTTGAAATCACCGTGCCAGTGATGAGGATTTATCAATCACACATGCCATATGCTATTTATATAAGCCATGGCATGCTAGGATGGGTAAAAGTCCCACCAGGCTGTAGTCGCACACCCTCCTTTTCCTGGTTCCTAGGCAACTATTCTAACACTTTGGCTGCATTGTGAAGAGGTTGAAGTAAGGATAGATAAATTGTGATGGAACAACGAGACGGCAGGAAACATGAACTTGCTGCTTTGTGGTTTACCTATTAGTGGTGATCTGCTATCAGGTCTTTTTGAACATGATGATATTTCTATGTAAAGCTAAAGACCCAGCAAATGACTAAATACAATGCTTAAGTACACATAAATCAGCTAGAATTCCTTCTAAGATATGTAATTCTGTGCAGCCAGTCCTTAGATTTACACAGACCTGCCGTACAGCACAGCTAACCTGTGATCTGTCTTTTCTTTACTGCAGTTTAAGCCGAAAACATTGTCGTGGTCACAGCATGGTGACATTCATACATCCGAATATGTTTGGCTGGTGGAACTGCTGCCAAATGCAACCCATTCAAGTGAATGGGACCGCGGCGCAACTGTGTCTAATGCATGCGGTGTGGTGGGCTTTCATTGGTTAAACAGGTGCTCAGGAGGTTACACATGGCTACTTAACCACCAATTAAAGTATAGGTAAACCCCCCCCCCCCCCTTTAAAACCATTCAGTAAAAAAATGAAAGTCAAAATATTTGTGTATAGGTCTACAGACTTCACAAATACCCATATCCGACCCCCCCCCCCCCTTTATAAGTGATCACATACCCTCTGTTCTTTGCTGTATAAAGAGCCGGGGGGAAGAGAAACAGCAGTACACCGTCAGGCGTGTCAGCACAAGCCTGATCATTGAATTAGTTCCCAGCACAGCAAGAAAATGTGCTATGTTGTGCTCTTCTGATTAGTGTGGTCAGTTTAGAGTCACTGTCAGGAACACCAGGGATTTAATTCAAAGGATACAATACAAAGAGAACAGAATACTTTTTCATACAAGTACATGGTACAGCAGGTACATATCAGGAATATGAAATGTTGGGTTTACATATTCTTTAACTTTCACAGGGTCAGTAAATTCTACTGCATATAAAAACGAGGCCTTAAACAATCCCTCCTTCACCTCTGTAGCTATAGGCACTGTGGAGAATTACTACAGAAGCACTAAAATCTCAGCTATTTTTTTAACTACTTACCCACCTGAGGATTCCCCCCCCCCCCGACCAGGCCATTTTCTGCATCACGGCGCTGTTACTTTATCTGACAATTGCGCGGTCATGCAACGCTGCACCCAAATTAAATTTACATCTTCCCCCCCCCCCCCCCCACGAATTGCGCTTTCTTTTTGTGGTATTTGATCGCCTGTGCATTTTATTTTTTTGTGCTATAAAAAAATCAATTTTGAGAGAAAAACTAGATTTACTTTTTGCTATTAAACATGTCCAATAAAAAATCACATTTGGTCATAAATTTAGCCCAAAATATATTCTGCTCCATGTCTTTTGCTAGAAAAAAATCCCAATACATGTAAATTAATTGGTTTTACCTGAAAGTTATAGCATTTTACAAATGGTGGTATATATACTGGGATTTTTTTTTTTTTTTTTTTTTTTTTGTTAAATTTTACTAGTAATGGCGGCGATCAGCGACTTGCCGCAGGACTGTGGCAGGCATTCTGACACTGGGTGGGAACTGACTGTCACTGAGATCCCCAGTGACACCAATACGGTGATCAGTGCTAATAAAAAGCTTTTGTAATATGAGGACCTACCTAATCTATATAATTCATTTGACAACTATGCAGAGCTGGTCTGATTGGAGTCAGATTGTAACATGGGTATGGTGAGTTTTAGAGACTGAATGAAAGCAGGCTTTAGGGACTTATAAATATGCAATCTTTGAGAATTAATTACTTTGGTGTGTTGTGGTGGGTTTTTTTTTTTTTTTTTAATACTGCTTGTTAAAAATATGTAAATAATTGAATGTCCATAGTCGTAGCACAATTACTTTGATTATTTGCTAATTAGTTGGACAATAAAGTAATTTTATTGGTAATAATGTTGACCTGTCATTAACTTTTGAAATTTTTATTTTATTAATATTTTATAAAGCACAATTAAAAAAATAAATAAATAAAATACGGTGACAGCGGCATAATACTCATAAATAAGAGATTAGGGATGACCTAACAATGCACTTTAAATGAGTTAATGGGGGACATGTTGGTACTGAGAAAGCTGAAGCCTGCCAAGTCATGTGATGCATAAAAAATGAAAGGATATTGGTTATAATGACTTAACGCAGAACTCTGGGGAAAGTAACAATCCTTAAGATTTCTTCAGGGGTGCCTTGGCAACATCTCCAAAATTGCTCAATTGTCTACAAGCCAGCAGTTACACAGCCACAGGTTTTTATTGTGCACCATTACAACCTTCTAGCTGCCGGCATCCTACCAACCAATGAGAACATCCGTTAATAAGGAAGACATTGAGTGCCTGCACAGCATCCTTCTTTGCCCCTCCCTTACTTCTTTCTGTCCACACTGGGGTCATGTTAGTTGAGTGATAGAGAGAAACTGAGGGAGAAGAGAAACCTTGGAATACTAGTCGGTACCAAAATGGAAAGCGGTATTTGCTTTGACAGAATAAATCCCCTCTGATGTTGGTGTCCTATGTATGTGGATGTTGCTGCGTTTATGTAAAGTTATTAGTTTAGTTTTCACATTTTTAGAATGAGGTGCATCAAGATTGTCCGTAATTTTAAATGGTGCGTTGACTGAAAAAAGGTTGAGAAACCCTGGTTTAGGTATAGGGTACTGGGAAAAATCACATTTATTTACCTGATCCTCCACTCCCACAGGCTCCGTCCACGTGGTTGGTTAGACCAGGGCCTGCAGCTTCTTCTCTCTTATGCTCCAGCGGTTGCAGGTCCTCTGATGTCATCAGGTACAATGCAGCTCCCATAGCCCTGCGTTGGACATGAGAACATTGAAAAACAGACCACTACTAAAGCATAGAGGAGAAATGGCTGCTTGGGGTTGGAGGATCAGGTAAGGTAACCTGCTCTTCCTGGACCCCTAGATATAATCAAGCATTTAACCCTTGCAGAAAAAGTGTGTGTGTGTGTGTGTATATATATGTGTATATGTATATGTGTGTGTGTGTGTGTGTGTGTGTGTGTGTGTATATATATATATATATATATATATATATATTAGTGTGTTTTTGGTTTTTTTTTTTGGTTTTTTTTTCTGTTGTACAATATATTTGTGTTTGTAAGGCAGCGCCTCCTCCTTTCTGGTCTATTAAAAAATACCTACACCTACTGCTGCCTCCTGGGCTTCCCACATCATTTGATTCCAGGAGGCTTACAAAGGGCACGTGTGCCGACACATGCAAAGACTGGACACCCGTTTTATATGTATGTCTGCCAATGCACAGGGGATCTCTGCCCATGCACACCGATGCCACAGGTCTCCACCATGCCCGATATCCGAAAACTAACTTTTTTTTTTTTTTTTTTTTTTGGTGTGTGTATGGGCTGGATTCCTCCGCAGACATGCTGCAGGTCTCAATTACATGAAAGAGCCCTGCAACACGTGTGCATATTCTAAATTTTTATTTTTGGCACAGAGGAGCTGGGAGGAAAACCTCTAATATGGACACTTGTTCTAGTGACACCTGTCCTCTTCTTGTGTCTACAGGACAGGAAATAAAGGCAAATCCTCCCAATAGGACTTAAGCTAGCCATGGATGGATCAAAATGTGTACATCCCTGCTGACCCGGCCACATTTCGATCCATCTATGACCATTCCTGTTTAATGGAAATTGATCTAAAGATTGACTTTTGTTGAATGGGATGTTTGGAACATTTTCATTCGATTTGGCCTTTGCAGCTCTGATCAGCGTATTTTGAGAGTAGTGGTGTCCCTGCTAACAGAATATAGTAGAACAGCGGGGAGAATTCCTCCTTGCATCTTGTTTGTGTGCATGGGGGAATCCAATTATTTTTTTTTTTTTTTTTTTTTTTTTTTTTTTTGTTTTTGGGTTTTTTTTGGTGTGTGGTTTTTCCCACAAATGATCCATCTTTTCATGGCAAAAGATTTCAATTTTTTTTTTTCTTTTTTAATTCAAAAGGCAAAATAACGTCCTTTGACACAGTGGCAAAGTGGTTAGCACTTCCGCCTAACAGTACTAGGGTCATCAGTTTGAATCCCAACCACAGCACTGCCTGCATGAAGTTTGCATGTCCTCCCTGTGCCAGTGTGGGTTTCCTCCCATACTCCAAAGACATGCTAGTAGGTTAACTGGCCATAGTATGTGAGTTGGGGACCTTGGATTGTAAGCTCCTTGAGGACAGGGACTGATGAGAATGTACTGAGACTGTATATATAAATTGTTGGCCCTATATTTATTATTATACAGTATTTATAAAGCGCCAATAGTTCGCTCAGCGCTGTACATTACAAAGGGAGACAGAACATGCGACAGAACAATACCAATACAATGCAAAACATGAGGGGATCGAGGGCCCTGCTCCTTGGAGCTTGCAATCTAGGAGGGAGGGGATGGTGGCACAGGAGGAGATAGCTGTGGGGGGTGGAGGAGGTTGGCAAGTTGGCAGGGGGTGGGGTATGCTTCCCTGAAGAGATGGGTTTTCAGGGTGCGCCTAAAGGAGAGGAGAGTAGGTGATAATCTGATGGGTTAGGGCAGGGAGTTCCAGAGGATGGGTGACACCCTGGAGAAGTCCTGGAGGCGGGCATGGGAGGAGGAGACCAGGGAACTAGAGAGGAGGTCTTGTGAGGAGCGGAATGTGCGTGTTGGGTGGTACTTGGATATTAGGTCAGTGATGTAGTTCGGGGCAGTATGGTGGACAGCTTTGTACGTCAGTGTTAGGATTTTGAGTTTGATCCGTTGCGCAATCAGAAGCCAGTGGAGGGATTGGCAGAGGGGGGTGGCGGAAATGGAGCGGTTGGAAAGGTGAATGAGTCTGGCAGCCGTATTCAGGATCGACTGAAGCGGGGATAGCCAGCGGCAAGGCAGGCCAGTGAGGAGGGAGTTGCAGTAATCGAGTCGTGATATGAGGGAGTGGATGAGCTGTTTAGTGGTTTCTGGGGTTAGGAACGTGCGGATTTTGGCGATGTTGCGGAGGTGGAGTCTGCACGTATATAAATACTTGTAAAAATATAAATGAAATAAGTTTGATAACTGCATTTTAAAATGATTATAATGAAATGATAGATTCTTATTTGCATCATTTTATTCAACCTACTTCACCATTGCAACAGAGAAGTACTGTATATGTTATCTCTGAATTGTAATATTACAGAGCATCTACTGACTAATAGTATTTTCCGATATACAAATGTCAAAATCCCCCCCAAAAAAACTGTCATCCAGTTTTGTTTGATTACTTATTGCAAGCAAATTGCTTATCCCAGTTATTAACCCTATATTGAGGCGGATGGACAATACATTATTTTTTTGGTGCCTTCTGAAAAGGACCCGGGTAATTGTATAGCTGAATCTGGCAAATGGAACACCCGGGGTTTCAGTGTTTAATCCGTATGACAGGCTTCCTGGCAGAAAGTGTATCTGTGTGGCTGGGAATGAAGTGTACATAATAAAGGTCAGGTAAGCAATTATTTTTAAAGTCCACTGACATGCTGATGGTAGCACATCACCAAGTGACTTGCATTTCATTTTGTTTACAAGATCTCACGGTAAATTACCACTAGCACACTATTATTTTGTACTGGGACCATACTGATTTAAAACCGCAATATCTAGTAATGCGTATCACACACACCGCAAGGCTGGGCAAAAATCATATTTAAAGGGGGATACTAGACAACACCATGATGACTAGTAACTGAACTTTTAGTTTAAATTGGCTAAATACATTCCAGATGTATGAAAATAAAAGTAGCTACAGAAGCTAGCTCTGCAATTGTCAAAGCCCATGCCCCCTGCTGACTGGAGAGTTCTACCTCTGACTCGGCAGGGGGGATGTTTGCCCACTGCTTCTACTTAGAGGGGCTTTTCATAGTCTGCTGCATGTGTATACTTGGCTCAAGGGTTAATTACCCATTTAGGTCTAGGGGGTCCAGAAGAAGCAGTTTTACTTACCTAGTCCTCATCTGCCACATATTCCCTCCAGGCTGTAAGACCCCACAGCCTCTTCTCACCTATTTTCCAGTGGTAACAGGGTCTCTGATCAGGGCTGTTAGAACCCACAGGGCTCCATACAGCCAACCTGACAGCCCCCCAGAAAAAAAACACATTTGACTATGCTTCAGTTTTTACCAATCACTCACTGTGTTCGTTTTAGGAAAGGAAGGGGCTGGTAAATGTGACCTATTTACCAGATGTTTTCTCCACTCTCCATCCTGAACGATCCTATTGTGTTCTTGCAATTGCTGGTAGAAAGGAGAGGAGGGAAGCTGGCAGCAATGTGGGGGTAGAGTTACACAAGGGGGCCTGATCAGCAGAGGGAAAATGGTGCAAAGAGAAGGTGATGAGTGCGGCGGGGAGCAATAGCTGGAACCGATCCCCTGTATGGCTCTTTGCAGCAGGAGGGAGAGGAGAAGAAGCCAGCTTTCAGCTGCTGCAGAGGGAGCCATACAGGGGATCAGTTTCAGTATTTGCTCCCCCCCCCCCCCCCCCCATGTCATGCAGATCACCCTCTGTGCCCACATCTGATTCCCCCAGCTGCCTGGGCCCCGTACAAGAGGACTGGTGGTACCCCCTTATCCATGGCCCTGCCTCTGATATCATCAAGTACAATGCAGAGCTCCTAGCCCTGCATTGGAATTGAGGAAACCATCCACTTCCAGAGTCTGCTGCTGGGGAAACGAGGATCGGGTAAGTAAAACTGCAGTTCCTGGTCCCGTAGACTGAGCAGTTAACCGTTGCAGTGTAGGGGAAGACCCAGTGCAAGGAAGAATTTTTCCCTTCCTCTGAGATGGACTGAAGTGATTGCAAACTCTTACATATAGTATACAGTGAAGTGACTGGCCTACACATACATGAAGCCAATCCTCCTATGTAAGTTGTGCCTGTTTATCTGCAGTCTTCTCTACATCCATTCAAAGTACTGAATTTATAGATCCGTAAAAAAAAAAAAAGGGGGCAGAGAGCTGAAGTTACACACTGCAGAGCTCAGTGAGGTGCTGAGGCCCCCCACACGGCTTACAGGAACAGAGCTTAGGCTGTCAATTTGCTGGAGGTCCCTCCACTGTCACTTTTTTTTTTTTTTTTTTCTTTTTTCCTGGTGTCAGGAAAACGTATCAGAAGTGACTCGTGCTGATAGCAGAGGATCGATGCAGCATACACAAATGGCGCTTAGTGCTCCTAATTTAGACAAGTACACACTATACAGGGATATGCTTTCATATTTCATATCTGAGGTTTACAGCCACTTTATTGGCCCAATAACAATCAATATTTGTAGATCACAGTGATCTTTCTATTGATTGGGCTGCTTCTCCCACCTTGTTCCACTTAGAATCCCCCTGTAGACCACTATAATTAATGGACAGTAAGCGTGTTGTATTATCAGTCACCGCTGTTGCCCTTTGTTTCACTTTCTATCCACCAACTCCTTTTTAGGCTTTCCCCCAGTTGAACATTAAAAAAAAAAAAAAAAAAACCTCCCAAAAGTATTGTTCCTGATGAAGTCACATGACAAAATTAATTCAGTGGGTGGAGACATGCTGATATCATCATGTTATCTGGCAGTGCTGTTGCTACGGGACTCTGGTGGGACAGCAGTGCAAACACAATGTCCATCCGCATGGATCTATTATGGTGCATTATTCTGTAAGTGGGTTTTTTTCTTTTTAAATATTTTTGATTCTATGGAGGTCCTAACTCCTCTGTGCATGGTAAATTAGGGGGAATTATGATCTGAACAAGGTGGAGAGAGGAATCCCAATAACCAGAAGAGATTGCTGTGACTTCCCAACATTCTGGAGAGTTCATAAAGAATGTCTGACGTCTTAATATTTTATCCTATCTCCATAGGACAAATCTTGAAGGCATGGGGGGGGGGGCAGCACTGAGCTCAGACACTACTATCCTCGGTGCATGTTGCTAATGGCAACCAATGGTGGATCTTTGTCCCCATTCAGCGACTGGCCAACAGATTCTTATTACTCAAATATAGCCAATACCATACGTGGGTAATGGTGTTAGTAAGTGTCCCCGTTTTGTTTACATTCAGCTGTAAGATGGGGTACTTCCTGGTTGCCCATCAGTTAAACCGGGCAAGGGGTGTGTCGTCAATTACTAGGAAGCTGACCGACTCCGGCATCCTATCAACCATGTGTCCTGTGCTGGAAGCTGTCACGTTCATGACAGCTTCCCAACCCAAAATACTACACTCTGAACACTGCTGTCTGTCTGCAAGAATTGGCCCTAAGGCTTCATGTACATGAGCCTACCCTGACCACCGGCCGCAGGAAAACACAGTACCACGGTTGCCACGTTTTCCCCCCATGGTCAACAGTCAAAACATTCCTATCTTGAACGTGATTGTTCCGCGTTCAGGAGAGGGAGGTTTAACCTCCCTAAAAGCGACAGCTCCTAAACTCCTAGTAAAAGCCTATGTGAACATGGACACATTTGGTTTTTATGGAGTTTGAGTTTAGGAGCTTTGACAAAATCATGCACACGAGCAGCTCCTAAACTCAAATTTAGGAGCATCTGGCATTAAGCCTTACAAAGAACTAAACCCTCCTATCCTTGACAGAAAAGGAAACTGCCATCTTAGCCTCTGTTTAATATTCCATTGTCATAGTGATTTGGCAATGACACCAGCCAGTTGATTGCTTGACCATTCGTTTTGAAAGCACATGAAACTGTGACAATTGCTATTCATGGCATACCTTGAAAAACAGAACCTGTTTTGGGAAATCATTAAATTGGCAAAAATGTAAGTGGAACTAAACCCATCAGTGTGCTTATCGGTGAACTGGTGGTAATTATTTCTACCACATCCACTAATTCTTAAAGCGGAGTTCCAGCTGAAAAAAATAAAATCAGTCAGCAGCTACAAAAACTGTAGCAGCTACAAAAACTGTAGCTGCTGACTTTTAAAATACAGACACCTGCCCTAGATCCAGCAGTCTCCTCACCATGGCTCGTTTCACCGGCTGTCTTCTCTCCCCGGCATCTTCAGTGTGGGCACCTGGCTGTGACAGCTTGCGGCTTCACCGCCAGGTGCCCACTGCACATGCATGAGAAGCGCTGCGCTTTGTGAATGGCCCCGTAGTCTTCTGGGACCTGTCGCGTGTCCCAGAAGACTACGGAGAGGGGATCGCAGCGGAAGTAGGAGCGGGTACCTGTCAAATTTGGGTACCCGCTCCCCAAAGGTTAATGATCATTTTACAAATCTGCTCAGTTATTAATCCCTACTGGGGTACCTTGACTGTTGACTATTGTATGAACGTAGCCTTTAACCCTTTTGGTATTGCCAACATAAGGCTCACATCTCTGCCAGTGTGCACTTTTGCACACTCCAGGCTGCTGCAGCTGGGAATATGTGTATTTTACAAGCTGACTGTTGACTTTCTGAAGCCTCTCGAGCTGCTCCAACAGAGGGGTGGCATGCCACTAGCTGTCTCAATAGGAAAAAACCTGAAGCAAAGAGAGTGAGTGCTGCCAAATAACGTACGACAGGTGGCATTTGTGGGATTGGAGTTCTTTAGGATGCATAATCACATTTCAGACTTTGTTAAAATAATCTTTGTGTATTCTTACAGAGTAGGACACACAATTCACAAATTTTTAGTGGCATGTTTAAAAAAAAAAAAAAAAAAAGCGCAAAATCTATATTTTATAATCCTTTTTGTTGAAATATTGAATTTGACTGCTCGGTGTGTACATTTCCAATTGTGCTAAAACGCCGCCATCAGCAGACTCTTTACAATAAACTATTAAACCGTCTCCAAAAGAACATTAAAATACAACAGAAGAATACCTATACAGTGTACATTTTTTCACATTTTTAAAACTATATTTTTTTTCTAATTCTTGCTCATAGTAAATAAAAAAATGATTTGGGTAAAATGCCTGAATCTGTGGTTTGTAATTCTATGGAAAGCTTTGATGAGCTGGGTATCCGGGGAGGTATGGGTTTTACTGCAAAAGTGCTCTTATCTTAAATAAGCCTGATTGCCATCATTTTGTTTACAATAACTTTTTAATAAAATCTTTATTTAGAAAAGAAACAGGTTTATACTTACCCACTCTGTGCAATTGTTTTGCACAGAGCAGCCCCCCTCCTCCTGGGGTCCTGGCTCCTTCCAATGCTATGGGGACATTTCTGTGGGCTAGCACCTGAGCCAGCGTTGTGTGTCTATAAGACACACAGAGCGAGGCTTGGCTAAGCCCTGCTCCCCCAGGATCTTTAAAACAGACATCTGCCCACCCCAGCCTGTGACTGAAATTCATCAATGCTCTGCTTCTCCTTTCACTGTCCACTCTGCTTTCTCCTCCCTATAAGCATGCTTCTTGTTGGCACATAAACTGATTGGCTCCTTGTGCTGCTTCTGCTCACACAGAAGTCTAAAGGCATATACCAGGTCAAATTTAAGTTACCTGCATTTAAAAAATAAATGTAATAATTGCAGTCCGCTTTAATTTTGTGGCTTTTTTTTATCTGCCTGGAATCAGATTTTCCTTGTAGCACCACCTGCTGGTTAAATCTACTATTGTAAAAAGTATAGTTTTTTTTTTTTTTTTGTTTTTTTTTTTTTGTTTTTTTTTTTTGTTTTTTTTTTTGTTTTTTTTGTCACTCAAACCTTGCCCACTCCCTACAGGATTGCAAATCACCTATACATCACTGAAGCTTTTCAATGTAATTATTTCCATTGTCTGTAAATTCCATGTAGTGATCCTAAAGCGATTAATAAACCCAAATCCAAAAATATATTATAATGCAGCTTATCAATCATTAGATCTGGTGGCTGGATTCTTTTCCTTGGCATTTTTTGTTTTCACCTGGTGATCTGGCCAGTAACACACCTCCTGTATTAGCGTGCCTTCACTCAAGATGAATGAGCACAGGAGGCACAGCAGACAGCAGCATTGTTAGTCTGTGGGAAGAGGCATATTGTATTAGCAGATTTAAATACACAAAAAAATTTAAGCCAAACTCCAGTTCACACTTCATAATCCATTACAACAAATAGTATGGGTTTTTTTTTTTTTTTTTGGGGATAAAGGTTTTCCATGAATAGATAAAAGCTGATCATTTTAAGCACCGCTGCCAGTTTTAAATGTATTTTGTCTCATCCAAGCAAACTGATTACATTCTGCTGGAGAGCTTGTGCTTTTGAAAAACAGACTTTCTGGCTGAATCTTCAGATGAAAGTAGAAGAGAGCCTAAAAAAGAAAATGAATGCAGCTATCGCATCTTAGGAATTGGTAAGCTGCAATATAGTAAATGTTTTTTGGTTTTAATACTGCTGTAAACTAACATGAGCAGGTTTATTGGATACCCAGCTCTACCTATAGACTGCACAAATTACACTTTTTAGCTATATTAGAAGGACTTCTTAACCTTTAAATCCTCTGTTTCAGTGGCACAGCGATAGCGGGGATTGTGTTTGGAATTGTGTTCATAATGGGAGTAATCGCCGGGATCGCAATCTGTATCTGTATGTGTATGAAGAGCAGCCGAGGAACCCGTGTAGGAGTCGTCCGAGCCACACATATCAATACGATCAACTCGTACTCAGGTAAGGGTGATGTGTGCCACTAAAGGGATATTCTAGTCCCAGAGAACATTCTTAGTCAGAAAAATAAAGACTATATTGCAGCTTACAGGTATTTAGATGGGGTGGCTGCTTTAGTTCTTCTTTATGGCTAAGATTTTCACCAAGGACAAAAAATACCCATTGTTCTTGCCAGAAATGGAATTTCATTGCCACTGCCTATGAACTGAAATGAAAACCCAAACATCCTTCTTTCTTGTGTAAACTACTATTTCCATCAATCCCACATACCATAGAGATCAGAAATGTTTGAAGTCCAACCTAAGTGAAAACCATGGCTTCCTCCATAGGTACAACGGAGAAATGAGGGTGGACAAAGGCACAGGAAGTGTTATTCACAGCATAATTTCATTAATAGTTTCATCTCCTCTTATATTATACTTTTAGGGTGCTCAGTGGAATTAATAGTGAATGTTTGGACATTAACCCCCTTAGGACACTAACATATACTCAAAAGTTAAAATTTCTTTTTATTTTTTTAATGAGTAAGTTGAGGTATTGATACTTTATTTTCCATAGGGGTTTTATCAATTGAAAGCAGAAATAACAATCCTCTAAAAAGAAACATTACACATTATTTTATGGTCTAGTTTTTGTCATTTCTTGCTCATTACACAATTAAGGAGTACATCAGTTTCAGGTCCAAATGGATGAAAGCAATTGTCAAAATACATCATACCCAATAGGGTTATTGACACTTTTTGTACTGGAATTGTGTGCGTAAAAAAAAAAAAAAAAAGTGAAGGTCAAATTGTAAATGACTTTATATACTGATGTATTTACACATGCACATATACGGGGGTTAGACAAAAATTTAAACACTATATACATGATTTGCAGGTGGGAAAGTGATGTTTCACATTGAAAGCGAAAATGATGTAAGATTCTTTTTGCTTCCGCTGTATAATGACCCCTAGCTTCCGCTGTATGGGACACCTAGCTAACGGGTACGAAGCCTCCCTTTTTGTCATTCACTGCATGCACTGCTAGTAAGATGGAGTCATGTCAGAGCTTACTGAGCTTCAAAGAGCTCGCTTAGCTGGTGCCTCTGTGACTGAAGTTGCCAGTTTGTTTGCCGTGTCTTTAGGTACAGTATCAAAGGTTATGACAGCAAATACAGTTTCCGGGAAACCACCGGTTCATAACCATAAGCACGGTCGACATGGTCAACTGACTGAGATGAAAGAACATTGTACAGGATTGTGACCCGAAATAAAAAGCTTTGCAGTCACTTTTGCAGCAGTTTTCTTCTCACGCCTATGAAGATTGAGTCCCATGAAGACTGCAGTGCTCAATCTCTGTCTTCACAGGACTGAGATTGAGCGTTGCAATCACTTTTACAGCAGTTATCCTATCTTATTCTGGGTCGCAGTCCTGTACAATTTGTCTCTTTCGGACAGTTGACCATGTCGATCGCACTTACGGTTATCAGACGGTGTTTTCTGTAAACTGTATATGCCATCATACCCTTTGATATCATAACTCGCGACACCGCAAACAAATTGACAACTTCAGTCACAGAGGCATCAACTAAGCAACACCAACAAATTTAACTCTTTGAAGCTCAGTAAGCTCTGACATGACTCCATATTACTAGCAGCGCATGCAGTGAATGACGAAAGTGAGGCTTCCCACCTGTTAGCTAGGTGTCTCATCACACAGTGGAAACAAAAGAATGCTACATCTGCTTTTGAATGCGAAACATGACGTCTTTCACACCTGCAAATCACATATTGTTACGTTTTTTTTTTTTTTTTTTTTTTTTTTTTTTTTGGTCTAACCCCTTTATGTTAATTATGCTACTAGTTATTGACCGTTGGGTGGATCAGAATGGGAGTTGCACTTGCTTGTAGGTCTGGTAATGGTCTTCTTCTCCTCCTCCTCTTCCTCTTCCCCAGGGGTCTCCAAACTCCGCCTATAATTAAGATACGACTTTTTGGGTGTATTGACCTTTTTTTAATAAACTGGATATAACCACCAAAACACAACTGTAAATTAAGCCTTTGGGTTGAGTCTGTGATTTTTATTCATTTTTTATTGTTCTCAATTGAAATATAACAATTTTGAATAGAAAGCAAATTGGGGGGGAAAAGAAGTAAAGCTGTTGTCCATGTTTACCAGTCAAAGTTTTTGTTTAATCAACAGCTCCAAGTTTGCCCTTCTTCCTTCTTCCTTTTTCCTTCTTCCTTCTTCCTTCTTCCTTCTTCCTTTTTTCCTTTTTTTTCCTTTTTTCTTTTTTTTTTTTTTTTTTTTGTTACGATTTAAAAAAAAAATCCTCTTCAGTGTGTGCAGTGATTTTTAATACTGATGTAATTTTCTCTTATATATTTTTGCTTTTCATTTCAGTTTCTCCGCCACCGTATAGTTATGATTTTGAGATGGAGTATCCTATGGACCTTCCTCCAGCCTACACACCATCTCCACCAGTGTCTGTACAATACCCTGCTCCACCTCCTTACCCCGGTTCTCCAGGGAAATAACATTCCAACATGGGGCCTTTCCATGCAATTTTGTTAGCGTTAGAAAATGTCTTGCATTGAAGACCTATGAATTCCTACATAACAAAAGGCAACGTAATCATGAGTCCTGTGCAATAAAAACAAAAAATCGCAAAGCCATATACCAGCCTTACTTCCTGAAGTGCTTGAATGCAGATATCTCGGACCATCTGTGATTGGGTGCCATGTTATGCAAATTTTTATTTATTTGTATGTGTAATGTGTGAGTGAGAAGAAGGGAACGATTTTTAAGAAGCTGTAGACTAAGAAGAATAAATCTGCCAAACATTTCCTAGTGTTATTTTGATGTGGTATTTGAAAGATGAATGTCTATCATTTGCCAAATATATAGTTTTTCTTTTTTTTTAATAAAAACAGAAGCATCTCTTTTAATTTGTATGCCTAGTGAATTTAATTAAAAACATACTCTATATGTATTTTATTAAAGCCATTGGCTGGAATCTGAAATCTGTGAATTATGTTAGCAAGAAAGGATTAGGGGATGTATTGGGGGGGGGGGGGAAATATAAATATATATATATATATATATTAGATGAGATTTTTTTTTTTTTTTTTTCCCCTACTCATGCTTTAAAGAGTAGGCAAGGAGGATATATTGTTGTGTGGGTGTCTTTTTTTTTTTTTTTTTTTTTTGTTTGTTTGTTTGTTTGTTTGTTTGTTTTTTGTGTTTTTTTTTTTTTTTTTTTTTTTTTTTTTTTTTAGTGGAAGTGTAGGCAAATATAAAATAACTTGAGTTAATCCAGTTATGCAATTGTTGAACTTAAAACAACGGTCACTTTAGCCATTCAGGGAAAAATGACAGGTCTTTGAAAGAACAACCCCCACCAATTCATCTTTTCTTCCTACGAACACCCTTGCCACTTTGTTTCTTCATCAAGGCCAAGAGTCCACTGCCTAAACTCTACGTCAGATGGTGTTGGAACTTACACAGGATTAACAACTCCCTCCTTTTGGGTAACATGGTTGGGGCCACTTAGACCCAAGTTTTGATTTCTGGGTCACATGCTCCCTCATTCCTAGAAGCATCAGGTATTTCCCCAAGGCTCTGTTGGAACTCTGGATTCCACAAGGGAAGTATCACCTGGTGGCAGTATGCTCTTTGAAGAGAAACTGTAATTTTTATCTTATTGGGTAATGTGACAGATTCTCCTTTTTGAATGTACAGGTGAAACTCGAAAAATTAGAATATCCGTGCAAAAGTTCCTTTTATTTCAGTAATGCAACTTAAAAGGTGAAACTAATATGAGCTAGACTCATTACATGCAAAGCAAGATAGTTCAAGGCATGATTTGTCATAATTGTGATTATTATGGCTTACAGCTCATGAAAACCCTAAATCCACAATCTCAGAAAATTAGAATATTACATGCAAACAATAAAACAAGGATTGTACATAGGACAATATCGGACCGCTGAAAAGTTATAAGCATGCATATGTACTTGGTGTGGGTCCCTTTTTGCAGCAATTACTGCCTCAATGCAGCGTGGCATGGAAGCTATTAGCCTGTGGCACTGCTGAGGTGTTATGGAAGACCAGGATGCTTCAATAGCGGCCTTCAGCTCTTCTGCATTGTTCGGTCTCATGTGTCTCATCTTTCTCTTGGCAATGCCCCATAGATTCTCTATGGTGTTCAGGTCAGGTGAGTTTGCTGGCCAATCAAGCACCGTAATCCTACGGTCATTGAACCAGGTTTTGGTGCTTTTGCCTGTGTGGGCAGGTGCCAAGTCCTGCTGGAAAATGAAGTCAGCATCCCCATAAAGCTTGTATGTGGAAGGAAGCATTAAGTGCTCCAAAATCTCCTGTTAGATGGCTGCGTTGACCCTGGACTTAATGAAGCACAGTGGACCAACACCAGCAGATGACATGGCTCCCCAAATCAACACAGACTGTGGAAACCTCACTGGACTTCAAGTATCTTGCAGTGTGTGCCTCTCCATTCTTCCTCCATACTCTGGGTCCTTGGTTTCCAAATGAGATGCAAAAGTTGCTGTCATCAGAAAAGAGGACTTTGTAACACTGAGCAACAGACCAGGTCTGTTTTTCTTTAGCCCAGGTAAGATGCTTCTGACATTGTTTGTTGTTCAGGAGTGGCTTTACAAGAAGAATACGACATTTGAAGCCCATGTCCAGGATCTGTCTGTGTGTGGTGGCTCTTGATACACTGACTCTAGCCTCAGTTCACTCCTTGTGAAAGTCCCCAACACTTTTGAATGGCCTTTTCTTGACAATCCTCTCCAGGCTGAGGTCATCCCTGCTGCATATGCACCTTTTTTTTTCCACACTTTTCCCTTCCACATAACTTTCTATTAATGTGCTTTGATACAGCACTTTGGGAACATCGAACTTCTTTTGCAATTACCTTTTTGAGGCTTTCCCTCCTTATGGAGGGTGTCAATGATGGTTTTCTGCACAACTGTCAGGTTAGCAGTCTTTCCCATGATTGTGATTCCTACTGAACCAGACTGAGAGACCATTTAAAGGCTTGGGAACCCTTTGCAGGCGTTATGTCTTAATTAGCTGATTAGAGTGGGACACTTTGAGCCGAGAATATTGCACCTTTTCACAATATTCCAATTTTCTGAGATTGTGGATTTGGGGTTTTCATGAGCTGTAAGCCATAATCATCACAATTATGACAAATCATGGCTTGAACTTGAACTATCTTGTTTTGCATGTAATGAGTTTCACCTGTACATTCAAAAAGGAGAACTTTATTTGTACTATCCTGATATTTCCTGGACATCAACATTGACAAGGAAAGGCAGCACTGAAAGCCAATCAAACTTTACTGCATTGCATGGTGCTATGAATCTAACATACTTAATATGGTGATTTAGTGGTGAGAGAAGAGAGATGACTATTCAATCACAGCCTTGACCAGGTTGTACTGAAGAAAAGGAATGGTCAGGACTGTGCATAGTGTCTGAATTGGCTCTCTATTTAGACTTTTTAGTAGATCAAAATCCTCATGGTTGATGATAATCGAAGCTGCCAGCTTAGCGAACGTTGTAAAACAAGGATCTGCACCAGCACACCTTTTTGGTATTGTGGTAATCTTGTCATTTATTCACATAAAGTAACAGACATCTGTAATGCAGATCTGGGATTGGTTTGGCTGTTTGGTCCCAGGTTCTATTCCCTGATAGTTACATGGCAGCCAGAAACATGGTAGGTAGGTCAGTCACTCAAGTCAGGAAACAGGTTGTTCTTGTCTTTTTTGCAGTTTATTTGCTGACTAAAACTTGGACGGGGTGAGGGTGAGCCTTGGGATACTCCAAAACACAACTGTAATGAAGGACTCTAAATCTGATCTGCTCCTTCAGGGTGAGAAGCACTCTCTTGAATGTGAATAGTAACTTGATTTCATACAGGAACTCCTCAACAGGGGTATAATCCTGAATGTACTGCTGTGAGTGCTCCCAAATAGGGCAAAGAAATGTCTTTGAAATCCACATGGCAGATACTCGCTGTGCCCTGTATACTGTGTTGCCACCTGCAGTACCAGTCAGCTTCTGTACTTGTTGCCTATAACCTGGATCCTCATATGAGTTTTCTGAATGCTTCCAGGAGGCAAGGCCGGAAGTCTCCCAGTCCAAGCAGGTACTCTCCCAGGGATGTCTCAGCCTTCAGGCTGGATCTTACTCCCCCATGAACAAGAAGAAGCTGTTCCAGGCCCCAGCCTATTTATACCCCTCTCTGGCCACTCACTCCACTGACCAGGGATTAGCTGAAGAGTCATGAATACGCAGGCCTGGGTTGAAGCTCTTCTGCCCACTATATCCTGGAATGCAAGGGAAAGTAGCTGAGCCTGCACTAACAGAACCTATAACAGATGCTAACAAACTCACTGCTCTTCCTGATTTACAAGGAGGCCAAAAAACTAAATTTACCTAACACTTGTAGCCTACTGTAGAGTGCTACACACCACAGACCAACATTTCAGGACTTCATATTATCTCTGAATATGATCCTTGAAAAGGAATTCTTTGAGATCTGGGAACATTAGCTGTGATGTCTGTTACCCTTTGTGAATAAAGGACAGGAGTATCACTATACCAAGGTGAGCTGGTGAAGATCTTTATTTTAAGATGATTGTATGGTGGCACCATCCACCAATTCAATACAGCACCCTACATGAACTGTGGGAAGCCTGTAAGGAGTTCATTGGATACAATACAACTTCTCTGTAGCTTAGCAAATACACTCACTTACCACTTTATTAGGTACACCTGTTTAATTGCTTGGTAACACAAATTGCTAATCAGCCAATCACATTGCAGCAATGCAATACATTTAGGCATGTAGACGTGGTGAAAACGACTTGCTGAAGTTCAAACCAAACAGAATGGGGAATAAAGGGGATTTAAGTGACTTTTGAACATGGCATGGTTGTTGGTGCCAAACGGGCGGGTCTGAGTATTTAAAAAACTGCTGATCTACTGGGATTTTCACATACAACCATCTCTAGGGTTTACAGAGAATGGTCTGAAAAAGAGAAAATATCCAGTGAGCGGCAGTTGTGTGGATGAAAATGCCTTGTTGAGGGAAGAGGAGAATGGGCAAACTGGTTCGAGACGATAGAAAAGCAACAGTAATTTTGGTCAATATGGACCAAAATCTCTGAGGAATGTTTCCAACATCTTGTTGACGCTATGCCACTAAGAATTAAGGTAGTTGGGAAGACAAAAGGGGGTCTAACCCAGTACTAGCAAGGTGTACCTAATAAAGTGGCCAGAGAGTGTATGTCTTCTTACAGAAGGCTGGTTTGTCAAGGGACCCCAACAAAGCTTGTTTGTCTAACATTCTTGTTCTCTTGCTTCACTTCTTAAGAAGAAACTGATTTTAAAAAATGCATGCCGGTTGTGAAGTCAGAACTCCCAAAGCTGCATACATGTTCCACATCAGTGAGTGATGAAGCTGTAGGATCATCATTACAGCTATGAAGCTTGAATTTTTAGAAGGTTAAGAATGTAGGCAAAGGTAATTTTCTCATGACAGGTTCCTTTTAATCTTTAGCACAGAGACTTACTGAGCTCATAATTAAAGCAAGGAAATGCAAGCTGGACTTTTGACCAGGTATTATATAAACCTACTAATGAGTTTTGTCTTGACTGCAAGAACCATGAGTCTTCATAGCAGAAAGAAGACAGCACAGCTGCTGGAGGCCATAGAGGTTAGACTTGTAATCTGACAACTTTTCGACAACCATGTTGAAAGAATTTTTTTTTACTAAACATATAAAATATGTATACATAAAAAAAATTCTATAGCTCACTGAAACAAACTAGCTTGTATTCTGTTGTTGTCTCAGCAGAATCTGAGCTACTAATGAGAATCTGATGACATGTGCCACAGCAATAGACAAGATAATAGACTTCACTGTGTACTCTGGTGGTTCAATCCGTTCGTGACAATCTAATAGTGAACAGAGCTGGGAGACTTGTTAATAAAATCTCCTCATGTATATTGTAGCAGTTCTTCTCCTTCACCAGTTTGGAAATCTAATGAGTTTCCTCTAGTTCCCCGGAGGCTTGTCCACAACTAGGAGGTGGGCTGCAGTCAGAATAAACATTTTTGGTAAATATATATAATAAAAGGTTATGGTTTGGTTACATGATGTCTAATCATATACTTGGCAGTTATGAACACTAGAGAATGGTGTTCTCCTGATACCAGGCTGGCTTCACAACGCACACTTTCCCCTCAGGGGTCATGTCCATGGTGCCTTGGGCTCATAGGAAGTGCGTAGAATGACGATGGATATCACTCAGGCAGGAATAGGAGAGACGTCATGAACCAACGAGTTGTGGAGGACAGTGTTGTGGAGGAGGGGAGTATTGTAATGAGAGCTGCTTTATTTTTTATTAAGTAATGGGCAATAAACTTAAAGCACTAGCTGCCCAAGCCAAGTTTGACACATCCCACATACATTTAAAATCAGAATTTTTTTCACTAGATAATTATTTAGAACCCACAAACAGGATATATTTTCTGAAAGCAAAGGCCCAGGAGATAAAAAGATGGTTGTAGCAATTTTAATGTCAGACAATATTTGTGCAGCAGTTTTTCAGACGTTAATTTAAAAAAAAACAAAAAAAAACACTTTATTGAATTTTAATACACAAAAGCACAATATAATACCAAATTGTTTAGTAAAATTCAAAAGTAGATGTTACGCTGAGTAAATAGACACCTAACATATCATGCTTTGAAATTGCGTACACCCATAGAATGGCAACTACGGTACTTTTAAAATCTCCATTGATGACCCTTTAAAAGCCATTACAGGTTACCAGTTTAGAGTTACACAGGAGATCAGGGGGGCTAGAATTATTGCTCTCCCTCTGATGGTCATGGTGATACCTCATGTGTGGTGTGACCACCATTCACATATACTGTACGTGTGGGACCTACATATGTATTCGCCATATTTTATTTATTTTTTTTTAATTTTTACACTTTCCTTGAAATTTTTTTAGCAATTTTATTACTATTACAAAGGATGAACAACATTCTTTGTGACAGTATGGGCAATGATAGGTACTCTATTAGACCCCAGATACCTCCTTTGCCTTCAAATGTGTCTGATCAAGATGCTTTCACAAGCTGGTAATGGCTTGTTTACAAAAAAACTAAACCAGAAGTGACAAAATCCTTTCCATTTCTGGTTTCATAGACTATGGAGATGATTGGGTAATGTAAGTTCCTCCCTCATCTCTATGCTCAGCCGACAGAACCACCTGCTTCAGTTCTAGGCTCCCTGGTGAAACGGAAGAGTCTGGAAAGGTGGGGGGATCCACCTTCCACCACATATAAAAGTGACCCAGTGGTTGTATAGACACTCGGATCACTTTTACATTACACAGCATCACAGGCTGAAAAAAATAGATACTGGGGCTATGACTGCAGCTGCAGCCATGACCCTGGTATAACGTATGGGTACATCCTCGGGGCAGCAAGTGGTTACAAAAATAACTGAATAAAATTGGACTTTTGGCTGCATTCACGTCTGAGAAAAGTGTAAGCAGAGCATATCCCTGTTATCTTATAGCATTATTAGTTGACCTCCTGGGCTGGGCAAGAGGAGGTGTCAGGAGAGACTTAGAAACCAGAGAAATGCTACTCGTGGTCGTGCAGCAGGTGCGCGAGCGCGCAGACAAATTCATATTGGCGCCAGGCAGGCTATTTAAACTTTACTAGTGCCTGATGTCTATGCCGATTGGTCTACATCATTCCTGATATCTGTATTTTAATATTCCGTTGCTGACCCGATCTGTTTGACCTTGCTAGTACTCTGCCCACACCGACCTTTGGCTTGCTTCTGGACAATGTCTCTGCCTTCTCCCACTGCCTGTCTGCCTTGCCATTGCCAACTCCGGCCTGGACTCTGACCATTCTTCTGCCTGCCACCTTGTACCTGATATGCCTGCACTTGGTACAAACGGATGATGCATTTGTCCCTGGTGTCCCCAGTCCGCTAATCACCTACTACCTACTGTCCACAATCTGCTGGTCTGCTGTCCTACCATTCAGCATCCACAGCCCTGCCTACATCTGGTACAGAGGGACGAAGAATCTGCTTCGATCGTCCCCAGTCAACCCAGTCCCAGCTTGCAACCAGTACAGACGGACAACCAACAAGGCAGACCTGTCAGGCACTCGTGCCACTCCAGCTCTCATTCCTCCTGTCCACTCTATCAGGGGTACTGAGCAGGAGGTGTAAGAGATCGCCTTCCAATTCCCGTCAGACACCATCGCCAGGTACGTGACAGGAGGAGAGCATTTCTATAGGAGAGGAGTTCTTCAGGTGTAAAAATGAGTGCAAATCTACAAGAAAAGTATGTGCATCATGCAGGTACAGGCACTCCCATTGAAGTCTATAGGACCAAAAATGCCTGAATATGCTAAAAAAACAGCTCACATACTTTTTTGAGCGTAAGCATAGAGCGTTGGGTGACTGACTGTGAACAGGGAATGGGATTCTACATAGTCAGGCGTAGTCAGTCATAGGGAAAGAAGCAGAAAAAAGTGTGAATGGGAGCTTAAAGTGGAATTGCTCTCCAACCATAACTATTCCTAGAAATGTCCCCTCCCTTTTCTGCTACCTATCCTGCCTACCCTACGTAAAAAATATACTTACCTATTTTAAGCACATACTGGTCTGGTCACGTGATCCCACAACTCCGGTTCCCCTGTGTCAGTGAGTGGCCAGCAGCATGGGAGAAGAGGGAGCACCAACAGCCGAACTATGGGAGCCTATGAGTGATGGCTCCGAGAATCCCCAGCCATTGTCGAACACTCCTTCTTTTCCCCTGCAACTGGCAGCTCACTGATACAGGGGATGATATCACCATACTGGAATGGACTGAAAAAACAGATACATTTTTATATACATATATAGATCTTTTTTTACATAGGGTAGATAGAATAGGTGGCAGGAGGTGACATTTTTAAGAATAGTTATGGTTAGGCAGGATTTGCACTTTAATGTTCCAAAGATGAGACTGGAAGCTGGCATATGGAACCTAAGCAATTACTAAAACAAAATCCAAATACTTTTATTTTGGACTAAATACTGTATATCTATACAAGCCCCACTACAAGGATTTATCTTTCTGTGAAGCCTCCTTTTTAGCATTAAGCAGAGATTGTTCTGAAAATAGCGATGTTTTCTTTCTAGCGGAGTACATAAATTAGAGGCAGGTGATCCGTATGTCTGAGCTGTGATAATGCGCCACAGGCAATGGATAATAGAATAATTTTAACCTACTTTCAATCTGGCTAAGTATATTATTGTACAGTGTGCAGGAAATCCATTGAATTGATGTCTATTTCAGAGCAAACAATGCAGCAGAAAATTGTCACGGGGCCTGTTCATTTCACAGTCCTCTCTTCCTGGAATGTCAATGCGCACACAAGACTTGTCACCGCCATATTATACACATTCTGGTTTAAAATTAATTACTTCGTAAACACAAAAGGAAAAAACCATGCTGTGTATCGGGATGATAAAAAACACAAAACAAAGGGTGGATGAAGCATGCAATTTTACAATGAGCTTTTCAAATGTGATCAGGGGGCACAAAAATATAATAATTATCAGCTCATCTTACTGTAACAGTCACCTGTCCCGGTTCTCCAGAGACAAACCTGAACTAAAGGTGATCTTTGGGAAAATGAGTTTATGGGTCAGTCGTGGATCACAGTCTCAGCAAGAGCCTGCTGCCAGTCCACATCCTAAAAGTGTACATAGATGCCTCATGGTAACACACACCGATTCATCTACATAACAAAAAGACAACAAGAAAATCTAAAATGTTTTTCAAATTACTGTTATCTAACCAGCAATATATGCCACTAAAGTACTAGTAAAGTAGAAGTAATCGTTCTAACCAAAACAGGAGTAGTGCAATGTCTTAAAGAATAATTCCAGGCATCGGTATGTTATGCATATTTACATTGGTCCAGCTTGGACTAACTATGTATAACTAACTATGTATAGGGTATACCATACCTGGCTGATGCCCCTGAAAGCTGGAAATCACTGAAGTAGACATTGCTACTCCAGTGATTTCAACTCGTTTCCGAGTCCCTTGCTCAGTGGCGACCTGATGCATTGTGAACACAGGATGTCAGCCACTTGGCATGGGTGCCATTCAGAGAATGCTTTGCATTTTGCAATGCAAAATGTCCTCTGATTGGATGAGGTGAAGAGGAGGGGCGGTGACGTCACCTCCTGTGTTCACAATGTATCAGGCCAGCCACTCAGCACAAGAGCCAGAAGCTAGTGGAGATCACTGGAGTAGCACTGTCTAGCTCTGATTTCCAGCTTCAGGGGCTTCAGCCAGGTATTGTATATATAAATAGTTATGTAGCGCTAAACCCAGAGGAGCCGCTTGTATTTTTGCCTTGGTCTCCCCTTGCTTTGCCCCACAGCTAGGCACACACACTCTTTTTCTCATTGTCTTCAAGACCAGTCTAGGGGATGTTTGTTTTTGTATTTTTATTGTAGAACTGGGGAGAGGGATAGGGATAGGGAATTCAGTAAGATACTCGAAAATTAGAACTATTCACACTGAGGACATCCAGCTGATCTCTTAGTTGAGCACTCTTGAAGTCCTGGCTGGGAACAGATAGCAGACTTCTCTTTAGATTGTAACAGCAAGTAGTTTAGAAGTAAGCAGAGTCCCTTTTGCAGTAGTATTAGTTACAGGGCTGAGCTCCTCAGGTACAAGCCAATTACGACAGACTGCGACAGCCCTAAGGTAATGTAGCTGAGCAAAGTTCATTGCAGTAACAACAATTGGACAAGCTCTTCAGAACACTAGCCAGTGTTCCCTTTCCTTTTCATACCTATGCTGACTATCAAATACCAGGGGGGTAACCAGCACACAGAGTCCCCAATTCCTCAATGTCTGTACTCACAAGGCCCAAGGACAGAATGGTTGCCTCTTTCCAAGCCTCCAGTGGTACCAGACAGAGCTTTGGCAGCCAACTCCCTTCAGTCAGCACAATGTATAACCAGGGTCACTCTTTCTAACTTCAAGCCCTCAGGTTGACCACCTGAGGCTCGCTTGGCAGCCCGTGCCAGGTGAGGAAAGCTTACCTCCAGCCTGGCTTGGTTCAAGATGCTGAACCCATGTGCTCACAGAACATACATACCACTCCAAGCATGCAATGGGGCCACCCTCCCGTGCAATTGGCCAGGACTGTATCCATATTCATGCTGCTCATTTGCCTAGTTCCCTCCCAGGTTCTGGAAGGCTCTAATAGCTTCCAGAAGGTGGGTAGAACTCAGACAAACTCAAACTGCACCATGAGCAGACCTGACTAATCAATCACAGCACTCTGTTAAGCAGAGAGCCCAATTAGACTTTCCAAACAGTCTCTCTGTTAAGCAGTGAAACACAGCTATACTTAACCTAACTATACAAATCCTAGAATCTAACTAGGACGGTGCTACAGTTACATTGGTTCAAGCTGGACCAATGTAACTATATAAAAATATAAAATAATGGAATTATTCATTAAAGAAATGGATTTTTTTTTAAATAAGTAAATTTATCATTTGCAAATTGAAATCTCCAGTGCTGTGGGCATTGCTACAGCCCTTCCCTTTTTGTACTCATAGTTGTGGGTGCACATCACTCTCTATGTCATAGCAGCCAATCAGGGAGCAGGAGTTTTTGCCATTTCAAAGCTTGGTTCACACCTATCCATTGTAGGAGTGTTTCATTTTGATAAAAGCCCATCAAAGTTGCAGCAAGCAGCCGCACTGCACCTAAAATGTACTAGCATGAAGAATGGACTTGTTCTTTTCATCCTACTAGTATGAAGAGGGGACTTCCTTCCTCCTATGGAAGGAAGTCCATCAACAGGCTCTTACTGGTAAGATCAACCAGGACAGTTAAAGAAAATGCAAACCATAAGTAAAAAAGGACTAGCATCTCCTTGTTCAATGGAGGGTAACATAACAGATTTTAACTTTTTATTGATGGATTTACCTGTCCTGACTGAAGGAGCAATATGGTGATTTTTGTACGGCAATATATATCTCAGTAAATACTAACTGTTCCCAAGAATTTACTTGGTTGGTTTATTTTATTCAAATGGAGGCAATCCAGCTATGAAAACATTTTATGTAGAAAGTTAATCATCAAACCCACTATGACACATTACTTAATGAGGGAGAAGATTTGCCCTACTGTTCTTCACCCAGCCGTGTCCACTGGAGCAATAAGATTGAAATAAACGGAAAGCATATGGCAGGTGGCCGTAGGCTATTTTAATCTTAATTCCATGTGACAGTCTACTGCAGGAAAGAAAGACAATGGGTATGTTGTAGTCCAAGGATGTTAGCAGATATGTCGAAATTGTGAAAGACATTATAAGCTAAATTAAAAATTGACTCCTTTATAGCCCCCCTCCCACTTGCACACATACATATAGTTCCCAATTATAACTGATTTGAAGGGACTGGTCCTGTTTTAGGGTCTTTCCGTAGATCTTTCCATGGGCGTTCCGTAGGTTCATTTTTCATCAGTCCATTTATGGATGAAAAACGGACACCCATGTATTTCTATGGACTAGCGGATGTAAACGGATGATCATCTGTTTACATCCGTTAATGTCCGCATCGTTAACATCCGTTTTTTTTAATGGAAGAAAACCCTGGTTTTCTTCCGTAATAAAAACAGAACGGATGCAAAACGGTCCATTTTTGCATTGGTAAAGGATGTAAGAACTGGCAAAAAACTGACAAGAAAATGACAAGAAACTGATGAAAAAACGGACGTAAACTGATGAAAAACTGATGTAAACTGATCCGTTTTTTTCTTTGAAAAATGTGACTGAACTGATGAAAAAAACAGAACGCCCGTGTTAAAAGGATCCGTAGAATCAAATCCCTTTTTCCTCCTCAGTTGTCCCTCTTCCTCTTTTTGATCTGACCTACAGCCCTGTTACTGCCTCAGTTGTACTTCTTTTTGGTTTGATCTACAGATCTGTGTAAACATGCTCTATTAAACTATTATCAAAAGTGCAATACTACACTAGTAACGGAGGAAAAAACACTTGTGAAATTAACCAATTATTTGTGATGCAATTTTTTATGGTCGGTATAACTGGTGGGGTTTCAAAGATGTGTCCTTTGTCTATATACTTTGTGCTATAAGGTGACCCTCCTTCTTATCTCAGTTAGGAGGTATGCACAAACACAAAAGCCATTACACATCCTGTTCTTAAAGTGGTTCTAAAGGCTTTTTTGCTTTAATGCATTCTCTGGAGGAGTCAGATAAGCAGCCTGAATATTTATGCAGATCCAGCCAATCCCTGGGGAGATGGTGGTCGAGGAGTGCATAAATAGCTTGGAAACCCAAACAGAAGTGTTCTTCTACCCAGGAGTAGAAGCTCCCAGCCAGAATGGCTTCCAGCCTTTCCTGACAGTTCAGCTGACAGTCTTGCCTGTGTCATTGAGGTCCCAGCTGTGCTTAGCGGGAGGACCTATCCTGCTACAAGTTCTTTGAAAACCAAAAGGGCGCTGCACTAAGCATCTGATCTAGAAGCTTTACTGTGGAGTCCGCCTACCGGAGTCTGAGGGAGACACTCAAGCCCTGGAGGACATTGTGAGTACACACCTAAGGAAGAAAGATCTCAGTAACTGAAACTTTGGTTAACCCCTGATACACTGAGTTTAAGGTTTTCCTGGACTGGAACATTGCTAAAGATGTCCCAGTGCTGTCCACTTTATGTCCTACTACTCAAAGGACACAGTTCCCTAAACCCCATCTAAGTTACTCTGCATCTCCAGTTGTACAGAGTGGGTTCACCGGTCTTCTCAAGCATCTCCACTCATACAGAGCGGGTTCACTGAAACTCAAGCCATAGATCCATGAAGGGCCCCTACACCAGTGGCATCCATAGCTGAAACATAGGATGGTAAGAGGGTTGCCAACCCATTAAACATTCAGAACAACAGGTAATGAGACTTTATCTTACACAGTTTGTCCCCTCAGTTCTTTGGATCAGTGCCATATCATGTATTCAGGATTGTCCCACTAACCCAGATCCACTTAATTTCTCCCTGAACTTGTTGCATGTCATTTCATTACCAGAAAACCTTTCAACAAGTTATTCCCGACAGAGTTTTTCCTCAGTTTCCCACCCCTCAAACTGGGAGTTCCTGGGAGCCACTCAACATTACCATTAGTGCATCACTGATAGGGCTCCAACCAAGCCAGAAGAAATAACAATTTTTTTCCCTTTTTGTGGAGACTATTCCAACCATTCTCACAACATTTATGTGCATGTTAATTTCTAACTTCATGGAATAGTGAAGTCCTGCATGCAGACTTTGACCTAATAAAGTCCCAATGGGGCTGAAGGCAGTGCGGCCTCCAGTGGTTTATACTGTGAGTTTCAGGTTGATGATGATACTGTAGGTTACTCTGTCACAGTTTAAGCTGTTGGTAAGACCTGGGCCTGGTCATTCCTGGTGTTGCTTCCTATATACAGCCTTGTTATATAAGTACATTGTATAGGAATTTGTGTTATGCTGGTCACAGTTTGTAGTACCTTGTGTTACTTGGCCAATTTGTGTCTAATACAAACAGTGTTCATCTAACCTGGTGTTGCTCATTCAATTAAGGGGGTGTGCCAGAGCAGTATCTATCTATCTGGAGAAGGAACCAAGTTTCAGAGGGCCTGAGGATCCTAGGGGGGTGCATTTCAAGTATACCTGCAGAATTTCCTTTAATCCCTTTTCGTCCACCCAAAGCTTATAAACAGTAGATGGGAAGCAGTGCAGATGCGGATCATGTACCTGTACATCAGCCTGCATCAGTGGCTCCTGCGCAGCTCACAGAGCGCACACCCGGGAGCCTGGCAATCTGTATGTCACCCAGACACAGCGGATCACATTGCCACTGTGTCCGGGTGATCACATGATGTTTTACCATTTGATTGCTGTGTCCAATCACAGCAATCACACAGTAAACAATAGAAACCGAAAGTATAGATTGGTTCTCTCTGCTCTCACACAGATTGGCTGTGAGAGCAGAGGGAACAGTTGCTGCCTGTCAGGCTTCATGTGCACTCACAGACTGCAGTGCCAGCCACCCTAGTGTCCCTGATCACAGCCCCAGTGTCCCTGATCGCTGCCCCAGTATGCCATACACCATACCAATGTCCCGATCACTGCCATACCAGCGTCCTATATACACATTCTAAGTGTATAGGCTTATGGGGTTATACTGAATACACTAATATACTCTAAAACCCCTTCCACGTGGGTGGGCCCTTCTAGGAGTCCGCTTGCTCAGCAGGAAATCTATCTGCTGATCCCCGCTGAGCAAGTGGGTGGCTAGTCCCTGTCCACTCCACTTATGCAGAGCAGATGCACTGTCTTCTATGGGTAGCTGGAAGTAAACGGACCGCCTATCTGTTTACACCCGTCTGCCATCTGATCCGCTAGACAGATGGGGAACAGATCCCCATCCATCTGTGTTTAGTGGATAGAATCAGATTGGATGTAGGCAAGTATAAATGGACACAAGCCATTTACATCAGCTGCTCCATAGAGGATAATGGAGGGTCTGATCGGATCCACCCAGTGTGAAAAGGGCCTTATTCTGCAAATACAAAACAATTCTAAATTCAAACTAAACTATTCTTGCATTATTTTTATATAGTATATATCATATTCTTCTAAAATACATATCATACTTTCCTATACCATACATATTTGTTGAAACAAACAAAAATGTGAACCCCAAAAGTTTTACTCCCGGGAGAAAGTTTATCTTGCACATGTGAATTATAAAAACATAGATTTTTCAAGACTGGGGGACCATTGGCAAAAAATTTAACAACTTTTCCACAAGCAAAAATTTTAACAGTGTATGGGAGCTTTTCTTCTTTATTTGTAAGGTGTCAATATATTCCACAGCACTTTACATTTCACCAAATAAAAACAATGATTAACATAATGTAACAAACAAGGAAACTGTTGGGTAATTTGCTCATCTTGGTTTGGATTGCGTGAACCAGTAAAAAAATACATATTGTCAAATATGGTACTTCGTTTTCTATTCTTAATGCATTTTTATGGTCTGATGCGTATACCAGATATATAGAAGTATAAAAAAAATTGAGTTGGGTAAAGTAGATAATGCCCAGTCCTGGATTATCATATAGCAAGAAGCTTTTCATGTCTTATATTTTCAGGACCTGCTTTAATGCCTCATGACTCTCTGCACTTGGAGGCTAACGGTATTTTAAATGTCATTAACATTAGAGATGGAATATACTGCACTTGTGATGATAAGGAATTCACATTGATTTGTGGGAATCAGAATACAATTTAGAAATGTCATTCCAGGGAATAGGGGGGATGTTATTCTGTGATAAATAATAATTTCATTGTACAAAAGCATAGAAACTATAGAGATCAGGACTGGTTGGAGGCTTATGCCTTCAAAATCTGTTTTATTTCACTGATATAAAAAGATACAGAGGTATATCAAATATGATAAAAAAAATGATACAGAGATTAAAACTATAGGAAAAAAATAATAATTTCCTCTACCCAGCATCTTTATCTTTTAATCCTTGCCTATGTTCCAGTTTATCTTGGTGTCCTGACCACTGCCCCTGGTTTTCTGTTTCAAGGTTGCTCATTTCTCTTGCAGCATCCTGTGGAGTCAACCTGACATGTAGGGACTATGTCTCCCTACACTGTGTAAGCCATGTACCGGGGTGGGCTCCCCAGGATACAGTGAAGTCACGAACGAGGAAAGCAACCCCAACACCAGGTTTTGCCAAAACAGAATTTTACTTAGATGTGGCAAATAAACACAACCACAAATGCTGGGAACATACAATAAATTTACATACACCCAGCCCAAAGGCTGAGACCCTTGTGCTGCACAGCACGGCGCCTTCTGATGGATGAAGGTAGAAAGTGAAGTAATTTAACTAACTAACTATAGGCCTGTCTCAGTCTCTGGAGGCGCCAACACTGAAATGAGGTGCGTGCATGATCGTACCGACCCAGGTCTGCCATGCATCCGCTGGTGACTCAGAACAGAACAAATGTCTCTCCAACAAGCATTACTTAGATGTGGCAAATAAACACAACCACAAATGCTGGGAACATACAATAAATTTACATACACCCAGCCCAAAGGCTGAGACCCTTGTGCTGCACAGCACGGCGCCTTCTGATGGATGAAGGTAGAAAGTGAAGTAATTTACCTACTGGCGGGCACAACTAAGCTGCCACACCTTACCCGTTATTACCCTAAAAGAGCAGGAATCAGTGTATGGGTGTATGGTATGAGCTAGCCTGCGGTGCAGCACAACAGCTTACAATCTTACACAAATCTACAGTATTCCCCCTCCCATAACTGGTTCTGTCGCACGTGCCTGAGTATTCCTTCTGAGCAAAACACCAGTCTGGCTTGAGTTTGTGGGATTTTATCAGCTCTCCAATGTGAAATGTCACTTTAAGTTGTGGAGTCCTTCCAATGATCAGTAACAACACTTGTGGCCTGACACAAACAGAGACCCTAACTAACTAACTATAGGCCTGTCTCAGTCTCTGGAGGCGCCAACACTGAAATGAGGTGCGTGCATGATCGTACCGACCCAGGTCTGCCATGCATCCGCTGGTGACTCAGAACAGAACAAATGTCTCTCCAACAAGCATGCGATCTCATCAGCCTTCCTGGCAGCGATCTTCCTTTCTCTGAACAGGATCACCGTCTTGAACACCATCAGCTTCACTAGCTGCAGTTCTCACACCTGGATGCCAACAGATTCTCTGCTCACATGGCTCTTTTCCTTCACCATCATCAAAACATGGCTGCAGTTTCTCTTCCTGTTCACTGAGCTCCTATGTGTAAAACCCCACCCCTTCCTGAATATAGAAATATCTATGCAGTCTGAGGCTGTGTTGAAAAACAGTGACATCTTGTGGCTAAATCGCAGAATGTCAGTAAAACATTTCTAAAACATTTAATTCACAATGAGAGTGGTTTCCCCATCTCACAACTGTGTGCATTATTAGAAACACATAGTCCATAGTCTATGATGGCAAGGCACTCCCCTGCTTCTCCCCCCTCCCATCTCCAAGCTAACAGGCTGGCTCTAGACCTCTCTGTCTATTGTGAAGTCATTCCTGTGAAGAACAGATGTTCAGAGAAGCAGCACTGAGTGAGTAGGAGCAGCCCTGACATTTTTAAACTGCAAGTGCTGGGAAAAGAGATTTAACAAATAGTTTACTGGGGAATGTTCATTTCATTGTGCTCAATGTGTTAGGCTCGGGCCCGGACTGGGACAAAAAAAATAGGACCGGGCATGTTAGACTGAGCAGCCCATTTTTCTATAAACCAAATTACAAATAATGACAACTACCATTTTTTTTCCAGGGACCAGGCGTTACCGGGGTTGGTTGGTGATGGTATATTCACAGGTTCAGTCCACCGCACTGTAACATAAAGGGGCAGTGTGATATACAGGGGACTGCGCTGAAAGGGACATTCTAATGCTTACAGTGCCCTTTTACAGTGCAGTCCCCTTTATATCACAGTGCCTCTTACATTACAGTGCCCGTTGCAGTTATACCCTCCCCCATTTTTTCTACAATCACACTGCCCCCTTTTACTCTCTGCCACCCCTGCACAGTCCTAATTTTGGCAGGACAGAGGCAAGATTCAGCCTGTGTGTCCTCTCCAGGGCCTCCTGGAGGAGCTGCAAATCTTGATCATATCAACTGCTTCCCGTCCAGCAATGTACCTGTACATCGTTGGACTTTCAGTGCTTATACTGATGATTCCTGCCTGGCTGCATTAAAGGAATTTAAAGTGCCCCCATATTACTGACACCATCCCCTGCCCTATTGGCAAAGTCCACTACCCTACTGACACCATTCACTCTGTACTGACACAATCGCTGCCCTACTGACAACGTTCACTGCCCTACTGACACTGTCCATTGCTCTACTGACTGACACCATCCACTGCCCTACTGACACCATGCATGTTTTAACACATTTTAAAATGGTTGTGTACATTTATTTATAAGAGTGTGCGTAAACAGTGTGTGCATATATATACAGTGAGGAACAGAAGTATTTGAACACCCTGCGATTTTGCACGTTCTCCCACTTAGAAATCATGGAGGGGTCTGAAATTCACATTGTAGGTGCATTCCCACTCTGAGAGACAGAATTAAAAAAAAAATCAGGAAATCGCATTGTATGATTTTTTAAAGAATTTATTTGACTTGCACTGCTGAACATGAGTATTTGAACACCTAAGAAACAGCAAGAATTCTGGCTCTCAAAGACCTATTACTGTGCCTTTAAAAAGTCCACCTCTACTCCACTCATTAATCTAACTTAGTAGCACCTGTCTGAGCTCTCTAAAGACACCTGTCCACCCCACAGTCAGTCAGACGGCAACTACTACCGTGGGCAAGACCAAAGAGCTGTCAAAAGACACCAGAGACAAAATTGTGGACCTCCACAAGGCTGGAAAGGGCTACGGGGCAATTGTCAAGCAGCTTGGTGAAAACAGATCAACTGTTGGAGCAATTGTTAGAAAATGGAAGAGGCAAAAGACAACTGTCAGTCTCCCTCGGACTGGGGCTCCAAGCAAGATCTCACCTCGTGGGGTATCACTGATAATAAGAAAGGTGAGGAATCAGCCCAGAACTACAAGGGAGGAGCTGGTCAATGACATGAAGAGAGCTGGGATCACAGTTTCAAAGGTCACTGTCAGTAGAACACTACGCCGTCATGGTTTCAAATCATGCATTGCATGGAAGGTTCCCCTGCTCAAGTCATGACATGTCCAGGCCCGTCTGAAGTTTTCCAATGACCATCTGGATGATCCAGAGGAGGCATGGGAGAAAGTCATGTAAAAGTCAAAGTAGAACTTTTTTGGTCTAAGCTTCACTCGTCGTGTTTGGAGGAAAAAGAAGGATGAGTTGCATCCCAAGAACACCATCCCTACTGTGAAGCATGGGGGTGATAACATCATGCTTTGGGGGTGATTTTCTGCGAAGGGGACAGGACGACTGCACTGTATTAAGGAGAGGATGAATGGGGCCATTTATTGTGAGATTTTGAGCAACAACCTCCTTCCCTCAGTCAGAGAATTGAAGATGGATCGTGGCTGGGTCTTCCAACATGACAACGACCCGAAGCACACAGCCAGGATAACCAAGGAGTGGCTCCGTAAGAAGCATATCAAGGTTCTGGAGTGGCCTAGCCAGTCTCCAGACCTAAATCCAATAGAACATCTTATGAGGGAGCTGAAACTCTGTGTTGCTCAGCGACAGTCCCGAAACCTGACAGATCTAGAGGAGATCTGTGTGGAGGAGTGGGCCAAAATCCCTGTTGCAGGGTGTGCAAACCTGGTCAAGAACTACAGGAAACGTTTGACCTCTGTAATTGCAAACAAAGGCTTCTGTAGCAAATATTAACACTGATTTTCTCAGGTGTTCAAATACTTATGTTCAGCAGTGCAAGACAAATAAATTCTTTAAAAATCATACAATGTGATTTCCTGAAATTTTTTTTAAATTCTGTCTTTCAGAGTGGGAATGCACCTACAATGTGAATTTCAGACCCCTCCGTGATTTCTAAGTGGGAGAACTTGCAAAATCACAGGGTGTTCAAATACTTCTGTTCCTCACTGTATATATATATATATATATATATATAACCAAATCTAAGGACTGGTGCTCTACAATATATTACATTTTTACTTTTTAGTTTAGACATGCGTTATAGCCCAACTCCAGGAAACTTAAAAACCCTACCTGGCAGTGGGGCTGCTCGTTTAGGTCTAGGGGCATGGAAAAAGTATACTTATAAACTAAATATAAATATACTAAATATACTTACCCAATCCTCTGCTCCTCCATGCTGCTGGGACAGTCCACTGCTGGAGCATGGGGGAGAGCCATCTGCTAACAGAGGGGATGGATTGGGTAAGTAAAAGTGCTTGTACTTTCCTCTACACCCAAATGAGCAACTAAGCCCTGCAATGCTGGCCCAGCTTCACTGCAGTGGAGAATTTTATGATTTCCTGGAGTTGGACTTTAAACTGTGATTGAAATATGAGTTGCTTTATAACAACTGTCCTCCAGAGAGCTGCCTAAGGCAAACCCCTCTAAACTGGATGAATTGCCAATCTTCTATTGATATTCAAAGCGAGCCAGTGCACTGCTACTGTAATAGCAATAAAAACCTGTCAGGAGATCTAGCTCTTTTCTACTATATCCAAAATAATTGTAAAAAATTGGGTTTTAGAAAAACTTTCAGTGGCAGATAAGAGAAGAAAAGGGGGATGTGTACAAGATCTAATGTCCGTAGACAGTGATGAAGGAGCAGAGCGGGTCTCATGGTCTCAATGGAGAGTTGCCCAAGTAGTTAGACCTTAGCTTGTAACACTCAGGCACTGTAAATACTGAAACTGAATGAGGCTGTTTTATTCGGATTACGATTCTGCACATGATGTTGCATCTGAATTTAGAAAATGTTTTCTGCGACCTTCAATCACAAGTCAACCACTAAATATATGTTCTTTTTTTCTAGGGAACAATAGTATATTTTATGAGTAGACATTTTGAGTTACAACTGTAACGTTTACCAGACAGTAATTTTTTATTTCACATTTTACATTCTTGTTGTTTCATACTTTATAGAGCAATTCCAGGAAAAATGTGAAGTTAGTTTGTGAGCTATTAATACTGTCCGGCAAATGCTGCAAAAGTGCTAGAGTCAGAAAGTTCACTTTATTTTTCTTAATCTCAGATCTGTGAAATCAGAAGCATTTACTGATCTATTAAAGCTGAATTCCAAGCAAACTTCTAATCACACAGATGAAAACTGTTTTGCTCCCCTACTCCAATCTTGAGCTTAATATGGATTCCTCCGACCCATCAACCCCCTATCCTTAACCCCATCTTACAGCATTCATGAAAGCTTGGGGTTTCAGTCAAATATCCCTGAAATTTGATCTCACCTTCTGCCCCTGGGTATTCTTTGTAATCCAATGTTCCATCCAGCATTAGAAAACACTCTAGCCTTCTCTTGGTGGTTTAATGAAGGCAGCATACATGACCGCTTATCATTAGACAGAGCTAAATCTTTTGCATACTTACAAGAACACTGGAAGTTTCCTTACACTTTTGTTTTAGAATCCTTCAAATTACTCACTTTAGATGCACACTCCTCAAAAATGTCACCCAACCCTTTTGACCCCCTTGTAAAACAGATGCAGAAGCTCCCCACACTCCAGTGGCATGATCTCCCCCCTATATATGGCCTTAACTTCCTTTGCCCACAATTCTAAACCTCAATATAATTTTAACTGGGAACTCAGAGAAACTCTCGACATTTCTCACTGGAACAAAATCTGGTTGGCTGCCACCACTTGATCTACTAATATCATAGCTCATAAAAACTCCAATAAAGTACTGTTTTGATGGTACATGACCCCGGACCAGATACTGTAGCTCATGTAGCATTATCCCCATAAGAGCTGCTGGTAGTATTAGATCCTCTGCTCTTTCCCTTGGCCTTAGGCTGAAGCTCACTCCTGCTGACACCTCCAGAATACCCTTGCCAGGGCACATATGAACTATGGTAAAGTAAACAGATTGTATTGGCAAACTAGAGTGGTAAGGCAATACAGCAGTTCAAAGATTCAAAGTTAACACACAAAAAGACAATGCAATAACAATACAGTACAGTTAATACCTGTACCTAAAGTAATGTGAGGCTAAATATGTACTGCAGTACTAAGAGTGTAAACAATAGCTCTCTGACTGGGAGGTCACGTTCCAAGTGACTTCAGATGGCTAACAATAAGATGACAGGCTAGTTCACCTAGGAGCTCTCAGTCAGGAGAGTCTAGGCTTAGGCTTGAAAGGCAGTCAAATCTCCACACCAGTGCTGCTACCAGACAGACCCTTGAGTCTGAGTAGTCCTTTGATAAATCTTTTGAAATCCTTCTGCTGGCACAGTTGGGGCTCTTTACGTTGTTGCGCAAAGCAGGGTGATGTTGCTTCAAGATGTGGAGTCATTGGGGAAGTTCACTATAACATGTGAAGTTAATGGGGACAATCACTTTAATACTTGAAGTTAATGAGGTAATTCCTAAAAAGAAGGGTTGGACTTAATCAGTAGGAATGAGAAAAAGGAGAGAAGCGCCTCTAAGTGCAATAAGTCTTTTAATTCAAGTCTAAATGTAGAAACACTCACATGTGTGAAGTAATCATAAGCATAAAAACCGTGGTTAACAATAGTTAACGGTGGGGTGGTAACGCGGGTGAAGAGCCGTCATCTCTCTGCGATGTGGGGAGGTCAGCTCTCGGCTGGAACAGCGTGGTGGCTGGAGGGGGAACAGCGGTGAGGCCAGCCTTCATGCACGTCCTCCCTCAGAGCCGGATGGAACGCTTTTCAAGGCTTGAAAAAGGAGTGCACTTTCGCCTTCCACGGCCAGTGCATGCTCCGCAACGCGTCGCAGTGCACCCTGGGATCTGACATCATCACGGCCACGCCGCCGCTACGTTCCAGCGTGCGTTCCATCCGGCTCTGAGGGAGGATGTGCATGAAGGCTGTCCTCACCGCTGTTCCCCCTCCAGCCACCACGCTGTTCCAGCCGAGAGCTGACCTCCCCACATCGCAGAGAGATGACGGCTCTTCACCCGCGTTACCACCCCACCGTTAACTATTGTTAACCACGGTTTTTATGCTTATGATTACTTCACACATGTGAGTGTTTCTACATTTAGACTTGAATTAAAAGACTTATTGCACTTAGAGGCGCTTCTCTCCTTTTTCTCATCTACAGAAGTTGCTACAGCTTATTTGGAAGCCTTGCCCTCAGTGCCACACAGAATCCTACGCTCTTCATACAGTAGCCACTAATACCACCATCACCCATACTACCATTTCCCAGGACTTTGCAGTGTTTGCGCTGTTACAACCCTTCCTCATTTTTTCTTAATCAGTAGGAATGCCCTTTTTTTTTAGATCATCTGCTCTTTCCCTTGGCCCTAGGCTGAAAATCACTCCTGCTGACACCTCCAGAATACCCTTGCCAGGGCACATATGAACTATGGTAAAGTAAACAGATTGTATTGGCAAACTAGAGTGGTAAACCAATACAGCAATTCAAAGATTCAAAGTTAGCACACAAAAGGACAATGCAATAACAATACAGTGCAGTTAATACCAGTAATAATAATAAAGTAATGTGAGGCTAAATATGTACTGCAGAACTAAGAGTGTAAACAATAGCTCTTTGACTGGGAAGTTACAATCCAAGTGACTTCAGATGGCTAACAATAAGATGACAGGCTAGTTCACCTAGGAGCTCTCAGTCAGGAGAGTCTAGGCTTAGGCCTGAAAGGCAGTCAAATCTCCACACCAGTCCTGCTACCAGACAGACCCTTGAGTTTGAGTAGTCCTTTAATAAATCTTTTGATACCCTTCTGCCGGCTCAGTTGGGGCCCTTTACATTGTTGTGCAAAGCAGGGTGATGTTGCTTTAAGATGTGGAGTCATTGGGGAAGTTCACTTTAAGACATGAAGTTAATGAGGAAATTCCAAAAAAAGAAGGGTTGGACTTAGTCAGTAGCAATGCCCTTTTTTAAATTGGCTAAGCAAGAGAAAATGCTGTTGAAGCCAGGAGTGTGGTAAGCATGAAAAGAAATGATAATCCAGTTCAGCAGTCTGCGTTCAGTGGCAGCTTTAGTGTAGAAGGCGGCAGCTTACAGTGATGGATGGCAGCAATGTATTTTAACTCTTATTAGGGACAGTGTCAAGAATGACCATAGCCCAGGTAGGCCTGCATGGTAACAAGAACTAACTGTAATGTATTGCAGTGAAGTGTGGGCTGGTGACCCTCTCATTCAATTCCTCTGCAGCAATCCAGGAAGAATGCAAGTTGTCATGTGGTGAGGGGCCCCTTTAAATGGCAATGCGACTGCGGCGGTCTGTACACAGGCGCACCATACAGCTGCTCCGAATCAGAAACCATAAACCAGACGGAGACAGAAAGTGTAGTTAAAAATCACACCATTAATGAAATAGCAAAAATAACACAGTTCACGAACATGGTCAAAACAGAAGCCAGGGTTTGGATGCCAGAGCAGCATCATAGCCCTAGGAAGGCATCACTCCATAGACCCATTGTTGATCTTACTTAACCCAAGTGGAAACTGATACTTTTTTTTATATTTTTGCCACCCATCAAACTATTGCTAGAGTGTGACGGCAACCAACCCTGAACTTCAAAGAAGTGAAGTAGCAGATTATGGGCCCTATGATTCATTAAAAACATACTTCCATATTAAACAATGTACATCAACAATTTCCTAAAATTTGGTCCTCCAGGTGGCAATATAATAATGACCTTGCTGGGGACCGCTTTCTCCTCTCTCTTTGAACAGATAAGAGGATTATATAAGTAGCTGTACATGGCCAGGCTCTCATTACCGCTCCCTTTTCCCTCTCCCTACTTTCTCCTTCTTCCACTCCTTCCATATCTTCTTTCTCTTCTTGTGTTGCTCATCATTGCCTTACCTCTGATCCATCCATATTTTTTATTGTTTAATAAACACTTGTTTTTAGCTACCTAATTTAGTATGATCATTGTAGAAGCAATCCCCTCTATTACTTGCATCTATTTGTCCTCATAGAATTGATCGATACTTGAGACCAGTTTGCCAGTGATGTTAACATTTGGAAACATCTATTGTGATGTATTAATCATCAATATAGACACTGTCCGCTTTTCAATTCTTTGTCTTGTTGCGAATGACTTATTGCACTTTCCAGTCTCTAGTCAATTATATTTTCTTGTTCAAAACTCCAAAAATACAATGTAAAAGAAATACATGGTTTTACCAGCCACAGAATTTGTATTTCCAACTCTCAAAAGTCTAGGTCAGGGTTTCCCAACCTTTTTACCTTGGAGGATCCCTTGGCAAAAAGTTTGAGATATTGGGGAACCCCTGAAATAAATATTCAAATCTACAGCTCATGTACCATTGATGTGATCAGTGACCTGTTGATATAATTCTTTTTCAAAACAGATTTAAAAAAAAAATAGAATAAATATTAAATCATATCCATTCAATTTGAAAATTGTGCTTTTTTTTTTTTTTGCACAAATGCTCAATTCTAGGTCAAATTTAGGATAAGCAGCAGGCTCGGACTGGCCATGGGGCACACTGGGCACTTGCCTAGTGGGCCGGGGCTGCATGTCCTAACAAAAGCTGGCTAAGCCATAGTAGCTGATGGAGGCATAGTGCAGGAAAAGAAGGCGGAACGCAGGTGCAGGGAGCAGCAGCTGAACACATGGGGTGTGCAACTCATGGCAAATGTCAGCAGCACTCTGGAGGCATAGCACCATAGTGGCAGCAGCACTGGGGCAATAGGATGCAGCCTCCAGTAGCCAGAGAGGATAAAGCACTCCACTAAATCATCGGGCACCTTATGTCCTAGCACACGAGAAGCTCACAGGACAATCATCGGGGGAGTCCAGTGTGTGCTAGGGGGTGCCGGCTGCAATCCTGCTTGCTGAGCTGCCAGCAGAGCTCTGCTGCTTCAGTATCAATGAAGCACATGCCCACTCCACTAATGCATTTCTCAGCATCAAGGTAATTTATTATCACTCACAGCTCTTTAGCCTGCCGAGCCCCCCCATTCCAGGATCTGTCAGTGGATCACCTCCATCCACAGCCTGCAGACAGGGCCGGCGCCAGCATAAGGCAGCATAGGCAGCTGTCTTAGGTTGCTGGGCTGGGGGGCCACTTGCTGGGCGATTCAGATTTTTATAATACCTGTCTTCCGTGCCCCCCCCCCCCCCATCAGGCAAGCTAAAACATCCACACTGCTCCTGATAGGAGAGCCACAGAAGTTTTAGATTGCTTGCTGTTTACTAGGCTACTGGCAGAACGAGAAGAAAGCAGTAGGCAGGTAGGGCGAGCTGCATGTCTCGCTGTCAGAGCAGACTTGCAAAGATGCAGAGGAGGATGGAATGGTGGGTGGATCAAGGTGTGTTGGGAGCAGTTGGGGCCCACTGTCATGCAGGCTCCAATCAAAAATGGCGGGTGCACCTGGATGTGCAGGGTGGGTGAGGCCAGGGCTTGTGGAGGAGAAGGAAGAAGAGTAGGAGGTCAGGGTTGATGAAGCCCCCTTCTGCTCTGTGCTGAAACTGCTGCCAGAGCTCTTCTGCCTGTGTGGGACACAGTTACCCCTCCTGGCACCAGATCCTCTACACTGACACCATCTGGAGGAACCGCTGCAAGATAGGTGAGAGCTGGGAGGACTGGTGCTTTCCAAGATGTGTGATCAGAGTGACACTGTCCCCCTTCTGTGACACTGACCCCCTGCTGTCCTGCTGCTATTCTGCCCCCCATCTTGTCACTCTGGCCCCCTCCTGTCACACTTCCCTCCCCTCCTGTCACCCTGCCCCTCACCGGCCACACTGCCTTCCACCTGGGAGAACTTGTCATTTGCAAGGTGTGTGTGATCAGAGTAACACTGCCCACCTCCTGTGATGTTGCCCCGTTCCTGTGACATTGGCCCCCTCCTGTCCCACTGCCCCCTCTTGTTGCACAACCTCCTCCTGTCATGCTGCCCCCTTCCTCTCATTCTGCCTCCCTCCTGCCTCACTGCCTCCCTCCTGTCCCACTGTCCCCTCCTGTCATGCTGCCCCCTCCTGTCACCCTGCCTCACTCCTATCCTGCCCCCCTCCTTCTATCCCACTGTCCTGACCTTCATGTTCTACAGATTACAGGGGACACCAACAATGGATAGCAGCAGTCTGCCCACTGAGGCTGCTCTACATTGCAGACAACTGATAGCTGGCATTGAATGGACATCCTGAAATTCAAAGAACTCTGCAGATCATGAGGATGACAGGGTTACCTGTAAGGTCTACCTACTTCTATTATACCTTCATCTACTTTGATTTACTACCCAATGAGAATATTGCAACCGGTAGTTGTCATTATTTGTAATTTGGTTTTTTAAAAAATGGGCTACTCAGTTTAAAATGCCAGGGGCCGTTTTTTGTCCCAGTGCGGGCCTGATAAGTAGTGTACAGGGGGCAGCAGAACAGAATTCAGGGAGCCAGCACTGCAAAGTATAGGGGTCTGAAGGGCAGAGCACATACATTAAACATACATAAAAGTGGGGCAGAACACTTGGGCTTTGAGAAGAGCCAAAGAACCCAGATAACATAAACAATCAGAGCTCAGGCAGGCTACAGCCTAGCTGCCAACACTAAATTTCAACTATTCCAGCTTATGACATGGTCCCTACATGGAACTGTACTGCTAGTACATACTGTATATGGTCAAATCTCTTCTGTATAGAAAAAAAACAAGTACCGCATGCCTCTGTCATTGTAGGTCAAGTTTTATGGCAGGTCCCAACCAGCAACTCATTGAATGATGACATATCTGCCTGGAAAGTTATCAGCCTGTCTGCTTAGCAACTGCTGAGATGAAATGTCAGCCACATAGTCTCAAATCTAATATTTTCTGTCATTCAGACCTGTCCCTTGATTTATAGGCCAACAAGTTTGTAGCACTAGCAAGCAGGAAACAGAGTGCACTATGTAATGAGCAAATATGGCTGCCATTACATAGAAATGGAATTGCAAATTATGTATTCATAGAAATACATTTTCTAAAAATGTACATATATAAGATATATTTATATTAAAGTATAATCTATTACTTTTTTAGTTTTGGATAGAGTAGGGAAGAGCTCAAGAGTGATGGGAAAACTTTTTTTTCAGTTTTCCATGTTGGATAGGGTAAGAGAGGGTTATAACTGCTGACGGCTTATTTATTGATTTATTTATTTTTGCCCTCTGTGTCCTGTTGAGATTTCCTACACTCCCTAATATATAGCCATAATAGGAAGTAAGAGGAAATCCCTCCAAAGTGATAGAATCTGTGGTTGTCACCAGTGTCCTCATTGGAAGACTTCTGTTCTATTCCTATTTTGGCGACCGCTCATAATTTGGGATTTTCTTTTACTTAAATATTTGGTGATAAAGGTCAAATAGACAAATAGAAAGGGTGAATCTCCTTAACGGGGACACAGACAGCAATAAAAAATTGCCAGGTGTTCAAATCCCTCTCCCCTCTATCTAAAAGTTAAAAAAAAGTTTTGCCTTCAATAGAACCTTAGGGCTACTGCAGGAATCCCAAGTGATATTAAATATAGAAATGAAAGAAGAAAAAGTCCACACAATATAAACAGTCCTATGGGCGATGACTGCAATTAATTCCTGAAAAAGTACTCAGCGGTGAAATTATACTTTTAATATGAGTTTCATCAAGTGAGTCTGGAAAAGTAGTTATGTAAATGGAGAAGCTTTTATACAACATAAGCCATATTGACCTTTGCTTTAAGTATTCTATGTAGAACAATGGATATTTCAAGAGATGCATACACCCCTCTATTATTGCAAAAAAGTTACACAATGCTCCATGTCTGAAATATTACTCATTGAAAATGCTTTGATTGCAAATGCCACACGAGCTACCTGACATTTATCTGCTGCAATTTTCCACTAAATTTCACAATTTTATGGGTTATTCTAATTGCGTAGGATTGTTTTTCTTGCTGTATTTCATTCAAAATGCAAATACCACAAAATTAATGTATTTTATTCAAATACCAACATACGAAAAACAAAGATCACTGAAACGATAAAATCTGCTAAAAGTTACCATAGATGATGTTATAGAAATATATGACCTATACTGGTCATTAAAGTCCAACCCTGTTTTCCTGTTCTCCTCCCGGAGTCCCCCCTGTGTCTTTTGTTTTATTTTTGTCTTCTTCATATGTCTTTAGGTCATCCACATGAACAGCAGGATCCTTTTCCAACCTACTATTACTAGTTAAACAATTGCTGACCACTGTACATATAAAACGTCCTGTTAGCAAGTGGTAATACCAAGAGCATGGCTGCCGCTACAGCCTTGATCTTGGTGTCTTTTTTTTAGCCATCAATCGACCACTTAGTAAAAGTGACCTGGGAGGCTGTACAGCCACCTGATTACTTTTACCTTGCTGTGAAGCAGCGTTCCTCCCCTCTAGCCACCACCACCTGCGGTGGTACCTGGGCTTGCTGCAAATGGCCAGGATCGGTGACCACAAAGGCGATGGAAAATCGCCTGTTCCCCAATCTACTCTGTGATCCCTAAACTCCTTGTTGCTTCTGCATACAGGCATTAGCGTGGTTGGCAAGAGGTTTATTTGAAGTAGTACCCTGCTAGCGTACTTGTGCTAGTTAAATTTACTTCTGAAAATAGAAAATTAAAAAAAAAGAAGTTCTTAGCACCATCTGTAATCAAGTGAGCAGTAATTGTTTGTTCTGGCCTGTTCAGGGTCTCACAGGCAGGGATATTGATTGCTTCCCCCTGTCTCTGAAAGTGGGGTGGGAGATTGAAAACAACCAGCCTGAATATTTATCAGGTTCTATCCAATCCCTGGAGAGAAGTGTCCAGTAAAAATATATTTAAAATAAATGTGTATTTAAAAATAGATTCTTCAGATTTTTTTAACATATAAAAAAGCCATTTTAACATATATTTTTACATATATTTGTAAATGCATTCCAAAAATGTAGATTTGTATTTTTAAAGACATACAGTATGTTTGAAATTTATTTTTAAAAATATTTTTAATATATTTTGTAATAAAAGCGCATTTCAACATACAATATATATATATTTATTTATTTATTGAAATATATTGGATATGGCCAAAATTGTAGTATTTCAAATATATGTCAATATATGTGGGAAGAATATTTTAAAAATATATTTCAAATATATTTTCTTCCATATGGGTTGGAATGGAGATATATAGTCTGAGACACTGAAGTGCTGTGTTCCTTTTCCCCAGGAGGTTTCCAGAGACAGTAGGACTTCTGCTCCCAGGCAGCCCATGCCTCAGGGGTGTTAGGGCTGAGGCCCTGGATGGACTCTACTAGAAACTGATTGCTGAATCTCACCATAAGGGGTTGGGTGCCCTCTCACGCACTGGATCATGTCTAGAAGAAGCTGGGATGAGGCAGCTGTCCTGAGACTTGCGAGTAAAGACCCTAAACTGATCTCTGAGACTGTGTAGCATTCTAGAATTATTATTATTATATCATAATACAGGATTTATATAGCGCCAACAGTTTGCTCAGCACTTTACAATATAAAGGGGGACAGTACAGCAACGATACAGTTCAATACAAGAGGGTTAGGAGGGCCCTGCTCCTTGGAGCTTACAATCTGCCTCTGAAAGTGGGGTGGGAGATTGAAAACAATCAACCTGAATATTTATCAGGTTCTAGCCAATCCCTGGAGAGAAGTGTCAAGTAGGGGGTTGAAATGGAGATAGTCTGAGACACTGGAGAGCTGTGTTCCTTCTCCTGAGGAGGTTTCCAGAGACAGAAGGCACTGGGTACCAGCAGTTGTGCATAAGCACAAGATAAACAGATGCCAAAAAACCTGCCTCATGGTCCCCAGCTGTGAGGCCTCAGAATGTACTCTACCTTGCCCAATGGTCCCCAGCTGTTAAGGTATAGACTGTTCTTTATTCATGGTTATCAAAGGAGTAGATTGTCGGCTAACTGTTGAGTGCCAAGCGTTTTGGAGTATCCCATGCTCTAAGCACTCTCACTGTTGAAAGTTTCTTCAAGAAAATCCTAAAAGATATCCCGTAGACCAGGGGTCTCCAACGTTCCAAATAAAGGGCCAGTTTACTGTCCTTTAGACTGTAGGGGGGGCGGTGCACTTTTGCAATTCAGAGTAGAAAATGTCTCAATATCAGTGGGAAAAAAAATTCCCCCTCTTTGTTGTCAATTGGAGGAATTGCGCACCATAATTGGGGTCATTCAGCCCAAATGTTAGTGTCATTGGGAGGAATTGTGCCCCAATGCTGACGTTACTAGGAGGAATAGTGCCCCATTGTTGGTGTCATTGGGAGGAATTGTGCTGCTTCATTGATGTCAGTGGGGAGGAATTATGCCCAATTGTTGGTATCAGTGGATGAAATAGTGCCCCAAGAGCTAGATAAAAGCAAGCAAATGGCCGCATCTTGCCCTCTGGCCACAGTTTGGAGACCACTGCCCTAGACTGCTTCAGTGAAGCCAGAGTGTGTGGACTGTTGCTTAGGTGGCTGACTGCCTTTGTACTGTTGGGGAAGAACTAGCTTATAACAGCAGCTCCTATGTGGGTAACACTACATTACCCTTTGATTGTGTCTTTAATGTGCCTCTGAACACTACGTAGTATGAAGATGCAATATTTGAATATCAAAGGGACTGGAAAAGAAAAAAATCTTGTTTCTTTTCTGTGTCTTTGCTACAGCGGGCCGAAATTTGTTCCACGGGGTTTCCCTACCACTCAGCTCCATAAAACTTTTCAATCAACTTTGGTTTAAGTAGTCAGGCAGAAAATTCTCGGCCAAACAACAACTTTATCAAATCATATGCAGACACTGGGTATTCTGGCATTTGTAGAACCTGACTGTCAGAATACCATCACCGACAGGGGAGATTTTTCCATTTACCCATTTAATGTGGATGGGAGCATCGAGTGAATTCTCTTATTCAGGCCTGTGTGAATGGCCAGCTTAAAAGAAAATTACAGTTACAATTACTTTTATCCTCCTTTGATCCAGAGTCACCTGATAGTGGGCTATTACACAGCAGAACCGCTCCAGGCTTGGGAAGCATCCTGACAATACTGTCCAGATCCTTACCGCTGCCTGATTGACAGCTGGCTCTGCCTCCCGGCATGCAGCTGAGAACTGAAGCCAGCTGCTCCAGCACCCTGCCCCACCAGTGCTTCCGTGAGTACTGGATGAGCAGAAAGGAAATTGGTGACTGACATTCAGTGCTATCTGCTCAGAGCAGACTGAGAACTGAGTGATCAGCAGTCATGTTCTCACTCTTAGAGCCAATGTGAGTCAGGTGCAGTGCAGCATCACACAGATGCAGCAGCATGGAGGTAAGTATGTATATTTATTTTTTTTATTCCCATACTTCTCCTTTAAGGGATTCTACTGAAACAGGGTTGACTGAACAGTTAAGCATTCTTTGAATGCTGAATCGAAATAACAGTGGAGTGCTCAAATCAAGTCCAACCAGATATAGAACTGACAATTTCTTTAGAGCTTACAGAGGACATGTAACCCTTCATATCAAACTCTCATCCCAGTGGAAATCACAATTTAATATCACTGCCATGCATGGTCATATATGAGTACCCATTAACAGCTGGTCTAGGTTTGGGTGGAAGCCAATTAGCTTACCAGGACCGTATAGGAAGGGCCAAGCAAACACAGCTACACCGAGCAAAGAAAACTAACAGAACATTGGAGAAGGTGGGTGGTATATATATAATTCAGGAATATTGAACTATTGCAATCTCTAAATATAAACAATTAAAACGTCTACTGTCTTCCCTTACAATAAGAGCAACACTACGTGTAGTGGTAAGTGAGATAGTGCCTGTGGTGATCCTGTTCAGTAGATCATAGCGATCAATAGCACATACTATGAGCCTCTACTGCATTGCGAAAGATGTTTCTGGTTCAGGCTTGCTAAGTCATTCCACTTTAATGGAGACAGAAGAAGAGGAATGGCTTCACAAAGCTTTAGAAAAAGCCCATTAAGAGCTCTAGAAAGGTAACGTCTTGTTGTCTTTACCCAACAATTTATATTGTTTCTAGAAAATGGCAATTAGAACAGGTTCTCAATTCTTCTTCTGACAGTGGTTGGGCAGTAAAGCTGGTCACAGATGGGACGAAATTCAGCCAATTTAGCTGGAACCAGTCAAATTTTGATCCATGTGTGGCAGTCCCTATCTGACAGAAGATGAATGTTAGCTCAATGTCTGTTGAACAGGAATGTTGGAAAACATTTGTTGCTCAGCCCCTGCAGCCATTGAACAGTGTATTCTGAGAGTGGAGAGTACCACTGCCAGAATACAATGTCCCGTCAGGGGTAATTCCTGCATCCACCTTGCTTGTGTGTATAGTGCTTACCCCAGGAGGGGCTGCTGAGAATATATTGAGGTCCCCCTTGCTAGTACAGAGGCTGCCAAGCACAAGCACAGTTCCATGCACACCAACAATACAGGCTCAGTCTAGGGAATGTCTTTTTAGAATATATTGTTGGGAATCTTGACATGGGAGAGGAGTTCAGTGGTTTAGAATACTCCAAAATGATCAATAAGTGGACAAACTTCCAGCACAAATCCTTATAGTAGCAGGCACATATGTAAGTTCCAAACACAGGTCTTAGGAGCTTCCACAGGTAGAGCTTCAGTGAGGAAGAACAAAGATCCTTCTTCAGACCAGGACTTCAGAAAAATGCCCTCCAGAAAACATAATCCCTCATATCAGCTCCTGCTGTGGCCCAGGCTGCAATTCTTGTCTCAGTAGCTCTATTCCAGGGGCAACAGCCCCAGGAGAACTGGAACCCTCACTGGAGAGGAAAGTACACTCTGGAAAGGCCTTCCAAACATTTATCACCTCCCCAGCCACCTTCTGGATGCCTCATTCCAGGAATTGTCTGGGGAATGATAAATATTCATAAATATGAATATTCATACTGGTCTTTTCACTCTTCCTGCTCTATATTCTGGAAGCTTCATCCAGAAGCAGGTGGGAAAAATCAAACACCCAGCTAGGAAACCCTGATCAGACAAAAATAATAGATCACTGCTCTACCAACTGCAGTGAAGCCAAAAACTAAATTTTACCCTAGCAGCCTAACTGGAGGAGGGTGCTACATGCGTGTAACAGTGTGCATTGTTACTGTACTGCAGATTTATATTTGACCATTAGATGTCAGGTTTTTTTTTTTTCATTTTTTTTTGCTCATCATAGTCCCAATACAAGTGAGCAGAGACTGCTGGGATTTATATGCTGGAAACAGAACTTTTCCTCACAGTGAAGCTGAGACTGAACAACACAGTCCATAAACATTCACCAGGGGGTGGGAGGATATAAAAGTAAAAGCCTGGGAAGACAGAGGGGAGTTGGAGAGAGACTTTGCTGTGTAAGGAGCAGGTGTGTTGAGATCTGTGTCAAGCCACATGGACCTGGTCCAGACCAGGTTAGGCCGAGAAGCTGCAGAGAGAGCACTGTTCAGTCGAGCATCCAAGTGGAAGAATCAGACTTGTGGAGACCTGTTTGCAGCAGAAGAGTGAGAGCCACCGCCTGCACAGCCACATTTTCAAGAGGAAAGAAGGGCCCCTCATCGTCGAATTCCTACCGCCACGCTGATCATTTACAACAGAACTGGGCGAGGAGGTTCTAATCCATTTATTGATGTTAGCAATTACAAACAGTTGTTGCCAATCAGGTTCTTCAAGTGTCATACACTCTTCAACATAGGCCGCTACTAGTGATAAAAGGACCAGTGCCCCTTGCTGTTGCAGACTGCCCTCTTTATACTGTTATCATGGTCACTGCCGGAGTTAACCCCTTGGCCCCTCCAAGGCAGAACCCTGTAACTACATCCATCTAAGCTCAAACGATCTAAGGAAAGAATCCTAATACTTCAACATTAAACGTTACTCTTTAAAGGAACACATGCCTGTCGAACTCCACCCCCCACCCCCTTCTTCTCTTAAAGTGACCATTAGCTGCAATCTAACCACTAAAGTGGCTCTTGTTTAGAATTCAATATCTTAAAGTGACCTTTCCCACCAATTTCATATTTTAAGGAGAACTCCACCAACCACTTTGCCTCTTAAAGGGAATTACTCTCTTTTTCAACATCTGTAAGGAATAGCACGGTTTGCTGTGCACCTACGTAAGGGCCCCAACTAAACCGGCAGAAGAATCAATTTTCCAGATTGTTTGTGTTCAGGGACTATCTTTTTTAGAAGTATTGGTGTGCAGGAACTTTTTTAAAGTTTTGGAAAGAGTGCAGAGGGATTGGAAAGCTTGTACATTTCTACTATTGTATGAGCCCTGTTAAGGAGATTCACCCACTCTATTTGTTTTGTTTACCATTATCATTGAAAGTGCAAATAAAAAAGAAAATCCCAGTTTTGGGTTATCCCCAGATAAGTAGTAGAGTAGAAATCCTCTAATGGAGACACTAATTTTGGCGACCTCGGCTTCGCCAAGGAATTCTCTAAATTTGCTGGGATTTCCTCTCACTTCCTGTTTGGTTAAGGAACAGGAAGTGAAGAGGAATCTCTGCAATGGGACACAGATGACAAAAAGAAATCTGACAGGAGTTATAACCCTCCCTTACTCTATGCAAAATGGAAAAAAGTTTTGCCTAAAGTTCTACTTTAAGCCTGGACTCTCCTGACTGAAGGCCTACAAGTGAGCAAGCCTAAATTCCTTGCTGCTCATACTTGTCTCACTTGGGGAGTAATCTCCAAGTCAGAGGGTTAAGGTCTATATTCTCAGTCCTGCAGAACAAGTGGCCATTCTGGGCTGGATCACCTCATTTCATTGTGAACCTTTGTTAAGTGTTAAATTGCCTGCCTTCTTTTTTTATCAATCTTAATACAACTTATTCATTTATTTTTCAATAGTGTGTGAGCATGTTCCTTGTGTGGCAGCCAGGAGACTCCCCAGCCAAGGTACTTTGCTGGTGTCAGCATGGGTGTGGTTCTGTCTTTGGCCTAGTGATGAACAGAGGACTCCCATATACCATCAGCTATCGCTACATGAGGATGGAGTAATCTATTCTTTTTCATCATCTTCTATGGCTAGCTTTAGTATTTGTTGGATCTACTACACAGAAAGGTATCTTGACAATGATGGAAACAGTTGACCTTTGTATCTGACTCATTGGCCTCGTTCACATGAGTGGCTGTGTTTTTGACAGCTCTGAAACGTAGTCCAAGGTGGATAGCTTTTCAGAGCTGGTTGACAGGCAGTTCAAAGGTGATACATCCTGGGACTGCGGCACAACCTCTTGCATTGGACATGATTGCACTCCAGTAGACCTGAATGGGGCAATTTCAATGGGCTGCTAAAAGTGTTAGTTTATATAGACATGTTCATTAGCAATGTTAGCTTGCCAGTGGGCAGTCGGGGCGGCCTGTTTTCACCACCCCTCTACTGCCCTTTTAGTGTAGGAAGCTATAGAGAATAATGGCCCAGCACAAGCCTTGCCTCCTTCTGTGGTTATTTAGGTGCCACTTTATTATACCTTTTTTTTTTCTTTTTGTAGGATTTAATGCAGCCAATGTACAGGATGGCCTGTGGGAATGGAGGTTCCTGTTTTACAGGTCATGTACTACATTTTGCAGTACACCGGGAATCCTTTTAGGAAAGGATAAATGTGCAGAAATGCAAAGCACTAGCACTGTACAAGACACAAACTGATTATGGCATGTAGAGGTATTTTAATGCATTTTTGGCTATTTTGTTTTTAAATAATGCACTTAGAAAAATTACCTTTCATGACTGTGCAACATAACCTGCAATGACAACCATAGGGATCCCGAAGGGAGGACATGACATCCAAAGAAAGTGTAGCTGAGTGCTTGTATCCTCTGAGCTGATTGGTTAACTCACCAGCAAAACAGAGATGGCGTGTTGTTGGTTTTGATTGGAGCACCTCTACCAATCAGTAATTGTTTTCTGTGAAAGTGGAAAACTTCTAAAACAAATGAGTAAATATAAGTGAAAGAGACTGCTCCATTAAAGTGTTACTAAACCCACAACAGTAAAATCAGTCTGTATATGTAGTAAAGCATGCTTGTTATATTCACTGTGGAACCTAAGGGGTTAATCCTCTGCATTGTGTAAAAGGATATTTGATCCTGTCATCTCTGATCCTCCCCTTTTTACAGTGTCCCTCTCTTATCTCCTGATAAGACATATTGTGTGGAGACACTCTGCACATTTTCAGTTTGGAGGGTATTGCTAGAGAGGTTTTTTTTTTTCTTGGGAGAGTGCATGTGATCATCACAGTGCCAATCAGCACTGTCCCTTTTTCTACTGTCCCCAATCCATCTGCTAATAGAACAGAGCCTTGGGGGCTCTGCACATGCTCAGTTTGGTGTGTATTACTGGAGAGTTTTTCCTTTTTTTTTGGGAGAATGCATGTAATCAGAACAGGGCCAATCAGAACTGTCCAGACAGAGGGCCAGGGGTCATGCAGCCTCATAGGACAGTGAGAAGAGAATGAAAACTCCTCCTACAAGATTTAGCCAGTGCTCTGCTGGACACTGATAGAAGTCACAAGACTGCTCTAACGTCTGATAGGAAAAGGTATTTAGCAGTTTATATTTACTAAAATAATTGCATTTCCATGTTCTGTGTACTGTGGGAGACCAGTATAGTGAATGCAGGGTCCTGGGTTCCGTAACACTTTAAGTTTTGAACTTTTAGTGGAAAAAGAAGCAATTAACATATGATTTGTGTGTCACTAGGACAAGAAGCTAGCCACTTCACACAATGCAATTCATTACATCCTTATTTCTTCCCAATATCCACACAGAAAGCCAGCAATGCCACATTGTCAACCCCAAGGCCATAAAGGCTTTTTGCAAATTAGAAAAGAGAAATACAAAGTGCACATTAACAGATGCAATATAAGCTTACCAGCGTGTTTTTCTCCTGCCTGGGGATCTCGCATGGCTAAAATAGTTGAATTTCCATGTTGTAGGGTCCCAAGCAGAAAAACACAACACTGCTTCTTAATGAGGTTCTGTCTTCCCTTCTTCTTTATTACAGGAACATAATGCTCAGCTGGGTGCATCGCGCTGACATCATGTGTGCTGAAAAAGCACTTTCATCTACTGATCTTCCAGCTAAGAACAATATCAACAAAACCTAAGCTCAACATAATTATAATTAGAGCTTCGCCGTGACTGTGCTGCTACAAACTAAGCTCAGCTTGGGGGTTCCTGCAATTAAATCAAAGTCTACCGTAAAGCAATTATATGGAATATTCTGTAAAGGAAAGAACGCCAACACTCGTAACTGATATTTTAGCTTTAACTAGCAAGTTGAATCTTGTGTCGGATTTTTACATTTCTAGGGGAGTCAGCAAGAGAGATCCCCAACAATACCAATCAATTGTAGTGGCCATTAGCCAAATGATTGCACCTTACTTCTCCAGTAGGAGTTGATTTACTAAAGATAAATAGACTACTCACTTTGTAAGGGAAGTTGCACTTTAAATGAATGACTAAATGAGCGCTCGTATTACAATGGCGAACAGCCGATTGAAAGATAGCCACAGGTGACGTTGCCCCTCCTCCCGTATACGTTACATCCTAGGCGGGACTTCGTCAGCATCAGTTCCCGATTTTCTATTCTATTCTTTTCTAATCTATTCTATTGTTTTTTCTATTTTTTTTTTTCTTTTCCATTTTATTATATTATTTTATTTTCTATTTTATTCTGTTATATTCAATCCTGTTCACTTTTATTATTATTATTGTTGTTATTGCTATTATTATACAGGATTTATATGGCACCAACAGTTTGCTCAGTGCTTTACAATATAAAGGGAGACAATACAGCAACGATACAATGCAATACAAGAGGGTTAGGAGGGCCTGATCCTTGGAGCTTACAATCTAAGAGGGAGGGGCTGGTACAAGAGGTAATAATTGTGGGGGATGAACTGATAGGAGGAATAGAAGATTCCATCATTAGCTGAAGGCAGGATAGGCTTCCCTGAAGAGATAGGTTTTCAGAGCCTAAAAGTGGGCAGAGTAGGCGATAGATAGATTGGGGTAGACTGTTCCAGAGGATGGGGGAGGCTCTGGAGAAGTCCTGTAGACAAGCATGGGAGGAGGAGACAAGGGAGCTAGAGAGCAGGAGATCTTGCGAGGAGTGGAGAGAATGGTTTGGGTGATATTTGGAGACAAGATTGGTGATGTAATTTGGGGCAGAGTTACAAATGGCTTTATATGTTATTGTTAATGTTTTCATTTCTGTTCTGCTCTATTTTACTCTATTCTTATCTATTGTGTTCTGTTTTATTCTATTCCATTAATGTCGAAATTCAAATTTAAGAAGGCATCTATATTCTATTTTATTTCTTTTATCTATTTTATCTGTCCTTTTTTCTATTTTCTTTTTTATTCTTTTATTTTCTATTATATTCTATTCTTTTCCATTATTATCTACTCTATTGTTTTCTATTCTATTATTTTCTATTTTATTCTATTCTTTTCTATTTTAGTCTTTTATTTTCTATTATATTTTATTCAATTATTTTATTTTCTATTCTATTCTTTTCCATTCTATTATATTCCATTATTTTCTATTCTATTTTATTCTAGTCTTGTTTTCGAATTCAATTTTATTTTCTAATTCAACTTAATTTTCAAATTTGAATTTCGGACAAAATTTTGTTTTGTTTTTTCGGATTCGTTTAAATTTGTTACTATTGTAATTCGGATATTCATATACATCCAAATCTCCAAATAACCAAAAATTAATCTGAAACAAACCGCACGTCTAGTTTGGAGACACCTGCATTAGACAGATGGGGAATGGATTCCCATCTGCCTGTTTTTAGTGGATCAGATCAGTTCGGATGCAGGTGACACATGTCCAGTTACATCCTCTGCTCCATAGAGGGAAATGGACGGTCCAATCGGGTCCACCTTAAAAACTGACAGGCAGACCCAATCAGTCCAGCTGTCTTCAAGAGGCCTTAAGGATACATTTCCACAATACATTTTTCTAAGGAGACTATGAGACTTACTGCACAGTGACACTTTTTTGAGTGTTTATATTATCAGCCTTTTTGCTTTGTTTTATCTGTAAATGTTTTTACCATTTACTCTATACAATAAATTAATTTGTTTTTATATTTGTGTACAAACATCAATGAATGCTGATAAAGTCCCACACAGATCTTGTTAGTTAGGTATATTTTAGGGACGTTGGTATTCTCTCTTTGATGAAATCACTATTACATCATCTGTTTCATCAACTATTGTATTGACCACTGTAATTGAATAGGGAGGCTGGAATACTAGATATCACCAGCAGGTGTCACTAGAGATAAAATCTGAAATGGAAACACTTGGTGTTAGTTAACATTGACAGATGCTAGCAGCAAGTGCTCCTTTCTATTAAATCCATGGTATATCCAATAATTTAGCACACAGCTGTTTTTTTCTGAGAATCCTGTTTTAAAGGTCCAGCTAATTCACTGAAAAAAACTTTTCACTTTAAAAAAACAAAAATCTTTTTTGCAGTATGTTTGGCATCATGCCAACAGTGTACAATGAGGCATGATGCCAAACATACCAAAAAACAGATTCCGGGCTTACACAAGTGTTCACAAGACATAGCAGAAGAAAAGAAACAATAGTCATATTAAAATAATTCTGTTGCTATAATAAAAAGGGAAAATAAAGCAAACAAGATAGTGAATAGCTCTACTGCCGCTCGTGCCGCCAATCTCTGCTGTATTCAGGGCTGCTGTTAGAAACCACAAGGCCCCATACAGCCAACCTGATGGGACCCCCTCAAATAAACACGATGCTTCAGTTATGAATGAACACAGTGAGTGATCAGTACTGATCACTCATTGTGTTCATTCAGGAAAAGAAGGAGCTAGTAAATGTGGCATATTTACTGGACCCTTCCCTCACTCTCCATCCTGAAGGATCCTATTGTGTGCTCGCAGCTGCCAGTGGGATAGAGAGGAGGGAATCCATCAGCACTGCGGGGGTAAGGAGGGTACACAGGGGAGCCTGGGCAGTAGAGGGAAATGTATGGTGCCCAGGGAGGGTGATGGGTGCGGCGGAGGAGGACAGTTACTGGAACCTTTCCCCTGTATGGCTCTCTGCAGCAGCTAAAAGCCGGTGGGAGGGAGAGAAGAAGCTAGGCTTCAGCTGCTGCAGAGAGAGCCATAAGGCAATCTTTTTGAGTACGTTACCCCCCCCCCAGCGTCTAAACTTGCTTAAGCGCTAGGTGCATTTAGCCCTTGAGCGTTCATTCATTCCAATGGCCACAATAAATCAATATTCTCGCCAGTGAAATGAAAGTGAACACCCAAACGAGTGACGAGCCTAACCCTAGGTTCACACCTAAGCGGTTTCTGCAGCGGTTTGCATTTTGCAGAAACACAGTACAGTCCGTTTAACATGATTTCCTATGGAAGATGTTCACATCTGAGCGTTTTCACCCGGTGCGTTTTTTGGAAAGGGTCAGGGACTTTTTTGAATGCAAAAAGTTGTGTTTTTGGTTCTATAGACTTCAATGGAAATGCTGCAGAAAAGCATGTATTGCGTTTTTTTATGCGTTTTTGCCGCATGTTTAATGCATTTTGCATTTTAAATCTGCCTAGCAACAAGAAAAAATGCAAAACGCATCAAAATGCATCAAAAACGCAAGTGCAAAAATACAAAACGCAATGCATAAATGGCTCAAACGCAACCTGCATAGGTGTGAACCTAGCCTAAATGTGTTTGCAAAGAGCTGCTTTAGGTGCATTTATTAGGCTAGCTTCATACCTATGCAGGTTGCGTTTGAGCCATTTCTGCATTACATTTTGTGTTTTTGCACTTGCGTTTTTGATGCGCTTTTGATGCGTTTTGTGGGGGGGGTTTTTGTTGTTAGGCAGATTTAAAATGCAGCAAAAACGCAGCAAAAACGCAATACATGCTTTTCTGCAGGGTTTCTATTGAAGTCTATAGAACCAAAAATGCAACATTTTGCGTTCAAAAAAGTCCCTGACCCTTTCCAAAAAACACACCGGGTGAAAACGCAGAGATGTGAACGTGTCCCATAGGAAATCATGTTAAATTAAATCGAATAGGTGTGAACCTAAGGTTAATGCTGCTTTTTCCTCCCCTAGAGCATAGGCCTTCAGGGGAGGATAAAAATATCCTGTGCGATTCTTTTGCACCTACGGCACCACATGAATAACTTGTTCAGTGGAGATGCAAAAATCAAAAGTGTGTATTTCGCAGCAGTGCAGGTCCAAGGTCTTTGTGTGCCTGGACTGCTACTGCTGCCTACACATTGTTGATGTTGAACCTGAATACATTAATCAGACTTCTGAGAGCAGAGTGTGGGGGAGGGGCAGCTTACTGGCGTTGTGTGTGTCTATGGATGCACACAGTCTGGATCAGGAGCATGCCCACATGGGTGCCCCCATAGCAAGTGGTTGGTCTTGCCTAGGGCGCTAAATAATCTAGCACCAGCCTTGCCCTTACCTACTCTTTGGCAATAAGGGTAAGGCTGGTGCTAGACTATTTAGCGCCCTAGGCAAGACCAGCTACTTGCACCCCCCCCAAAAAAAAACAATAAAACTAGTACTAATAGTTCTACTTCACCCCTCCTAGCACACATCCTCTTTCCCCTAACATTTTTCACCATAGCACAAATCCTCCCAATCCCGCCTTCTAACACAATTCCCCTAAATGTCTCCTAGCACAACCCCCTCCAAACTACCCTTCCCAGTATAAACCATCTATCCACACCCCCCTCCTAGCACAAATCCCTCCTTCCTAGCACAACCCCTCAGGATCCCCCCTTCTAGCTCAATCCCCCCCAATCCTCCTCTTGTAACACAAATCCTCCCAATCCCCCTCTCCTAGCACACACTCCCACCCCCTCCTTCAAACTCCTCTCCTAGCACAAATCCCCCTGCCTAGCAACACCTCCCCCAATCCCCCCTCCTAGTAAACCCCTAATCTCTCCTGCTAGCACAAATCCCCCCCCCCCAATTCTTCCTCCTACCACACACACACTCCCCCTCTCCTAACACAAATCCCCCCCCCCCAATCCCCTCTCCTAGCACAAATTCCCATCCAATCCCCCCCCAGTCCATGGAAAGACCAACCTGGGGGGGGGGGCTTCCGGCCATGGTGAAGAGTAGACCAGTGTTTCTCAACCTTTTGTCAGTCAAGGCATGAACAGTCCTCGAGGCACCCTTTAAAATTATGGACAGTCTTGAGGCACCTCATTCTAAAATGTGAAAAACTATTCTAATAGCTTTATATAACACCGCAACATCCACACATGGAGGACACCCAACATTAGAGGTGATTTATTCTTCCACAGCAAATACTCTTTTGCACACTGGTACTGACTAGTATTCCAATGTTTCTCCTCTCCCTCAGTTTTTCTCCATCACTGAGCTAATGTGACCCCAGCACTGATGGAGAGGAGCAGGGGAAGGTTAAACTAGGATGCTGTGCAGGTAGCTGACATCCTCCTCATCAATTGATGATGTCATTGGTTGTCAGGACGCCGGCAGCTAGAAGGTCGTAATGGTGCACAATGAAATCCTGTGGCTTTGTGTAACTAAAAGGCAGGCTTGTTCCATCCGCTGGCTTGTATACAAGTTTTGGGAAATTTGTAGACATTTTGCCAAGGCACCCCTGAAGAAACCTCAAGGCACCCTGATTGAGAAAGGCTGGAGTAGAGGAACCCATGGCAGTGGCTGCACCCTAGGTGGCTGCCTAGTGGTAGCACCCTTCCCAAGTAAGGGGGCAATACCCTTGTGCAGAACCTCTTTTAAAGCAAAAAACATTTTGATTTTAGTATCACTTCATTTTCAAGTGAAAAAGCCAGCTATGAAATGAAAACATTTCAGGGATCTGTGTTTCAGTAGTTTTGGCATGTATTTTTGTTTTATATACCCCGAAAAAACTAGATTTCCAACAACAGTAAATATCTGACATCAAACAACAGTAACACTATACTAATAATATCTGGTATATAAAATACACGCCAAATCCTTCAATACACACAGATCTCTAAAAACTCTTTTCTCTTTAAGTACTTACAACTATTCAGCAATAACAAATAATACAAACAAATAAGGACAAAAACACAAACAAACCCTATATCATTTTTAATTAAAAGCATAAAAAATAAAACCTGGGAAGGAGAAGCGATGGAACACAAACATGTCACCAGCTGTATTGTCCTTGCCTTCCACATTCCATGGGGAATTTTTCTGCCGAGTCTAAGGAGTCTTAAACTGGCACCAACAAGCTGGGGTCAGAGAGCTCTCTGAGGCTGACATCATCCCCGTCCTCTCCCAGCGGGGACCTTGTTGCTAGGAATCTGCAAGAATATCATCTTTTTTCCACTCCCTCCTTCCTTATGTACAAGGTGTGCTTCAATATTTCTTTATCAAAAGCACAGATTGACTAACAGTCCTCCCTGTTCATCTGTGAAGGACGACATCACCAGGGATTGGGTCAACTTTAAATAATAGACGCGTTCTACTACGGAGAGGAAACATTCTCTACATTGTCTGTGACTCTGTGGGGGAGATTTAAAAAAACGGGTGCACTTGGAATCTGGTGCAGCTGTGCATGGCAGCCAATCAGCTTCTATCTTCAGCTTGTTCAATTAAGCTTTGACAATAAAACCTGGAACCTGATTGGTTGCTATGCAGAACTGCACCAGGATTTGCATCATGCAGTTTTTAGTAAATAACCCCTTGTGTATGGGTATAACTTATTTGTTAGCATTGAAGAGAGGCACCTACATCTGGGCAACCAATTCATAAATTATTTATGAGCTTACTTCTGCTACCCAGCAAACTTTGCAACTGTGTTTAAACGCTTTCCAGCTGCCCTATAGCAAAAATACTGCTGCAGGGCGGCAGGACTGTACAAAATCACATATATAAATGTGATTTTGCATTTTCGAGTAGGGGGCGTGCGAGATCAAATACCACAGAAAGAAAGCTTAATTTGTGGGAAAAAAGGACGTACATTTCATTTAGGTGCAGCGTTGCATGATCGCGCAATTGTCAGTTAAGGTAATGCAGTGCTGTATTGCAAAAAAAGGCCTGGTCAGGAAGGGGGGGGGGGTAAATCCTCTGGTGGGCAAGTGGTTAAAGGCTAAGTCCACCTTGACCCTAGGTCCACACCTAAGCATTTTCCGCAGCATTTTGCAGAAACGCACCTATTCAATTTCATTTAACATGATTTCCTATGGGACATGGTCACATCTCCGTGTTTTCACGCAGTGCATTTTTTGGAAAGGGTCAAGGACTTTTGTGAATGCAGAAAGTTGCATTTTTGCTTCTATAGACTTTAATGGAAGCGCTGCAGAAAAGCATGTAGTGTGTTTTTGATACATTCTTGAAGCACTTTGCGTTATAAATCTGCTTAGGAGCAAAAAAAAAATTAACAAAATGAAAAAAAAGGCAAAAAACTCAGGTGCAAAAACACAACGCAATGCAGAAAAGGGTCAAACGCAACCTGCATACGTGTGAACCTGGACTGCTACTGCTGCCTACACATTGTTGATGTTGAACCTGAATACATTAATCAGATTTCTGAGAGCAGAGTGTGGGGGAGGGGCAGCTTACTGGCGTTGTGTGTGTCTATGGACGCACACAGTCTGGATCTATGGACGCACACAGTCTGGATCAGGAGCATGCCCACATGGGTGCCCCCATAGCAAGTGGCTGGTCTTGCCTAGGGCGCTAAATAATCTAGCACCAGCCTTGCCCTTACCTACTCTTTGGCAATAAGGGTAAGGCTGGTGCTAGACTATTTAGCGCCCTAGGCAAGACCAGCTACTTGCACCCCCCCCCCCCAAAAAAAAAAACAATAAAACTTCACCTGTAGTTCTACTTCACCCCTCCTAGCACACATCCTCTTTCCCCTAACATTTTACACCATAGCACAAATCCTCCTAATCCCGCCTTCTAGCACAATTCCCCTAAATGTCTCCTAGCACAACCCCCTCCAAATTACCCTTCCCAGTATAAACCATCTATCCACACACCCCTCCTACACAAATCCCTCCTTCCTAGCACAATCCCTCACAATCCCCCCTTCTAGCTCAATCCCCCCCAATCCTCCTCTCGTAAAACAAATCCTTCCAATCCCCCTCTCCTAAAATCCTCTGGCGGGCAAGTGGTTAAAGGCTTAGTCCACCTTGACCCTAGGTCCACACCTAAGCATTTTCCGCAGCATTTTGCAGAAACGCACCTATTCAATTTCATTTAACATGATTTCCTATGGGACATGGTCACATCTGCGCGTTTTCACGCAGTGCGTTTTTTTGGAAAGGGTCAAGGACTTTTGTGAATGCAGAAAGTTGCATTTTTGCTTCTATAGACTTCAATGGAAGCGCTGCAGAAAAGCATGTAGTGTGTTTTTGCTGTATTTTTGATGTGTTTTTGATACATTTTTGAAGCACTTTGCGTTATAAATCTGCTTAGGAGCAAAAAAAAAAAATTAACAAAATGAAAAAAAAGCAAAAAACTCAGGTGCAAAAACACAACGCAATGCAGAAAAGGGTCAAACGCAACCTGCATACGTGTGAACCTAGCCTTAAGACCACATCTAATGTTACCAACATGAAACATGGTTACATTCCTCAAAAGATGTGCACGACAAAAATATTTTTTTCCTTTCATTTCAGACTCATTTGATAAAGTGGAACTTTGCCCTACCCGCCTAATTTTTTTTTCCCTTGCCTACCTGTAGCAGTGTTCTGTTCAAAAAGGATACACACCCACCAGTGAGATCCCCTTCTCTGTAGCCAGCACTCATTTCCATGCCGCCATCTTCTTCCAGGATGTCATCAGGAAGCACGGGCACTCCTCCTGATGATGTGCCGCTAGGCCTACCCCCTCTTGTTTTAGTGAATGGTTGCTCCCGGCGCCTCTCGGGATATCCATGTCACATATCCCAAGAGGCACTAGGTGGCGCTGACGTCATTCATGTAAGCGAACGACAGAAGATGGATCAAGAATAAATACATTTTTTACAAAAAGTTAAAAAAGAAAAACTAGGAAAAAAAGAAAAAAAAAAAGATAGCTGTGCAGTGGAGGCAGAGCAGGATGAAGAAGATAACAGTTGTCAGGAAGGGCGAAGTTCCTTTTTAAGTCAATCATTTCATTTTGTCATATTAGTTATGCTAGATGGATTCATTTTCGGAATTTGTTTCATATATTCGGATTCATTTTGTATATTTGTTGTTCTGAATTGATTCATGTTTTTGGAAGTTATTTCGGAAGATTCTGATTCATTTCTTATGTTGTTATGTTATTTTGGACGCTTCAAACATTAACCGCTTCTGGACCGCCTGGCCCACTATGTACTGCAGATGAGCAGCTTGTAAAGGCAAAATGCCTAAAAAGATGATGATCACTCAATTCCCCATCAACACAGTCTGTCCCTCCTGCAGAGCTATTGTGTTCTCTTGGTGAGGAGGGAGTTGGCCCTGCTTGGAGAACACAATGATTATTGCTAGCGGCTATACCCACTGACAATACTCCCATGTAAAAATCCAACATGCTGGTTGTATTCAAGTCGAATAATGGACCGACTTGGGTACCATCAGCCTGCCAATAGATGGATAAAGTCGCGGCCCTGCTGAACCAGCTGTGATTCGATCCATCTATGGCCAGAATAAGTCAGAAGTGACTCATGCAGATAGCAGAGGAAGGAGGTAGCAGACAGAAATGACACTCAGTGCTCTGGATTGAGACAAGTACACACTATACAGGGATATGCTTTGTTCATATTTTATATCTGAATTTTAAACCACTATAATTTGTGTGCTTCTTTTTGTTAATTAGCTACTTTGTGTTTTAATTACAACCCTTGCAAAGTTAATAGGATTCTGACACTTCTGGTAGCATGGATTCCTACTGACAGTCCCCCTGCTGGCCTGTCACTTCTCTCTGATCAGACTCAGCTCCATTACTATCAGAACAAGTTTTTGCATGGGGGCTGTGTCACTGAGATACAAATGTGATCCTTGGGTCTCTATGAAATGGGGTCAATAGTGACCGATCCTATTTGCAGACAGCTTCAGGGAGACCCAGGAGTGACTTGTGTGTGGCAATGGCTGCAGCTCCCTGCATAGCTCCCAGCACTGATACTGATAGCAGGAGCTGTTTGCAGATAGCTGAGTGTAAACCTGAGCCCCCTCCCCCCACCCCTTCACAGTGCAAGGGTTAAATGCCCACTAATCTGGTTATATGTAGAAGAAAAGGCATCCCAAACAAAAACTGGAAAAACAGTAAACATTGTCCTTTTCCATAAAATCTATTTTTTTTTTAAAAAAAAAAAGTCACTTTAAAAACGCTAAAAAACGTCCGGTTTTGCGTTTTACCGCGTTTTCCAGCGTATCAGCGTTTTTACAGCTCTAGCTTACTCCTCTAGAAACTCACCAGTTTTGGGGGTTTATTCCAGCCAAAAAACATTGATTACAGCCTGTGTGTGTATGGACACATAGGATAACATGCTGGGGAGCTTATTGGCTGTAGAAAAAAATGCTGAAGTTTAGTTTAAAAACTTTTTTTTTTTTCTCTACAGCTTTAGTTGTATCACTTTCCTGTAATGAAGTATGTCGCACAATGTGCAGTCTTCTGGCTTATGTAGACATCTTCACTTCAGGGCTGCTCTGTCCTCTTCCTGCTGCTGAGCTTCCAACACTGTGGGAGTTAATAGCTTCGGATCTCCAGGCTCAGCTGCACCAAAGATGATCCTAGAGCACTTTTTTTCTCTTTGTTAGTGTTAGCTTTAGAAAACAATACTAATACTGGAGATAAAAATATTTTTATGCGTGTTTGCAAACGTTTCTGTGCCATTTGTTCAGGCGTTTTCGGGATTTTTTAGCTCTGGCATTTTTGTATTAGCCAATAAAGAAAAATGCAATCCGTGACATCAATTGCTGCCATGTTTTGCCATGCCAGAAAAATGCTCTTGGTTGCGTGACAAAACACATGAAAACGCAAAAATATGCGCAATTTGCACATTTCCATGTATTTCTATGGGAATGAAAATGCACCAAAAATGCATCAATCTGTGTGGATGGAGCTACAAAAGTAGCTTCAGTATTGTTTTGAGCTTCAGGCGTTCTGCTTCAGGCGACTTCGAGTGGAGATGAGAACCATCTACATAGAGTAATATTGATTTTGTTTCTCCCTGAGCATTTTGGAGCTTCGAGCTTCGCGCTACAAAACAGATGTGAATGGGGCCTTTAGGAGCTTATACAATGCCTCCTCACCGCCTGTCCAATGCTCTCTGAAGAGCAATCCGAACATGGATCCCTCTTTAAAGACCAACACTAGTGTTAACTAGCCTTTAGCCTTGTTCTAGTGATAACTGTAAAATTTGGGATTTTCCATTACTTTGTGCCTGACAATGAATCTATCTAGTGGGGACACAGCAATAAAAATGGGATATATTACCTCTTCTTTACTGTAACCAAAATTTAAAAAAAAACTAAAAGTTTAGGTTATGCATTTACTAAGGCCTCATGCATACCGTCACCTGGAGCCTACAATATAAAATTCAGGCATATTTCCCCAGGAGCTGTATACAGCTGTCCATTGAAATCAATGGCTGTACGTGCGTATACACAATTACTTGCGTAAACACATGCATACGCATGGATGCCCGCATATGTGTGACCCCGGATTCAGATTGTCTACGCCCAGGGGCCTACATCTGTATAATAAGCCAAAAGCCCCTGTGCATGAGTGCAGAAGACAGGGAGGTATGGTGGAACCCAATTAAATGCAAAATTCGAGCGGATAAGCCAAGCCTTGCTGCTCCCTTGTACCACAGGGGAAGAGTGCCCTGGCCTAGCGCATTATCCCAGATAACAGCTTATTGAATGAAAGTTGACATATACTCACAAACAAGAATTGACAAATCGCATAACAAATGACAATCACTGGAAATATGCTCCATATGGCACCAAGATCCCCAACATAAAAGAAGTGCCATCCAAGGGCCAAAGAAAGGCTGACACGTTTCGAGGGAAACCCTCTAACTCAGAGCCCTGGGGGTTTCCCTCAAAACGCATCAGCCTTTCTTTGGCCCTTGAGTAGCACTTCTTTTATGTCGGGGTCACGGGCGGACTGACCATTGGGGAACTCGGGCACTGCCGAGGGCCCGGGGTCAGTAGGGGGTCCCATGAGATGCTCCTGGTACCTTTCATAGGCTTTTTTGGGTGTGGTTTGAGCATGGGCGAAGACACAGGGGCCCCATGATCCCCTATTGCCCGGGGGCCCCATGAGTTGTCAGTCCGCCCCTGGTCGGGGTTCTTTGTGCCATATGGAGCATATTGCCAGTGATTTCCATTTGTTATGCGATTTGTTACTTCTCGTTTGTGAGTATATGTCAACTTTCATTCTATAAACTGTTATCTGGGATAATGTGCTAGGCCAGTGCACTCTTGTTCCACTTTTCCTGCGTACATCTGTATGCATGCATGTGTTTACACAAGTACCGGCATATACCCAAATACAGCCCTGTACAGCCACTGACTTATATGCAGCTCCTGTGGCTCCCATATGGGGAAACATGCCCCAGTTGTACTTTGTTGGCCTAGGAAGCTCATGTTCATGAGGTCTAAGGCAATGGGGTTTATTTTGCATGGGAAGTGTGATGTCATTGGTATGGGAGAAGGGACTTTCAAGCATACTGGGACTTGTAGTACCTCAAAGGTTGGCTCAGAGGTTGAGTAACTCTACACTGTGCATTACTGATCTGTAGCAGCTCTCTCAATGAATGGCATTCACCAAGATTTATTCATAGTCAGCAAGGAAACCTTATAGTAATAAAGTGAATCTATCATCAGGGAGGCACAAAAAAAAAGTCTTCTGGCTTTCTGGCTAGTAAAGGTAATAGCAGGTATCCTGCAGGGTCTGCGGTTAGACCGAACAAGATTCTTTTATTCCTTACGTTACCCCAGTAATCATCACTGGACATTTTCAATATCATGGATCCATCCTCCGTTCACTAGGTATGCAAGTGTAATTTAAAGGTCCCCAGGGTGTAATTTGAAATCCCAATGATTCTTAAAGTCATAATTTTTCAATCTGACACTTCATGCATTGAAAAGAATTCTTCTCTGCACTGCTGTGCTGCGGTCCCATTTTGAAGATTTATGACAATTGTGTTCACAAATAGAAAAGTGCCAACTGGTAAATGCATTAAAGGACATGTGGTTGAAGGAATTTTCTAACAGAAAGATGGTGTCTTATTTTTCTTTTCAATGTGTTAACTCTTCTTATTTTATTTATACGTGTATCTGCATGTACACTTTTTTTGGTCACCTGAAAAATTTCACAGATACCTGTTGATCCTGCCAGTGAAGGTCTAGCTAGGTCTAAACTAACTAGCCTTAATCACTTGGCTACCGAGCACTTACACCCCCTTCCTGCTCAGGCCAATTTTCAGCCTTCAGCGCTGTTGCACTTTGAATGACAATTGCGCAGTCATGCAACAGTGTACCCAAACTAAATTTTTATCTTTTTTTGAGACAGATAGAGCTTTCTTTTGGTGGCATTTAATCACCACTTGGGGTTTATTTTTTGTTAAACAAGTTAAAAAAGACAGAAAAATTTGAAAGAAAAAAAAATGTATATTCTTTTATAAAATTTTGTACATAAGTAATTTTTCCCCTTCACTGATGTGCGCTGAGAAGGCTGTACTGATGGGCACTGATGAGGCGGCACTAATGAGCACTGATGAGGTGCCACTGATAGGCCACACTGTTGGGCACTGATAGGCTGCAATGATGAGCACTGATAGGCGGCAATGGACACTGATATGCATCACTGATGGGCACTGATAGATGGCACTGATGGGCACTGATAGTCTACACTGATGGACAATGATAGACAACACTGAGGGCTGGCACTGATGGGCACTGAGAGGCATTGCTGATGGGCACTGAGAGGCATTGCTGATGGACACTGAGAGGCATCGCTGATGGGCACTGAGAGGCTGCACTGATGTACAATGATAGACAACAATGCGGGGTGGCACCAAGAGACACTGAAAGGCATCACTGATGGGCACTGAGAGGCATCACTGATGGACACTGAAGAGCAGCACTGATAGGCACTGATGGGACTGCACTGATAATCAGAGCACTGATTATCAGTGTAGAGGTCCCCTGTGTGGATTGCCGCTTACCAGCTAGCAATGACCGGAAAATCCTGTTTACAATATTATTAACTGTGATTGGACACAGCTGAACACTTGGTAAATGCTGTGATTGGCCCTTTACCTCAATCTGTGATTAACTGTGTCCGAAAGACAAAGTGTGCTCGATGCACGCCACAGGGGCACGTGGGGGGCAGGGTTCTGAGAGGATGTCAATGGACGCTCTCCCAGAACTGGACAACTGCGATGTAGCCCTCATTTGACTATAACGCGATTGGCTATAGTTATATAGTTGATAAGAGGTTAAACAGGAGGGGAGGACAGAGGAAGATACTACAATCACATTAGTAAACAAGCCACCAACAGCATACTTCAGAAAACCGAAAACCGATAACCTAATGCAGTTCAATACAAGTCATAAAAGTGAGTCAGAACAGCTTTGCTCCTAAATTCAGAGCTCTCATATGGGCTGCACCTGCTGCAACTATAGTAAGAGGAGAAGATGTAACAAGGGGCAAGGCTGTCAACTGTCACTGCTATATCAGGAGCCTGTGCATCCACATGAGGGTAAACAAGGCCCTCCATGGGCTTATGCTCTGGTACGCTCCATGTGAATGAGGCCCCATAGGTATTGTAGAGTGAGTTGTTCTTCTATGATAAAAATAGAATTTACGGCTGTTTCACACCAGAATGCGGTGCAAGAAAGACGTGTTTCGTGTGCATTTCCCGTGCCGTGTTCAAAACACACAACCTTTGCAATCTGCTGCGGTTGTCAATACATTGCTAATGGCACCCCAAACGTGATCGCAATGCAGTGCGTTTGCCAGTACCAGACTGCATGGTACAGCAGTGCTATGTGATTTTCTGCGGCGCATTTTTCAAAAGCTCTGCTTTTTGTTCAATGTGGTGCAATTTCACATCATATGAATGAATGGGCTAAAGATTGCACTGCAGGGGAACACACAGAAATGACAAAGAAACACGCACTGCTTTCCTGGGCGATCCTGATATGAGCCGGCCCTTAATAAGGTTTTATTTTTCTGGCCAATAGGACTGAGTGCCTGGGATCTTTTCAGTGTGCTTAAAGTGTTACTAAACCCACAACAGTAAAATCCGTCTGTATATACAGTAAAGCATGCTTGTTATACTCACTGTGGAACCTAAGGGGTTAATCCTCTACATTGTGTAAAAATGCCATTTGATTCTGTCTTCTCTGATCCTCCCCTTCTTCCAGTGTCCCCCTCTTATCTTCTGATAAGACATATCATGTGTAGTCACTCTGCACATGCTCAGTTTGGTGTGTATTGCTAGAGAGGTTTTTCTTTTCTTGAGAGAGTGCATTTGGTCAACACAGGACCAATCAGCACTGTCCAGACAGAGGTTAGGGGTCCTGCATCTTCCTAGAGCAGAATGAAAACTCCTCCTACAAGTGTTAACATGTGCTCTGCTGAACACTGATAGAAGTCACAAGACTGCACTAACTGCTGATAAAAGGTATTTAGCAGTTTATATTTACTAAAATAACTGCACTTCTATGCTCCGTGTACTGTGGGAGAGCAGATATAGTGAATGCAGGGTCCTGGGTTTAGTCACACTTTTAATGCTTGTGTTTTGCATAGATTTGCCTTGTCGTGTTTCCTATCATATTCCTTACCCAGAAATGCAGTTAACATTTAATTAGCGAGTATCACACTTCCCGACATATAAATAGATTCTTTAGTCTGACTTGTGACAGCAGCTTTTCACATCCGCTAATCCTAAGGGACATTCTGTATATGTTCAGCTCTTTATGTTCTGGAAGAAAACGGGAGATTATTACTTAAAATGTACACAGCTGTGTTACTTGATATTAAAATCATCTGAAAAGTGTTATTGCGTCTGTTTTACTTCCCTTTATTTGTCAGTGAAGGACTCCGTTTAGTTTCCGTAGGTGTAGTATGAAAGGTACAATCTGGTACAGCATAAAAATGTGGCATTATGGACGGATTCATACCTTTGTGTATCTGCTTGATGCATTTTCCAGTGAAATCAATGGAAATACTTTCATATGCATGTGATAGGATGTGTATCAAAGAGCGGCATGTTCATGCATGTTCATACATGTTATCACGTGTGTTGACATTCAATACAAAGTGTATTGCAACATACATTGGAAAATCGGGACCACGCACACTGATGTGTATTAATATGCATTCGATGAGTTTCATTGATTTCAATGGAAAATACATCAGAGAAAAAAATCGTAGAGGTTTGAATGTTGCCTAATGGCTCTTTCACACTGGTGCGCTTAAAAATGCAGTATACGTTTTTGATGCATTTTCAATGAGCTTTTGGTGTGTTTTCTGGATTCCTGACTCCCAGTATCCACCTGTAAAACTTGGACACGTGACTCAAAAACGCACCAAAAATGCACCGCAAGTATGTTTTTAATGCATTTTTAGTGCATTTCCTACAGAAATCAATGGGAGGTGAAAGATGCAGTATGCAGGACTTTTCAAAACGCAGAACAAACGCAGTGCAGCAATATGAACAGTTACATAGTATTTGAAGGGGAATAATTTGCATGTGCTTTTGTCACCCTGGAAAGGTGTGTTTTAGGGCTGCAAAAGAGAACCAGTGTGAAAGAGGCTTAAAGATGACCATATATTAACAGAATTTTGTTTGGAAATGTTAATTCAATGAGATTGTAAAGGCAGATTTTGAAAAAAAATAACAAACATGTCATACTTACCTACTCTGTGTAATAGTTGTGCACAGAGCAGCCCCGATCCTTCAACTCTTGAGTTCCCCTCCAGCGCTCCTGGCCCCTCCCTCCTGCCAAGTGCCCCCACAGCAAGCAGCTTGCTATGGGGGCACCTGAGTTTTTGCTCTATGTGTACATTCACGCACAGACACAGCTCGGCCCCGCCCTCACTGTCTCCTCATTGACTCACTGGCTGTGATTGACAGTAGCAGGAGCCAATGGCTCCTGCTGCTGTCTCAGCGAATGAGGTGGGAGAGACCCAGGACACCAGGACAAGCAAAGCTCTCGTGTACATCGCTGGATGAAGATGGGGATCATGTAGGTATTAAGGGGCCTGGAGGGGGCTTCTGCACACAGAAGGTTTTTTACCTTCATGCATAGAAGCATTTACAACCATTAAAGAATGTTTGTGTGCTTTTCTAAACATTAGTGGGGTCAAATCAATCTTCAGTTACAGGAAAATTTGAAGGAGTGAGATGGAAAATTATTGTGAAGCAAACAAATTTCTAACAGTGAATGTGGTTATCATTTGGTAAAGCTTATTTGAAAAACTATTTATTTTCTTGCATTAATCAAAGTGTTACTAAACCCAGGACCCTGCATTCACTATATCTGCTCTCCCACAGTACACAGAACATGGAAATGCAATTATTTTAGTAAATATAAACTGCTAAATACCTTTTCTCATCACCAGTTAGAACAGTCTTGTGACTTCAGTAGAGCACTGGTTAAAGCTTGTAGGAGGAGTTTTCTTTCTGCTCTAGAAGGATGCAGAGCCCTTGCCCTCTGTCTGGACAGTGCTGATTGACCCTTTGCTGATCACATGCACTCTCCCAAGAAACAAAACCTCTCTAGCAATACACACCAAACTGAGCATGTGCAGAGTGACTCCACGTGATATGTCTTATGAGGAGATAAGAGGGGGACACTGGAAGAAGGGGAGGATCAGAGAAGTCAGGATCAAACTGCATTTTTACGCAAAGTATGCTTTACTGCATATACAGATTGATTTTACTATTGTATGTCTAATAACACTTTAAGCACTCTTCAGTGAGGCCAGGTGTGCAGCTGCAGCCTGACTTATGCTGGTCATACACGGTTAGAAAATTGGATCCAATACCCTCGATCATTTCACTTTCAAAATGTTAGTGGGCTAATTTTGATTACCAAAATGCAAAGTTTTATAGCACAAAAATGAACCGTCGTGTTGGATTTTTTAAGCCAAAAGGATCAATTTTCTAAACATTAGTAGTGAAATCAATCAAAAACCAATCTTCGAAAAAATCTACAGCTCATGAGCGTGGTAAAATGTAACCCCAAAAGTACAAGCAACGAAAAGAAAGATCCTTTTTTTAAATACAGTTGGAGAATGGGACGGTTCACAAAGGTCAAAAAATCCTTAAATTCCACCAATCAACGAAAAATGTACCAATGATGGTATATATTACGAATGATAATATGTCGACAATTGAGGGAAATATTTTGCCACAATAATGGTGTCATCGCATGCACATTCGACAGATCTTTATAAATCCAACTGGTTTTTTTTTTGAACAATAGCCAGCATAAGTGGCAGTGCTGAGTATCATCCAGATGGTAGAGACTGAAAGCTGATTGTTACACCTGAGATGGCACTTCATTCACTTTCTCTTTTATGAGAAATAACGCATCTTTTTGTACCGGGAGGTGTCTAGCAGAAAGGGGTGAGGCTTTAGAATGCCAGGACAGTAATGAAATGTCCTTAAGAGTCATGTTAGGACTGGTACATAGTAGAGATATTGTAATGTTTCCTGTAAAGTATTACCAGTTCACCATCACTTATGCAGGCCATACATGGTTAGAATTCTGAACGATTTTTCATCTGAAAATCAAAACCGTCGTTTGCTCAGTAATCCGATGGTGCCATCGATGATTTAAAAAAATCGGCCAACCAAGTCATAAAGTTCACACCATATAACAGACGAAACTTCTGTTCCTTCTAGGTCGCGGCTCATGCACATATTCTTTTCGGAAAAATTATAGTATGATTTGACCATCGAGTCGAAAATCGGTCGTTTTTCATGAATTTTCCAACATGCCCGATCACCGGAAAGGGAAGGAACCTTGAAAATCGTCCGGTGCCATTGAGCCACTAACAGAGCAACAATCGGCCGATTATTCTTAGGTACGATTTTCGAGCGAAAAAACGGTCGAATTTTGACCCATGTATGGCTGGCCTTACTGGGAGTATATTATCATGATTATTACTGATATAGTAAGTAGTAGCGTACTATATTATACTAGTATACTAGTTAGTATAGATATAGTATATATAATAGGTAAATTTAGTTCCTGTAGTTCTCCTGTAATCAAAGGAGCAGCTTGTGATTATTTTTGAGCTGTTCTGTGTCCCACTGCTTGCAGATTTGACTGCTTTCCCCTGTCTTCTGGAGGATTCTAAAATGTAGTGGGCTGGGAGAGTCAAATAAGCAGCCTGAATGTTTAGTAGGTCCCAGCCAATCCCTGGGGGAGTGTGCCCAAGAGGTTGCTAGGGAGTGCATAAATGGTCAGAGACTTGGAGTTGCAGGGTTCTTGTTCAGAAGTTCCCAGCCTGAAGGGCTTTCAGCTGAGCTTCTGAACTTGTTCATCGAGGTTGAAGCTATGCTACAGCTGGGGGGGGGGCTCTGTTCTAGTGCTCATCAAGGTCCTATCTGGGTTAGAACTGAGGGGCCTATTCTACTGATCCTTGCTGGGATTGATAGAGGGATTTTATTGAGGATCTGGTCTGGAGACTTCACGGCAGAAATGTCTGGCTGATAGTGGAACAAGGAATCCAAGTTTCCAGGAACAAGATCCTAGTGTGCTATTATTATTGCCTGTACATCATTGACAGTTCTGATGCTGCAAAGACTGTGCTAAGAAGTTTCAAGAAAAGTTACCTTGCAATTACATATTGTGCTACTGCAGTATCCCACAACTCCCCTGATCCTCATCCAAGTTTATTCAGCAATAAATATAAAAAAGACACCCCTAGATGGATCATTGAGCCTGAAGAGTGACTGTTGCTGTGTCCCTGGCTGCTGCTACACTAGTTTGGGAAAAGAACCTGGGACTACTCAGCAGGCCCTTTCGAGGGTGAGCACTACATTATTATTATTATTCAGAATTATATAGCACTTTACAGTTTGTGCAGCACTTTAAAAAAAAAAGAAGATAGACTGTACAGTACTTTATGCCAAAACTTGATGACTGTTCGTTTAACCCTGTGCAGGCCCGGGACAAGGGGTGGGCCGGAGGAAAAACTGCCATGGGCATGGTTTGGATTTTGGGGTTGTGCTAAAAGTGGTGATTTGGAAGGAGGAGTTGTACAATGAGGGTGGCTTTGTGTTTGGAGGTGGGATCTGGGTGGGAGGATTTCTGCTAGTAGGGATAAATCGGGGGATTTGTGCTTGGAGGGGAGATTTAGGGGTGGGATTAGTGCTAGGAGAGGGTATTGGGGGAGGTTGTGCTGGGAGAGGGGGATTTGGAGGGGAGGGAAATTTATGTTCATAGGGGAAGATTTTTTTGTGCTAGGAGGGGGGATTTGGAGAGGGAGAGGACTTGAGTGGGAGAGGGATTTGCACTGGAAGAGGGGGAATTTTTGTTTGGGGAGAATTTTGGCTTGCAAAGGGAATTTATGCTTAGGGGTTAAGTGTGAAGATCAATGCTCAAATTTATTTTGAGGTGTAGGGAGGGAACTTTTGCTGACTTATAATACTTATATGTTTTGGAGGGGGGGGGGGGGGACTATTTGGCATCTTCACCCTGGCCACTTGGTGACCTTGTCCCGAGACTGATCCTGTTCTTCACTGGCCTAGCATCCAAAATTAAACATGCCTTACTGTTCAAAACCCAGCACTTCTAATCTTTTAGTAAAATAAATATATTGTGTCTTGAGCGGAGGGCACTGGGAATTTACTAAAAGAGAAATATACAGCGAACCACTGAAATGTCACTTCATTTGATCAGGTGGGTTTTGCTATTGAAAATTGAAAGTCATAAACCACTGAGAAACTAAAAAATGGAACGAGCAACATAAAGAGCTGGAACATTATGGGAATGTGATGAAGTAGATGAATGAGCCATATACTGAGCTGTGAATTGAGCATTGAGAACATTGCAGTTTATTATAATACAAGTAATAAGGCGTATATTGTGTCCGCATAATATACGAAAAATACTTCATTTCTAGAAGCATAGATCTTTTTCTATGCATTAAAAAATATTATTGCCAGTTCCTTGTAATCACAGGGGGGTAACTTTATGAAAAATACATCAAATGGAAAAGGGGGTATAACCTTTTGTAACCAATTATATCTCAGCAGTAATTTGTTCAAAACAGAGCCTCCAGCCTTTCAGTCCCAAATCCTTCTGTCCCATAAATGACCCTTTAGGCTCAATGTACAGTTTTTTTTGTAATTAAATGTACTATTTAGCTATATGTGTTTATGGTAAAGCTGAACTCTGGGCAAACAGCAAAATCCAAGGTCTCCAAACTTTCTGAACAAAGGGCCAGTTTACTATCCTTCAGACTTTAGTGGGGCTGCACTGTGGCCATTGGAAGTAGACGTTGTCCTGGTGTCAGTGGGAGTAAACAGTGCATCTTTGGTATTAGTGGGTGCTCGCCAGCACCCTGTAGTTCATTGAGAACTACAAATCATCAGCTTGTAGTCTATTCATTCACAGAACTCTTTGAATGCATGACTTTGCCATGTGGGTGAAGCTCCCCACAGCTGTGTCCTTTTCAAACTGTGGCAGCAGATGCGGGAAGATGATCCCCAGCTTGGATGGAACATGCAACATGTTCCCGAAAGTGAACTTGTCCTTTAACCTAGTCCACTATTACATTCTCCACCACATAACCTGCAGGAATGGAGACCAGAAATTCAGGGTTGCAGTCCATGCCTGCTGCCAACTGATCCCCTCTCCTCTGCAGTTTTCATAGGCCTTAGAGGACCCCTCCACTGGAAAACCAATAGTGAGTCACTATGTCACCCAGATAGTGATGTGGGAAGAAGAACCCACCCTTTCTGCCATCTAGATAGGGTTGCCACCTGTCCGGTTTTGACCCAGACAGTCCGGGTCACATGTGACTGGGTTTCAGTCCACCTGAATCCCAGATACAGTACCTCCAGTCCAACCGTCCTGGGGCAAATACAACTAACTCTAATTCTGTCCGGGGATGGAAGCCAGTGCTGAGCAAGTTCCGGTGCACCAGTGAAGATTCTTGTCCAGATGGCACGGTGGCACTTCACCTGCCTGTGCTCTACTTTCTCCCCCTGCACTGAGAATAGAGTAGTAGAGCTGCTTTACCACTGTCCCAGGCAGAGAGCCAGTCCTGAAGCCAGTTCAGGGTGCTCTCAGTGAGTGAGTTCACCAGTGAGGATTCCTCTGCCTGGCTGGCACACCGGTGCAATGTCTGCCTCTACTTTGCTTTCTCTCGGATACCCCCCACTAGCACTACAGTAGAGCAGCTCCACCCCCTAACTCCAGCTCCCACACTTTCTGGTTTGTGATGGCTCCCAGTAAGGCAATCTAATAGAGATCTTGAGGGCCAGGGGGCCCTGACATGAGGGGGTATTCCCTGATCTAACAGAGGTCTCTAAGGGGGGGGGTGAAGATATGAGTGGACTCTGAGCTAATGGGGGGGTCTCTGGGGGGAGGGTGCTAACTGCTGGTGACCACTCTGCTGGTCAGCACTCCTCCTAGAGACCCCCAATTAAATCAGGGGAACTCCCCTTATATCAGCATGCCTCTTAGAGACCCCCCATTAGATCAGAGTCGCCTTATATCAGCCCCCTTCTTGGAGACACCCATTATATCAGAGTCCCCATATATCAGCACCCCTTTAGAGACCGCCCGTTAGATCAGAGTCTCCTTATATCAGCCCCCACCATTAGAGACACCCATTATATCAGAGTTCCCTTATATCAGCACCCCCCCTTAGAGAACCCCATTAGACCAGAGTCTCCTTATATCAGCCCCCCTCCTTAGAGACACCGATTATATCAGAGTCCCTTATATCAGCAACCTCCTTAGAGACCCCCATTACATCAGAGTCTCCTTATATCACCCCCCCCCCTTAGAGACACCCATTATATCAGAGTCCGTTATATCAGCATCCCCCTTAGAGACCCCCCATTACCTCAGAGTCTCCTTATATCTTCCCCCCATTAGAGATGCCATTTATGTCAAGAGTCCCCTTATACACCCCCCCCCCCCCCCCCCCAGAGAATAACAGTTGGTCTCTAAAGGGGGGGCACTGATATAAGGGAACTCTTATCTAAAAATAAAAATGTGTTGTGCCACAACACCCAACTTATCCAACTCAAAGGGACTTTATAGGTTGGTTATTAGCAGAACACATTGGGAATGGATTGAAGGTTTACATGAACATTCATACAGCAATATGTATATCAAGATTGCACAGTATATATGTATGAATAAGATTGAAGTATAATTACACTTGGATTACCCTTGGGGGTTTCAACTATTATTCACAATCATTTTTCACATATGAATTAATATAATTATAGGGGAAGGTTGCGCTGCATTTTTTTCATTTTTATTTTTTTGAGTCTTTAAGGGGAGCACTGCTATAAGAGGACTCTGATATAATGGGGTCTCTTTTGGGGGGCCCCTGTATTATGGAGGGAAAGACCCTGACCCCTGTATTATGAAAGGGAATGACAATGATCCCTGTATTACAAAGGGGGGATGACATTGACCGCTGTATTATGAATGAGGGGGGTGACACTGACCTCTGTATTTTGAAGGAGGGGGGATGACATTGACCTCTGTATTATGAAGGGGGAGGGGCGACACTGACCTCTGATTAATGGGGGGGGGGGGCACTGCCCCTTGTATAATGAAGTAGGTGACACTTAGGGTTGCCACCCGTCTGGAATTTACCTGGACAGTCCAGGTTTTCAGTCATGTGTCTGGGTTTCAGCCTGCCTGAAACCCAGACACATTATTCAGACCGGACTGTGGCTCCCCAAGTACCGAGATAGTCACCCATAAATCTGTTGCCACCTGGTAATGCAATTTGACCACACCTAATATTCGCTATGACACGCTAAGTGTGCCGCATTATTGCTCTCCTTGGTATACCCAAAGGTGTCCTAGGTCTTTTACAATCCTACAGTGTATACTACAAAAATAAAATTGCCATGCGCCACTAAATTGTTCGGGTTTGGCTTGAGGAAAAAGTGGCAACCTCACATCTAGAAGATAAAATACTTTTAGATGTTTATTTACCAAAGTTAGAGAGTGCAAAATCAGGCTCACTTCTGCATAGGAACCAATCAGCTTCCAGGTTTCATTGCCAAAGCTTAATGTGATACTAAAGGTTCTTTTTTTTTTCTTTGTAAAATAACAAACATGTTATTCTTACCTGCTGTGTGCGGTGGTTTTGCCTGGATCCTCCTCTTCTCGGTTCCGCCTCAGGCTCTGGTTGCTCCTCCTTTCTGTCGGATGCCCCCATAGCAAGCAGCTTACTATGGGGGCACCTGCTGCTGCGTGTGTCCATTCACACACAGAGTCGCGGCTTGGTCCCACCTCCTCTCTTTCCTCCTTGGCTGACTGGCTGTGATTGACAGCAGCGAGAGCCAATGGCTCCCGCTTGCTGTCTTAGCCAATGAGGAGGCAGACACCCAGGACAGCCAAGGCTGTCATGCACATCGCTGGATGGCGATGGGGCTCAGGTAAGTGTTGAGGGAACTGGGGGGGCTGCTGCAGGGGCGGACTGACAACTCATGGGGCCCCCGGGCAATAGGGGATCATGGGGCCCCTGTGTCCTTGCCCAAACTCAAAAAAGCCTATGAAAAAGGTACCAGGGGCATCTCATGGGGCCCCCTACTGACCTCGGGCCCTCGGGCAGTGCCGAGTTTCCAAATGGTCAGTCTGCCCCTGGGCTGCTGCACACAGGTTTTTAACCTTCCTGCATAGAATGCATGAAGGTAGAAAACGTTCAGCCTTTACAACCACTTTAATTGAACAAGCTGAGGTTCGAAGCTGATTGGTTTCTATGAAGAAGTGAGCCTGATTTTGCACTCTCCAGCTTTATTAAACCCCATGGGGTTTATTTACTAAAGCTGGAGAGTCCAAAATCAGACTCCCTTCTGCATAGAAACCAATCAGCTTCTAACCTCAGCTTGTTCAATGAAGCTTTGGCAATGAAACCTGGAAGCTGATTGGTTTCTATGCAGAAGGGAGTCTGATTTTGGACTCTCCAGCTTTAGTAAATAAACCCCCATGTGTCTGCATTGTTGTAGCGATTAGCCAAAGATAATGGGAGATATTTTTTTAAAAAGCTGGATGATAGGAGCAACAAAAAAGGAATGTGGAAAATTAATGGAGGCTGAGAGCAATAGAAGATACTTTCTGAGTTGGCATATATATTTTAATTTAATTTTTCATTGTTTCTTTATAACAAAACAAGTAAAGAACCATTACAGTAAAACACTTGCATTAGCTATCACATTTTACATCAAGGTTCCATAGTCAAGGACCATCTAAAAGGATATCCATAAAAGACGACCTTGCGAGATATCTCAATAAGGCATTGATAAAAAATAAACAAACTTTAACGAAACAAAAAATACAAATAAACATACTGTTTCTGGTAACTTATATAAAGTATTATCTGTAGTGTGCCTTCAGGCTCCATGTACACCACGCATTTTAATAACGCTGGTAACGTTAGCTGGGTAAAGTCACATTAAAAACATGAGTTTTTTAGCATTTGTGTTTTTTGCATTTTTTTACGTTTGTGTTTTTGTGTTTGTGGGTTTTAGCCTTTAACCACGTTTTGCTGTTTTTTTTTCAGCGTTAGAGCACTTTTACAGCTAAAAAAAACTCCTCTACAAACCCACTAGTCCTGTTTTTTTTCCAACCAAAAAATGCCCCTGCCAAAAATTGTTGATTACAGTCTATGTGTGCATGGACACATAGGATACCATGCTGGGGGGTTTACTGGCTGTAGAAAAAAAAGTCAAAAGCCAAAAACAGCGGCTGTAAAAACGTCCAGTGTGCATGAGGACTAAATTTGTTAGTGCATTTAAAAAAGCAATGTGGGAATTAAAAAAATAAACCTACAGTACAATCGCACTTCTTGGCAGCTTACCGCAGATATACTGCTGCAGAGCGCCCCCTGTGCCAGCTGTGCTGTCATTCGCTACAGCACGTGCCAATCAGCCAGCTAATGATTTATGGCTGAAACCCGCTGATCTGCTCAGTGAATGAAAGAAGAGAGCCCTGTGTTTGTATACAACACAGGGATCTCCAAAGACAGCAGCAATCTGTTTTTTTTTGTTTTTTGTTTTGCTGTACAGGAAGTAAAAGCCGGCACATTGCTTATTAAAACAGCACACAGTACACACAGTGAACATTGTTAGATACAGCCCTTTGTTTTCCCCTACCAGCCTACCCCTTCCAGGCCAGTGTCATTAGTACAGTGACAGTGTATATTGTTAGCACTGATCACTGTATTAGTGTCACTGGTGATGTTAGTGTCACTTAGTCAGTTCCCACCTAGCATCAGTCAGTGTCAGATTGCCCACCACACTATAACAGTCACGCTATAAATCGCTGATCACCAACATTACTGATATAAAAAAAAATCCAGTATATATGCATTGTTTGTAGACGCTATAGCTTTCACACAAATGAATATACACTTATTGGGATTTTTTAACCAAAGACATGTAACAGAATACATTTTGGCAGAAATTTAAGAAGAAATTTGATTATTTAAATTTTTTTATTGGATATGTTTTTAGCACCCCTAGGGGGAACTAGACTTGGTGTGTTAACCTGGGATGAGTAAGCCAGGTCATTTTTAGGTCAGGGCCAAGGGCTCTTCAGTTCCCTGATACCTCCCCCTGCTCTAGAAACTTGAGAAGGCAGTGGGTGGGGGTGAGGAGGTGCTGATCTGCATAGCTAGGGGATCTTGGCCATTCCCCAAGAATGAGGCTTAGCATGGGGCCAGGACAGCCTTTAAGTATGGGAGAGCCTGACCAGCAGGGAGTAGTGTTGGGTGGCAGAATGAGTGAAGGCTGGAGTGTGGAGCCTGGAAGGGGGCCTAAGGAGAGGGGCCTACCTGCAGGCAGGACTTCTCAGCCTCAACCATCCCGAGAGAGGAGGACAGCCTGGGAAGCAGTGAAAGAGCCAGCCCAGCATAAGGCCTGAAGGCAGCCACCAACCCACAAGCTTCCAGGAGAGGACTGAGTGAGTAATCCTACACCCCCTGGGCCAGATAAGGGGAGAGGGCAGTCAGGTGGCCAATCCAACTAGCTCCTCATTTGGAGCTGCTCTGCTAAATCGGCAGTTTTTTTGTTTATATAATAAAATATAAAAGCTCTATTTGTGTGAAAAAAGTTAATTTGGGAACAGTGACAAATAGCAAAAAATGGCCTGGTCATGAAGGGAGTAAAACCTTCTGGAGTGGATACTCACCTAAATGGCTGCAGCTTCGATCTGATCCTGTATCTGTCTCCTGTTGGCTCTGGAAAGACATCAAAGACAGCTGATCGCTCAGTTTTCGGTTCCAGCTGCTGGTCATTATTGTCAGGCCTTCAGAGCCTGGACTGGCTCTGTAAAGCCCGCTGTCAGATGAAGTGTAGAACTAAAAGCACTCCTGTGACCCACAGGATAAGTATAGCCAAAAGAGCTTTGCCCATTCTGCTCCTTTAAATCTGCTAGTCCATCTAGCCCTCCCCTCCCCCCAGACTGATAATGTTGCTTTTCATAGGTGCTCCCTGTGCTCCTTCATCCAGATTGTTGACACTCTAATACAGTAGGAGTGTTTCTGTCCAGATCACAAGTAAAAACAAAGGGGGAAAAGGCCTACAAAAAAAACCTGATGAATCAACAACATCTAATAATTGGTAAGCTGCAATATATTACAGTTTTTGTTTTGGGTTTAAGGTATACTAAGATATAGTTAAAGTGGTTGTAAAGGCTCAAGGTTTTTTACTTTTATGCATTCTATGCATGAAGATAAAAAAACCTTCTCTGTGCAGCATCCCCCCCATGCCCCCTAATAATTACCTGAGCCCCCTCTTGATCCAGCGATTTGCACAGGAGTCTCGGCTATCCTGGGTCTCCCTCTTCTCATTGGTTGAGACAGAAGTGGGAGCCATTTGGCTCCCACTGCTGTCAATCACAGCCAGTGAGCGAAAGAGAAGAGAGTGGGGGCAGGGCCAAGCTGCAGCTCCGTGTGAGAATGGACACATGGAGCAGCGGGTGCCCCCATAGCAAACTGCTTGCTTTGGGGGCACCCAACAGGAGGGAGGGGCCAGGAGTGCCAGCGGGGGACCTGAGAAGATAAGGATCTGGGCTGCTCTGTGCAAAACCATTGCACACAGCAGTTAAGTAGAGATATGTTTGTTATTTTTTCATTTTAAAAAAATAAGCCTTTAGATTCAATTTAAGATGATAATTGTAAGGAACTCAATGAATTCAGATAATGACATTGTAAAAAAATAGATTACTACACTATTATTCTATCCATTCCAAAGTACCCTTTAACTTTTCCATATTGTACTATGTGGTATATTTCTCCTTTTTTTCTCTGGGTATCCAATTTTTCCACCACACACAATCTAAATTTATTTGCAATAAAATCTTCTAAAATAGGAGGGTTAGGCTGGATCCATTGAGTCAATATGGCTTTTTTTACACCCAGCAGACAAAATATTTCCTATTTACTGAGTAGTACCTGTGGCCTCTCGTTCACTTTCAAATGATAAAGCAATAGGCAAATAAATGAACATAAAGACCCACTGGAACCCTGATATTATATTCATAAATTGTGGAACTTTTTGTTAACTTCTTCCCTGGATCCACTAGAAGACAGAATGCCAGCGTGTCCATATCCCGATCCAGAAGGCAAACATTTGTGTATATAGGAGGATCGTCCTTCTCCTGACCAGCCCGTGTAGACAAAAAGTGAGAAGAATGTAGGCTGTGGCCACTTTTCACTTTTTGTCTACATGGGCTGGTCAGGAGAGCAGCAAACCTCCTATGTAGACATTTCAGAAAGACAGATAACCATACTGAGGATGGCGCTTTATGATCAAAATTAAATATCTGATATGCAATATTTTAAATTGAACATCTCTCCAATTTTCACTTATTATCGCTTTTGTAATACAGGATCAACCAGGACTAGGTATGGGTGTACTAAGAAACCTGACCGATCTAGATGTACATCTGGAATTTAATGGAGGATCCAAGCAGATGTCCTCCCTCAAAAAAATGATAAAACAAAGATAAATTATTTTTATGTTAAGAATGCATACTTGAATAGAATTTTATTTTTTAACTTAGAGTTTAGTATCCCTTTCATAATTGTCTCATGACACATTGTGGAAACTCTATGGTGCAGTAGTTCAGTATTATTACATTCACGAAAGAAATGCTACACAGCAAAGTGAGCCATGTATAAATAGCAGCACTAGAGAGAACAGAGCATTTATTTATTTAGAACATATTTCACTGGTACAAAAATGAGTGAACCTGGGGGGAAAAGACCATCATAAACTAGGAGACAACCTCCTGCAGATATTATTTGCAGTTTATGCATCTGTCAGACATTTGTAGCGGTAACATAAACCATGTCCTTGACTCCGATGGAGATTGTCGTGAAGGTCATCAGGTATTGCAGCGCACACTCCATAGAATGAAGATGAAAATCCATTTTTCCACAATGTCAGGCGGCTGCCCAGCTTATGAATTACATGTCAGTCATCCTTCAGCTGATCCAAATTACCTTATTTTACAAAACGTAAACATAATGTAATTCAATTGGTTTACCGAAGATATATGTAGGTCCGTGGGGGTAAACGACGAGATGCACAAAAAAAAAAATGGCCAAGCCAGAGTATTATTAACTGCTTCCCAACTGCCCTATAGCAGAAGTACTGCTACATGGCGGCAGGGCTGCGCAAAATTGTAAATATACTAGATGTTGTATTTACAGGTAGGGCACGTGCCACCCTACCTATGCCACCATTGGCAGCTTCAGCTGTCGATCACCGGGTCTGCCATTACTAGTATAAAAAAAAAATTCCAGTATATACACACCACCATTTGTAGACGTTATAATTTTAATGTAAACCAATTAATTTACACATATTGGGATTTTTTTTTAGCAGAGACATGTAGCAGAATATATTTTGGCCTAAATTTATGACGAAATTTGCTGTTTACATTTTTTTACTGGATATGTTTTATAGCAAAAAGTCAAAAATGTTTTATTTTTTAAAATTGGGCATTTTTTTGTTTATAGCGCAAAAAATTTAAAACGCAGAGGTGATCAAATACCACCAAAAGAAAGCTCCATTTGTGAAAAAAAAAAGGATATAAAATTTAATTTGGGTGCAGCATTGCATGACCATGCAATTGTCAGTTAAAGTAACGCAGTGCAGCAACATAAAAAATAGCCTGGTGAGGAAGGGGGATAAATCCTCTGGAGGGCAAGTGGTTAAAGAAAAGCTGCGTTTTGCCCATGAACAGCATAACAACAGGTTTACTTCCCCCCACCCCCAGAGGCATTTAGCTTTTTCTCCCTGCTCTCCCTGCTGCTTCATTCAGCTGTCAGGGGCCAGAAAATACCCAGTACTTCCAGGTATAGAGAAGCATGTGACAGCACTGGTGCTTATAACAGAAACGTACCCAAATCAACAGCTCCACTCAAGACTTGCCCCTCCTGTACATGGAAAGCCTAGGTGCCGGTCAATGTAGTCTGTCTCCACCCCCATTACAAAAAAAGTATCAGCCACACTCCACTCTTAGTTCCTCTTGCTGTATTTATTATTTATCAACAAAATGGCTACATACAGCATTGTCTCCACCTGGGAACAAACCTTCCTCGACGCGTTTCACCCCTTCTGTATTGCTCACAAGGCTTGCAAGCAATCCAGGAGTGGTAATACACATCAAGGAAGGTTGGTTCCCAGGTGGAGATGATGCTATATGCAGCCATTTTGCTGACAAATAATAAATACTGCAAGAGGAACTAATAGTAGAGTGCGGCTGATACATTTATGTCAGGGCTCCGGGAATGACCAGAGGTGTGTGGACTGACACAGGGAAACACAGACTTCAGGTATACAAGATAATTTATTAAGGACAAAACAAACATAAACGCAGTGCAACAAACCAAACCCAAAACTAACAGAAATACATACAACAAGGGGAAGCAAACCCAAACCTAAACTGATTTATATATATGTATATATATATGGAGCACAACGTAGTGAGGCGGGCCGGGTCCGTAGCTAATGGGCAAACAGGGTACCAGGAGCGAGCGGAAGAGTGTTCAGGAATAGCCGAGGTCAGGACAGGCGGAGTTCGTTCAGAGTCAGGTTCAGAGTCAGAATCAAAGCAGGATCAGGCAGGAAGCAGACAGGATGCAGGTACAGGGGCTCATGGGAAACATACACCAAGGCACTGATCACAGGCCTGGTCCTGCTTAAATACACCTCCTGCAATCAGCCTCAGGTGATGGCCTGATTGCAAGAGTGAGATTCTGGCTGCTGAGAGCACCCGCTGGCCAGCCTTGGTACTGCAGCCCACAAGGCAGGTGAGTCCCACCACCATTGGCGAGTCCATTCCTGACAATTTATTTGTAGCTCTGGTGCTTGCTTGTTTAACTTTCAGAAAAAACTTGAGTACTTGAATAAACACACTAACACTATCGTGTTGGATGTTCTATGTATATCTAAAAGTACGCAGATGTACGTAACTTGCCCTGTCCCTCTCCTCTCCTGCAAGCAAAGAGTTCCCTACACTGCTCTTCTCTGGTGCTGCCATCATGAATAACCAGAAATGCGCAGACATGCTAGACCTGTAAATCTGACAAAACCCTGCAGCATGCCTGCGCATGTGCTGGATTCCCAACGCATGAGCAGGCACACCACCTAGCTTGACCGTGAACTGGCAGATATTCCCCCTCTGCCTTTGTGTGTATGGTCCAGAAAGATCAACCTCACCTAGGCTGGCGTAGCTGAGTTTACATTCCAAAGAAGACTGCAAGTAGCCAGATAGGTTTATTTTAGTGCAAAAGAGACAATGCATGTTTGCAATAAAGACTCTACCTACTTGCTGTGTTTAAAATTCAGACTTTAGTTCTGCTTGAAGGTTCGCTTTCAGGATGAATTGAAAAATAGAGGAATGTGGATGGCACCTAAAAATTATAAACAGGCACCATCCCCATATTATTATTATACAGTATTTATAAAGCGCCAATAGTTCGCTCAGCGCTGTACATTACAAAGGGGGACAGAACATGTGACAGAACAATACCAATACAATGCAAAACATGAGGGGATTGAGGGTCCAGCTCTTTCGAGCTTACAATCTAGGAGGGAGGGGATGGTGGCACAGAAGGAGAAAGCTGTGGGGGATGGAGTGGTAGGAAGAGTGGAGGAGGTCGGCAAGTTAGCAGGGGGTGGGGTAGGCTTCCCTGAAGAGATGGGTTTTCAGGGTGCACCTAAAGGAGAGGAGAGTAGGTGATAATCTGATGGGTTGGGGCAGGGAGTTCCAGAGGATGGGTGACACCCTGTAGAAGTCCTGCAGGCGGGCATGGGAGGAGGAGACCAGGGAACCCATGGACAATGACAATTGTAATAATACTACCAAACCTCCTTAAACAGGGGGACTGGAGTATAAAAAGGGGGATTTTTTGTGTGCCATTTAATTACAACCACATAACAATTTTTAAAAAATTTTATGAAATTTTATTACAAGACATAATATCACAAAAACATTAAAAACGTAATCTGCAGAGCCAAATCCGAAATGATAGCAAATTATATTGTGCAAATACAATAGATCGCTATGTCATTGTGTTGGAAATGTGTGCAGGATCAACGCGTTTCACTCACATCACTTCATTAGGATCCAAGCCAATGCAGGGACATTCACAAACTGTACAGATTAAGACAAAAATTACATATAACACACAAAATATTACAAGACATAAATAAAATCACTTTCAAATTTAATTTATATCCTAAAACTGTAGCTACCACAAAACAAACCTAAATTCATAAGATAAGTTGTCAAAGGAAGAGAGAGAGAAAAAAAAAAGGGGGGGGGCCCCTAACTGTACTCATCCAATATACTACCTGGCTAGAGGTGTAAGCGGGCCTCATGGAAAAGGGGGGACCTGGCAGAAAATTCCAGCTAGGAGAGAGAAGTCACATAAGCTCCAAACAGTGCCCTTACCTTCTATTAACTGTAATGAAACTTTATGAAAATGAACATTTAAGGATGAATTGCTCCACAGTGCCTGCAGATACAGAGACTAGTGAAGGCTTGTTTTTAAAGATTGTTTGCTGCTTGTGAAAGAGAAACTATTCTCTGTAAAATGTGCCTAAAAGGCAGGCAGAAGGCGAAAAAATAGTCACCAATATTGCCTGAGGTCTCCCTGCAGTTATTTTTTTTTCTCTATTACCATCTTGGTAGAGGAAGGGTTTTTGATTCTTCATGTCAAAGCCTCAGGCAAGGAGAACATTGCACAGCACAGTGGTCATATCAAGAAATTTCTGATCTCCTGAGACTAGCATTCAGAGGCAGCAGAGCTTTAGATCTCCCACTGCAGATATACATCTATGAAGATGTAGACAAAGGAGTGCCTAGGCACACTCACATACCAGCAAATGCACTGCTACTTTGAGAAGGAATTCCAGACAGGTAGACTTTTCAGGATACTGTTTAGCAATAATTGATAATTGACTTTTAAGTGTTCTCTATAACAAACCAAATCTTCACTCTTTCAGTGAGCATTGACTTTTTAATCCTTATACTGCTAGCATTAGTAAATAGATAGGAAAGTATATCAAGTGTACTTGTTTTAACCTTTTTGTTTTACATTTCTTCAGTTACTTCCTGGTTTCTGGCCTAGGTGTTATGCATCCCATGAGTTTTCAGGAGGAGAGCAGAGGTTTTCTCAGCTAAGCACACCCTCCTGCATGCATGCCTGAGCTAAGGGCAGATGGATCCCAGGAAGTACATTCTACATGAATCATCTTCCCGTACTCAAGATGGCCAGAGCCAGATATGCTAGGGGATGTTTTTTTAAGTGATTTCTCCGAAAAATAGAATAGCATGGCGACATGGATGGATGTGTGAGATTGCTTTGAATATTAAAAATGAATTAAATAGTTTTTCGTTTGTGGTTCTCAGTGTAGTTCCGCTTTAAGTTCAGATCCACTTAAAAAAGGGATGGGCCTGTTGGATCTATTTACAAATCTGCCCCAGATTCTACGATCACATTTATTGATCTCAACACTTCCTAAACAAATACAGGTTTTTATTGTCTTCCGAGTTCTTTAATGCAGTATAAATTTGAACACATTGAGAAAACAGTTTATGTCACTTTCAAAGAAAATGTTTTGTTGATTTTCTTTTATCAGTTACAGCCAGACTTTCTCTTTCGAAATACACCTCCACCTGAAAGTATTTGTGGAGAAGATGTTTAATCGTCTGCCATTATTTATGTGACCTGGAGCGTATCACTTTCATCCGATTCAAGTCAGAAGATTTTAGCTAAAGCCACTTACAGGTTTCAATTAGCTATGTGTCGGCAGTGTTTTCCTGTTCTCCGCCGTGCCCAGAGCTGATAAAGAGCTTGAAGAACACTGAAAATTCCCAGGTGGTAGATTAATCTCTGTGAACCTCGCAGCTGAAACTTCAAGAAGAGCTGCTTGGCGCGATATCACAGATAAAAAGTAATTGAGTTCAATTATTTATTTATGCATTCAGGAAAAAATAAAGGAAGATGTTAGCATACCAATAAAGTGGAGCTGAGGAGTGCATTGTAGGACATGTGGAATCCTCAGTTCCTTGCTTCTAAATTTATAGGGATGGATTTAGCATTGGTCTTACGGTGCTCACACATTTCAACAATTCGTTTTAAGTATTCACACCATTCAGTGATGAAAGTGGGTGCATTGTTAATTTTTAGATTCAAATGGTAAACCATGATTCAAGCAAAAGAAAACGGAAAAGAAACTATAACGTAACATCAACATATCATTAGCCTATCACGCCCGCCGACATCGAGAGTGAGGAGGGTATAAAGGAGGAGCACCGCACCGCACAGCCATCCCCATGACTAAGTCGAATATGACGAAACGCATCAGTGCGAGACTGTGCGGCGACTGGAAGTGGCGTTCAGGACCGGAATAGAAAGTGACGTGGGAGCACCATTGTTTGGGATCCAGCAGTGGTGAGAGCACTGCTTGATACCCACCAGTGTGTAAAAGCATACTGCAGTATCCATAGGCATTGTATTTGCCAAATTTTTGTAAGTGGCTGTCTAGTTTTAGCGATTAAAGGTGTATTTTGTACTGCACCATTGGGGTATTTTTTCTTTGTTGTTTCATGACCACTAACCCTGAGAAAAAAGATTGTGGAAAAGGAGAGTGTTATCTATATGGGTATAGCTCCTCTGTACTAGGAATCTGTCAATCTATGAAGTGGTGTGAGCTAATCATGGGAATGAAAGGCATGGAGATTTGAGAATAAACAGAAAGAAGTGAAACAATATTGATACTGGCCGACTGTGCTCCCATCTGGATTAATAGAATAAGCGATTCCAGCCAACCATGAGAATGGGGGGCATGGTTATTCATTGAGTGTACACCCAAAAGGGGGGACATCTTCTTTATGAGCATGTGGTGATTTTTTTGGGAATTAGAAGAATTGGTATGGTTGAAGAGACTTTTATGGACTTTCCATTTTCATTCATGCTGATGAATCAATTATCTATATACACTCAGGTCCATAAATATTGGGACATCAACACAATTCTAACATTGTTGGCTCTATACACCACCACAATGGATTTGAAATGAAACAAACAAGATGTTCTTTAACTTCAGACTGTCAGCTTTAATTTGAGGGTATTTACATCCAAATCAGGTGAACGGTGTAGGAATTACAACAGTTTGCATATGTGCCTCCCACTTGTTAAGGGACCAAAAGTAATGGGACAATTGGCTTCTCAGCTGTTCCATGGCCAGGTGTGTGTTATTCCATCGTTATCCCAATTACAATGAGCAGATAAAAGGTCCAGAGTTCATTTCAAGTGTGCTATTTGCATTTGGAATCTGTTGCTGTCAACACTCAAGATAAGATCCAAAGAGCTGTCACTATCAGTCAAGCAAGCCATCATTAGGCTGAAAAAACAAAACAAACCCATCAGAGAGATAGCAAAAACATTAGGCGTGGCCAAAACAACTGTTTGGAACATTCTTAAAAAGAAGCAACGCACCGGTGAGCTCAGCAACACCAAAAGACCCGGAAGACCACGGAAAACAACTGTGGTGGATGACCGAAGAATTCTTTCCCGGGTGAAGAAAACACCCTTCACAACAGTTGGCCAGATCAAGAACACTCTCCAGGAGGTAGGTGTATGTGTGTCAAAGTCACCAATCAAGAGAAGACTTCACCAGAGTGAATACAGAGGGTTCACCACAAGATGGAAACCATTGGTGAGCCTCAAAAACAGGAAGGCCAGATTAGAGTTTGCCAAACGACATCTAAAAAAGCCTTCACAGTTCTGGAACAACATCCTATGGACAGATGAGACCGAGATCAACTTGTACCAGAGTGATGGGAAGAGAAGAGTATGGAGAAGGAAAGGAACTGCTCATGATCCTAAGCATACCACCTCATCAGTGAAGCATGGTGGTGGTAGTGTCATGGCGTGGGCATGTATGGCTGCCAATGGAACTGGTTCTCTTGTATTTATTGATGATGTGACTGCTGACAAAAGCAGCCGGATGAATTCTGAAGTGTTTTGGGCAATATTATCTGCTCATATTCAGCCAAATGCTTCAGAACTCATTGGACGCCGCTTCACAGTGCAGATGGACAATGACCCAAAGCATACTGCAAAAGCAACCAAAGAGTTTTTAGGGGAAAGAAGTGGAATGTTATACAATGGCCAAGTCAATCACCTGACCTGAATCCGATTGAGCATGCATTCCACTTGCTGAAGACAAAACTGAAGGGAAAATGCCCCAAGAACAAGCAGGAACTGAAGACAGTTGCAGTAGAGGCCTGGCAGAGCATCACCAGGGATGAAACCCAGCGTCTGGTGATGTCTATGCGTTCCAGACCTCAGGCTGTAATTGACTGCAAAGGATTTGCAACAAAGTATTAAAAAGTGAAAGTTTGATTTATGATTATTATTCTGTCCCATTACTTTTGGTCCCTTAACAAGTGGGAGGCACATATGCAAACTGTTGTAATTCCTACACCGTTCACCTGATTTAGATGTAAATGCCCTCAAATTAAAGCTGACAGTCTGCAGTTAAAGCACATCTTGTTCGTTTCATTTCAAATCCATTGTGGTGGTGTAAAGAGCCAAAAATGTTAGAATTGTGTCGATGTCCCAATATTTATGGACCTGACTGTATGTATACGTTTTTTATTTATATTTTGTGCGCTACTGAATCACTTGAGGGTTATTTTTTTTGGTTTAATTGATTTTTATTTGAAGTGGCAGCACTGGTATTTAATTTAATTGTTTTTTAGTGTTTGATTTCCATTGGTTATCACGCATCTAGCGAAAAAGTCTTCTGTTTTCACACGTAAGATCAACATTACCTCGGTATGAAAAAATTATATACACAGGGCTTTTTGTATCGGGAAATAGGTGCAGGTACTCCCTGCTTCTGAGTCACCCCCTTGTTTCCACCCCCTACCCACCTCTGGAGCATCGCCCCTTGGTTCCACCACCTCCCAGTATGGACCTTTTAGAGAATACATAACGAAGTATAATTCTGTGCATTTGTATGGAATTTGTTGTTGACAACAAGAAAAGTAATACAATAGATCCCCTGCAGCCAGCAACAGTAGACCTCCTAGCAACAAAATATTCCCCCCAGTAACAATAGATCCAACCCAGCAACAATATATCTCTCAGCAGTCAGCACCAATAGACCCCACCCTCAACAATAGATCCCTCACAAGCAACAACAGACATCCATGCTACAATGCTACAATAGGTCCCCACAGCCAGCAACAATAGACGCTCCAGAACACCCCATCACTCCTTGCCATTATATACATTCAGTGCTGGAGGTGCCGGAACTGTGTATCCCAGCGTTCCGCTGAAAAAAAGCCCTGGATATACATATTCATGAAAAAAAAAAAACACCAGGAAGGTAGACAGTTCCAGACCTGCTGCCTTGGGATCTTTTGAGCTTTTGGGATAAACATATGCTGACTGCCAACAAAAAAAAAGATATAAAGATATAAAGTTAGGTTCATTAGGCACAATAATACACTTTGGCACATATGTGTTGTCATGTGCACTTTGGTACATTTTTGCATGTGTTTTTTTTATTTTAGACATGTAGAAACATAGAAATGTCATGGCAGAAAAAAGACTAAGTTGTTCACCAAGTCTGCCCCTTTTTTAATAATATATATTTTTTTAACTAAACATAGATCTATGTTTGTCCCAAGCATGTGTAGTGCTACCCCCTAAGAAGCCACTAAATTTGGGTCCCCCTCTTTCCTGAAAAGCCAGGCAACATGCATTTTTCAACTTCAATTTAGAGTTAGTAACTAGTCCATAGGCTTGTTTTTGTTGTTTTATTTGGGATAACAACTTGGATAGGGTCTAGGGGTATACGGGATGCCCAACTTGACTTGAAACAATAACTGTGAGGACAAACTTCTTAAATTCTGTACAAAAAGGATGGATCCTGAACGTTCTACTCCCTCTGGAGTGGAATCAGTCTCTTAACAGATCAGTAACATAGTCTCTGTAAGGAACACTTGGTCCCCTCTGTATATGAACCTCTTCACACCCCAGCTAGAAACTGCCTTTCCAACTGGCTGTCTTTGAAGAGTATCCCGGAGAAAAAGATTCTGGAACAGAAGTAGCACTGTCCCACAGAGAACTGGTTGGGTATAGCACCTAGCAGCCCTCTCTCTCTTGTATGGATGTAGAGGTACTCACACTGTCCCTATGTCCTGTAGCTTTAGGTAAACTGCTTTCAAGCCTTTCGCTGAGCTAGTTTCTTTCCAAGCTTGCAGGCTGTCCTTCCCCAGTGGACTGCAGTGCAGCGGAGCTCCTTCTCTCAACTTCCTACTCCCATCCTACCAACCTTCAGCCTGGAGGCAGATACCCCCTTCTCTGGGGTTCCCTCCCAGACTACACAGCAGCACTCCTCCAACAAATCTTCCATGTGACTCTCTTGCTGGCCAGGCTCTCTCATATTTATGGGCTGATTTAGCCACCTTGCCAAGCCTCCTGCCTGGGGATTGGCCAGATTCCCATACATATGTAGATCAGCACTTTTTGGCCTCTCCCACTAGCTTCTAGAAACTTCTCCAAGCTTCTAGAACCAGGGGGAGGTACCAGAGGCCTGACCTGTAGAGCTCTTCAGCCTCACCTAAAGTAAACTCACTAATTCACACCCTAGCTTTTAACAAGCCTCTAACGACACTACAAACTATGTACACCAGTGGGAGCTACATCCAGCCCTCTCTAAAAAAAAAAAAAAAAAGAGGCCCTGGCCAAAAAACAGCTCCTGAGCCTAGGAGCAATGGATTCCCATAAGACAAATTGGAGGGGAAAAGGGTATACAAACTTGGAAAGGGCTGTGCACAAATAAAAGTACAAAAATAAATTATGTACACTTTGAGATATATAACAACATGTACAATTCCTAACTACAGCTCCCTGCAGTTTGTGAACCATTAATGGAACATATGGACAGCAAATAAGTGGAGCACCTCCTCCTAAGAGGAAACCCTTTCTTATAAAGGTTGATGAAGAAAGTCTTGATGAACACATGAACACAGCATTCCTTGATGGTTCATCAAGGTTCTGTGAACAAGAAACACAAACTAACTAGCTATTTTAAATTATTCTGACAGCAGGGGGTTATAGCAGATTCTTCTGCATATCAAGCAGCACCTGCCCTCCTACTGTTTTCAGGGTGGAATCCTGCATCAGCCCCTTTCGACAGTACATTCTAGGATTTGGCAGTCTGATAATTTCACCATCAGATTTTCGAATGGTAACTGAATAGCTCCGGTTTGACCTCCTGGCTTGGACAACCACCATACAGTCCTTGTGGATGGCCAGCCCCATGCTCCATTCCAATGTAATATCTTGGAATCAGGCCCTAGCCTCCTGGTTATAAGACCCCAGCAGTGGCTTGGGGACATGCACTTAGTCCCAGATCATGTCCACTTCCCACTGTAGATGGGAGACCTCGATAATGTCCATAATACTGTGAGGGACATAGGGATAATCCAGTCCCCATTCAAGTTTAGTCTTATTTTGAATCTCCCGATGAAACCTTGGGAGTTCCCGCAACCTGCCTTGTCCAGGGAGAATACAGGATTGTGGAGACTGGACAATCCAGATTTTGTAGGCAGCATTTTGGGCTTTGGTCCTGGCCCATATGCCCAATGGCCCCAACTAGACATGTTGCTGGATATAGGATGGCTCCAGCTGGAGTCCTTCAGCACAAAACAACAAATGTTCCATTTCTTCTACTCTCTCAGCTGGTCCTGGTGTAGTAGATCTTTCTGATGGTCCCATCAGTGTTCCTGTCTTTTCCTGAGTGTCTCCCAAATCCCACTCTTCTTCTGACTCTCTGTCTGGGGACAACTCATCACAGTCTGCCTCTGGGGGCACAAACTCTGCCTGAATTCTGGGTGACCCCCAATTGGCCTTCCCACCACTGCCACTCCCCACTGGCTCACCTGAAGATTAGCGGTCTTCACACTCTGGCTCCTTCCAAGTGGGACTGACAATGTATACAGGTACTGTGGGCTTGCACATTTTGGGTTTGTCTGAAATATGAAGTTCATGCACATATTGGGGCTGGTCTGAGATCTGAATGTGCATAAATTGGGGCTAATCTGAGATCAAAATGTGAAATTTTGCAGTTTAATGTGTATTTGCTATCTCCTCCAAGATTCTGGTAATCAGCCTACAGTCTGCACAATTGCCTGACAAGTACACACCTGCAGCCCTCGCATGTACATCCTTCTTTGTTCAAACTCTGCAACAGGTAGGTAAAACCTTTTGGGTTTTGTGAAGATGCAGTGTTTGGGCCTAATCTGAAGCCTGAAGGTGAACGATTTGGGGCTGATCTAAGATCTGCACGTGAAGGCTTTAGGAAAAAATGCTGAGATCGAAAACTGAAGGGACTGGGACCAGGGGTGGACTGACAACTCATGGGGCCCCCGGGCAATAGGGAATCATGGGGCCCGTGTCCTTGCCCAAACTCAAAAAAGCCTATGAAAAAGGTACCAGGGGCATCTCATGGGGCCCCCTACTGACCCCGAGTTTTCAAATGGTCAGTCCGCCCCTGACTGGGACCAGTCAGATGTTTTATTGTGATGCTCCAGGACTGTGTCAGATAGTCAGCTCTGCAGTCAATATTTTCTGCTATTTCCTCCAGTATCTCTGTATTTGGAGGCTCGCCCTCACTCATACATCATTGTGAACCCTGCAACAGGTATGTAAAAACCTTTGGTTTTATGAAAGCAGGGCCTTATATGAGGTCTAAAGGATGAAATGTTTAGGGCTGATCTGTGGTCTAAATGAGCAGAAATTGCAGCTGATGTGAGATCTGTAAATATGAATATGTATAGTGCTTGCACCAGTTAAGCAAGTTTTGCGCTCATACTGTAGCTGTATTGCTAATTGCAAGTTTAAACCATTAAAATTATTAATGAGTGTAACTTGCTATTAGCAGTACAACTAAAAGTGCAAAAATTGAAAACTAAGACTATGGCGTGGTTGTCTGATGCAGGTAGAAATGGCACTCGTGTTGAAAAGTTTGCTGACCCCTGCCTGACTTGCTCTTGACCCTAGTCCTTTATACATTGTGTTGTACGTTACATAGTCCCAAAAAACAATTGTTTATTGTCTTAAAGTTTGCTGGTTTTAACAAAGTTCTTCTTTAACTGTGTCCGTGCCACCCTATAGCAGAAATACAGCTACAGGGTGGCACGGATGTGCAAAATCATGTGTATATATACGTGCTTTTGCAGTTCCAGGTAGGGGGCACACGCCAATGGCGGCTACAGCTCTCGATCACTGGGTCTCTGCCAGTGATTCCCTACCAGCACCCAGCGATCTCCGAGTATTACCAATGTGGGAGAGACCTGTATATAAAAAACACAGATCTCTCCCCTGTCAGCTCCTGCACACTGCTTTGTATGGCTCTGCATAGCAGAGCCATACAAAGCAGTGTGCTTACAGTGTAAAGCACACACACAGCACACAGTAAAACAGCACACCGTTAACCCTTTGATCGCCCCTCATGCTCATGTTAACTCCTTCCTGCCCAGTGCTATTAGTACAGTGTCAGTGCTTTTTATTAGCACTGGTCACTGTATTGGTGTCACTAGGGATGTCAGTGACACCAAGTCAGTTCCCCCCAGTGTCAGAATGTCCACCGCAGTCCTGCTACAAGTCGCTAATTGCCGCCATTACTAGTAATGAAAAAAAAAATTCCATTTGTAAACGCTATAACTTTCACACAAACCAATTAAATTTATATGTATTGGGATTTTTTTTAGCAAAGACATGTAGCAGAATATATTTTGGCCCAAATTTATGATGGAATTTGATTTTTACAATTTTTTTACTGGACATGTTTAATATCAAAAAGTAAAAAATATAGTTTGTTTTCAAAATTGTCAGTCCTTTTTTGTTTATAGTGCAAAAAAAAAATATGCACAGGCTATCAAATACCACCTAAAGAAAGCTCTATTTGTGGGAAAAAAAGAATGTAAATGTAATTTGGGTGCAGTGTTGCATAACCACGCAATTGTCAGTTAAAATAACGCAGCGCTGTATCGCAAAAAGTGGCCTGGTCAGGAAGGGGGGTAGATCCTATGGAGGGCAAGTGGTTAAGGTAGGCTCAGATAGCTTGTGTGCATATAACCATACCATATCATAACCAAATATATGTAATAGAAGAAGTTAATAATTTTAAAAATTATTCTTTGTCCTGAAGTTTATTTGTGTCTGTGAGACTGTCACTTGTGGTATAGTAATACGACTTATGTTGTGGGTACAAGAGCTATGACATATGTTTAACCAATTCGATACCGGGCAATTTTACCCCTTCCTGCCCAGGCCAGTTTTCAGGTTTCAGCGCTCTCACACTTTGAATGACAATTGTGCGGTCATACAACATTGTACCCAAACTAAAATTTTATCATTTTTTTCACACAACTAAAGCTTTCTTTTGGTGGTATTTAATCACTGCTGGGGTTTTATTTTTTGCTAAATTAACAAAAAAAGACCAAAAATTTTGAAAAAAACACACGTTTTTCTTTGCTTCTGTTATAAAAGTTTGCAAATAAATAATTGTTCTTCATAAATTTAGGCCGAGATGTATTCTACTACATGTCTTTGGTGAAAATAACCCAAATTAAGATGTATTTTTTAGTTTGTAGGAAAGTTATAGAGTTCACAAACTATGGTATAGATTTGAATATTGATCAATCCTGAAGTACTGACAGCCAATCTAATTTCTTGAGGTCCAAGAACGTCAGAACAGTACAGATATCCCCAAATGACCCCTTTTTGCAGAGTAGACAGTCTGACGTACTTCATAAGAGGCATGGCGAGTTTTTTGAAGTTGTATTTTTTTTGTCATAATTTTTCGGAAAATGAAAAAATTAAAACAATTAGTTTCACAAATTTTTTTTTACATATTGTCACCAGTGCAGTATCATCATATAACTGGCATGGCGGTGATCAGGGACACTGACTGGTGACAGTATGAAAAAAAAAATATTTATTTATTTTTTTTTAATTATTTTTTATTTTTTATTAAATTTGTTTTCTTTTTTTTAAGATTTTTTTTCATATTTCACTATGACCAAAGTAGTAAAATGTTACCATAGTAACATTGTACTACTTTGGGGAAGTGATCAGTATTTTTTTTTTTTTTACACAATTTGCTTATAGCAAAGAATTACTTCGCTATAAGCAAGCATTTACCTGAATGACATCGATTCATTCAGGGTTTTTTTTTTTTTTTTTTTTTTTTTGTGCTTAGCTGTGATTTGGCCACAGCTAATCAAATGACATGTGCATGTGATTAGCTGTGACCATTCACAGCTAGACACTAGTATACAATGGATGGCATGAATGAAGCCATCCATTGTATACAACTGTCATGTGACCTGCTGTGATTGGTCACAGCAGGTCACATGGTACCGGCAACGGGGGCCGATACTCAAATCTGTCATCGCCTGTGTCTGAGGTACACGGCCGGTGACAGATCGTGCCGCTGCGCGGTTCTGCAGGAGTGCAATCTGCACATGTGCAGGGGGACGCCATATGGCATCCACCCAGAACGCTGATGACATTTTCCGGACGCCATTCGGCCATAGGGCGGGCGGAAAATGGTTAAAGGGTAACTCCACTTTTGTTGAGAAAAAAAAAACATTTCACTCTGGGTGTTATTTGTACATTGCAGGGATTTTGACAAACTTTGTTGCAAATTCCTACCTTTTGTTTTTCTGAAGTAGATGTTTGTTTTATCTATGTCCATGTGCAGAGTGAATGTGTATCGGAGTGACCTCACAATTATCAGCTGCTACTCCTGCAGGGGTCTAATATGGAAAACTGCAGAGTCTGCATCCCTTTAGACGTGAATTCCCTTTTGGAGTATCTTACCAAAAATGAACTTTTTATTGCAGGGGATGCTTAACCTCTTGCCGTCCGCCTGCTGTTTATAAACGGCAGGGCGGTGGCAGTCCAGGGTCGGGTTGCCGTCCATAAACGGTACCCGCATTTTCTAGCTGTGCCGCTCCCTGGGAGCGCGCACCACCGCGATCCGGTGCCCGCTGTGTCCTCCGGACACAGTGAAACACCGATCGTCGGACGGGACCTCTGTACGAGGTCCCGATCATGTGATCACTGATTGGCGAATCAGTGATCACATGCAAAGTAGTAAGCAAGATGTCACTTGTGACATCATTGCTTACTATGTGTGAAATCTGTGAATGATCACAGAGGTCACATGGTACAAGGCTATTCACAACAGCCTTGTACCATATGACAAGGTGTGACCAATCACAGCTCTCACAGTATTTCTCAATGACTGCAAGAATGCAGACAGTGAGAAAGAGAAATGATTGCTTTTACATCCTATATGGGTGTAAAAGCAATCAGTGTAAAAAAAAAAAAAAAAAATCTTCATCACCCTCCACAAGTAGTACAGTGTCACCATGGTGACAGTGTACTGCTAGGGTGACAGTATGTAAAAAAAAAATAAAAATAAAAAATAATAATATAAAAAAAATAAAATAAAATGTAAAAAAAAATGTTTAAAAATTATAATTTTTGGTTATAAACTAATTTGGATTTTTTTTTTTACTAAAAAAATAACGGAATACATTTTGGCTAAGATTTATGATGAAATATTATTTATTTGCAAAATTTTATTTAAAAAAACACTTTTTTTCAAAATTTTTGAACATTTTCATTTACATAGTAAAAAAAATAAAAATCCCAGCAGTGAATAAATACCACCAAAATAAAGCTTTATCTGTCTCAAAAAAATGGTAAAAAATTCATATGGGTACAGTATTGCATGACCGCGCAATTGTCATTCAAAGTGTGATAGCGCTGAAAGCTAAAAATTGCCCTGGACAGGAATGGGGTAAAAGTGTCCGGATAGGAAGTGGTTAAAATATGACTTGAATCTTAGTGCAAAATCAGTGAGCCAATCACACAAGCAGGAAATGTCATATCTTGGGGGCGTTCTGTACACCATCTGTATACAGAACATCTCCAGGAAGCCATATTGGGGCAGCACAGTGCTAAATGATTAGCACTTTCGCCTGGCAGTACAAGGGTCATTGGTTCGAATCCCAGACACAGCACCACCTGCCTGGAGTTTGCATGTTCTCCCAGTGCCTGCGAGGGTTTCCTCTGGGTACTCCGGTTTCCTCCCACACTCCAAAGACATGCTGGTAGGTGAATTGGATCCTGTCTAAATTGGCCCTAGTATGTGTATGTATGAATGTGAGTTAGGGGCCTTAGATTGTACGCCCCTTGAGGGTTAGGGACTGATGTGAATGTACAATATATATATATATATATATATATATATATATATATATATATATATATATATATACAGTGGGGATCGAAAGTTTGGGCACCCCAGCTAAAAATTTGTATTAATGTGCATAAAGAAGCCAAGGAAAGATGGAAAAATCTCCAAAAGGCATCAAATTACAGATTAGACATTCTTATAATATGTCAACAAAAGTTAGATTTTATTTCCATCATTTACACTTTCAAAATAACAGAAAACAAAAAAATGGCGTCTGCAAAAGTTTGGGCACCCTGCAGAGTTAATATCTTGTACTGCCCCCTTTGGCAAGTATCACAGCTTGTAAACGCTTTTTGTAGCCAGCCAAGAGTCTTTCAATTCTTGTTTGAGGTATCTTTGCCCATTCTTCCTTACAAAAGTCTTCCAGTTCTTTGAGATTTCTGGGCTGTCTGTCACGCACTGCTCTTTTAAGGTCTATCCATAGATTTTCAATTATGTTGAGGTCAGGAGATTGTGAAGGCCATGGCAAAACCTTCAGTTTACGCCTCTTGATGTAATCCCCCGTGGATTTCGAGGTTTGTTTAGGATCATTATCCATTTGTAGAAGCCATTCTCTCTTTAACTTCAGCTTTTTCACAGATGGCATCAAGTTACCATCCAAAATTTGCTGAAATTTTATTGAATCCATTTTTCCTTCTACTCATGAGATGTTCCCTGTGCCACTGGCTGCAACACAACCCCAAAGCATGATTGACCCAACCCCATGCTTAACAGTTGGACAGAGGTTCTTTTCATTAAATTCTGTGCCCCTTCTTCTCCAAACGTACCTTTGCTCATTCCGGCCAAAAAGTTCAATTTTAACCTCATCAGTCCACAGAACTTGTTTCCAAAATGCATCAGGCTTGTCTATATGTTCATTTGCAAAGTTCAAACGATGATTTTTGTGGTGAGGATGTAGAAGATGTTTTCTTCTGATGACTCTTCCATGAAGACCATATTTGTACAAGTATCTCTTTATAGTGGAATAGTGTACCACAACTCCAGTGTCTGCCAGATCTTTCTGGAGGGATCGTGCAGTCAAACGTGGGTTTTGAATTGTTTTTCTCACAATCCTGCGAGCTGTTCTGTCTGATATTTTTCTTGGTCTTCCAGATCTTGCTTTAACTTCTACTGTTCCTGATGACTGCCATTTCTTAATTACATTCCGAACAGAGGATATTGACATCTGAAAACGCTTTGCTATCTTCTTATAGCCTTCTCCAGCTTTGTGAGCGTCAACTATTTTCAGTTTCAGTTTTCTAGACAACTGCTTAGAAGAACCCATGGTGCTGATTGTTGGGGCAAGGTCAGATGAGTCTGGGCATTTAAAACCTTTGAGATTGACATCACCTGGTCTGCCCAGATGATGATTGAGAACAATCCATGACACTGGCAGGTCTCAGCTTGGCAAAGGGGGCACTGCATGCTATAAATTCTGCAGGGTACCCAAACTTTTGCAGACGCCATTTTTTTGTTTTCTGTTATTTTGAAAGTGTAAATGATGGAAATAAAATCTAACTTTTGTTGACATATTATAAGAATGTCTAATCTGTAATTTGATGCCTTTTGTATCTTTCCTTGGCTTCTTTATGCACATTAATACAAATTTTTAGCTGGGGTGCCCACATTTTCGATCCCCACTGTATATATATGTAAAAGTGCTGCGTAAATTGACAGCGCTATATAAGCACCTGAAATAAATAAATAAATAATATTGCATCACATTTTACAGAAAATTACAGTGTTGCAGATTGAAAAGGAAAAGTAATTTTTAATAACTTTCAATTGCCATATGACTTGTGTCACAATTGTATAAACTATATTATTATTTTTTTTATTTGCTAATTTTTTCCCATGAAAGTGGAGTTATTTTTTAAATTGAATAGGCAAAGGTTCAGATTAATCACCCCCCTTTAAGTCACCTGCATTTTTAAGAGAATTCTGGGGGGTTTACATATTTATTAGGATCTAATACTACATTAACACAAATAAAGTAAAGTAACCGATTATCAGGGAGATTGTCATGAAGGGTATGCCCATTAATACAAAGACCTAATTTTTCTTTTTGCCATGCCACTGCTGGCCCAAATGGCCTTTATTCTGGTAAAAGTTGTATTTTCAGCTCCTGTTGAAGTGCATGTCAAGGTGCTTTTTGTGCACAGGTACATGTATGTAAGTGCAAATGTATGCGTGCCTATGTGTGCTAATGTTTGCACAGATGTGTGTGTAAGTGCAGGGGGGCTGTGAACATGCAAATGCAGAATGTAAAAGTTGAGGTAAAGTTTGTTAGAATATGGTAGGATTTTGCTTTGCAGATGTTAAGCAAGCAATTTCATTAAAACTAATTATTTTAAAAACTTGATTAAAAGGTGCTTTGTACATGATTTTTTTTCTTGCTGCTGAACATATGATTACAAATCTATTCGTATATATCACCACAATTTAGGCAGCGGCTTGCAATATATCAAGCTGCCGCCCTCATTGTTAGTTTTTATCTATTTACAGATAAATCTCATCTGCCACACTTTTTAACAAATCTTTAGCTGTCCCAAGCAAATCATCTTCACAAGACAACTGTCACATTTATACAGTGCATTTTTTTCCATTTTCTAAGAAATCTAATCCTAGTTTTTGTCAGCCACTAATCAAATCCTTTTTCATTTTTATCATGAAAAAATGTCTAGTTTTTGCCGAAGGGAATAAAAAATATAAACAGGTGAAACAGGATGAAAAGTGTCGAATAGCCAACCTGTTTTACAATCTGCATCTTATTCATATGTTTCTTCACTGTTGGATTCTGTGCCTTCTATGTCAGACACGCATGACGATCCTTCTTCTACTGATCCAGATGGTCTTGAAAGTCCTAAAATTGACTGGCCAAGTTGGTGGAAGTTGGAACAACGAACAATTTTTTGTGAGAAGAAAAAATTACTTGACATCCAAAATAAAAAGCTTGGGTACAATGTGTGCCAAAATGTTGGTACTATTGGAGTTGAAAAAAAAAACTAGCATGAAAATGTCTAAGGAATGGGCAAATGATAATGTAACCAGTTATGGCATAAAACAGTCACAGCAGCTCGCTTCTTTAAAAAAATAGTTTGAACACAAAGAAAGCTCTGCACACAAAGCAGACTTGAAATTTCTTTAGGAATGAAAAATGAACTTCTTGAAAGGATTTGTTTTAAAAAAACTTGGCTCAAGAGAAAGAAATAAAATTGCTAAAGGAACCCATTGTTCAGTAGTTTGCAGGAGTTAAATGGCATTATTATGGGCCATATTTTTCACACAACAAGTGCCTGCATTAATACTGGGAATCTGCTTGCACAATAGTGAGAAAAAACTCTATAAATGAAATCTTAAGATCAGAAAGTAAAATCACCCTGATAATAGATGAGTGAACCATCTTGAGCCAAAAATGTACATATGTTTGATTTGTTTTTGCACACATTTGATTCCCTTTACATTTTTCTCTTGATCTGGTTCAGCTTGATAGTGGTAATGCAAAAGGAGTACACACATCTCATCCTAACTTCCTGTATTCTTATGAGATGTTGGACAACATTCGATCAGTGTGATGGTGCAGCCATGATGCTAGGAAACAAGAGTGGAGTTGGGAAATTATTAAATGAGAGATTTCCTTCAATTATTCTACAGCGCCATGCTAACCACAGATTAGCATTGTCAGTTGGAGATACAGTTAAAAAAAATCAGGGATTAATAGATATAAAAGGTAGAAAGTTATTTTGGCTATTCTTCTCCTATGGATCACAGAAGTGCAGTTCATTTCGCACTTCTGTGAGCCATTTTCAGTTAAAGCCCACTGTCAGCTGATGCTAGTCCAGGCTCTGGAAAGATCCGAACTTTAAAGTCAGGATCCACCCAGATGCCTGAACCGGCAGCTGGCTCAGCTTCTAAGCAAGCCGCCGAGAGCCTGAACCAACTGCTCCCATCCGTTCCACAGCCTGGCGCTCTAGTGAGTGCTGGAGGGGCAGAGCAGAGAGTCAGTGACTTACAGTTATCTTTATCTGCTCAGAGTGGCAGGGAGAACTGAGTGATCAGCAGTGTTTGAGCTCTCAGTCCTCAGTGCAGAGCCAGTGGAGGACAGATGCTGCATCCACCCAGGTGAGTATAAATATTTTTTTCCCAGAAATCCATTGTTCTCTTTTAATGAAAAGGTGAACTAACATCATAAACCCTTCCCACCACCCGGTCTGCACTGCACTTACCTCCATAAATGATTAGCTTTCATTGCCTAAGCAGCCAGTGCAACACTCCAGGGATCTGAAAGCCATGGTCTTCTTCCCCTTCTTTCCTTAGAGCCATTGGGATGGACCAGAGTGATGCTGATTGGTCAAAGCGGTCACTTGCCAGCACAGGACCAGTCAGAACCACTCTGATTAGTCCCAGAAGAAGACCATGCTTTCAAATCCCCGGACCCCTGTACCAGCTGTATAGGTAGTGAAAGCAAATCATCCACAGAGGTATGTGCAGCAGAAATTGGGTTGTGAGGGGTTGTATGGTGTTAGTTCACCATTTCATTTTATGTGAAAAAGTGAACTTGCACTTTAAGGCCTTTATGGATAAGCTATATACACTCTATCATGAATATCCCAACATCTGCAGAGAACTGCAAGCCTGTGCTATCTCCCTGGAGGCACAGCTTTTGAAAATAGGAAGCGCTCTTAGTACAAGATGATTGGCATCTACTTTTTGATCTGTCTCAGCAATGTGGGAGAGCTACAGAGTGTTGGTTCAACATTTTGAAGAAGCAAAGCACAATACCGGTCAGGACAACAATGAAAGATGTATGTACTGTATGACGCCTATTCATAAAGATAACCAGCACAAACTTTGTATTGGATTTGGCACTCGTGTTATGATCTTCAAGAGTTGTCCAAGTTGCAAGAGCATAGAATGTATATGTACAGGGCACATAAAACAAAAATACAGATTTGCACAAATCTTTGAAAGTAGAAAAATGAGAGAAGTTTTTATTATAAAGAAGCAGCTGTTGCCTCTGATAACCCCTGTTTATAGGGCATCTCACTTCGCAAAAAGGAAGCTGAGAATGACCCTCCTATAGATCCTAACCCTATAGAATTCAAATCTGCTATAGAGAGTAGACTGCTCACTGGAAATGATTCTGCTCTTGCCAATTGGATCAGGGGGCTTGGCTCCAAACATTGAACAAAAACTTAGTTTTGGAGAGGAGGAAATTGTATAGATTGATTGTATTTGAATGAAAGGAAAATGATTCATGCTTTCCAAGAGTATTTGCTTGGGAAAAGTTTGTCGACAAACATTCTCAAATACCACTGGAAGTGTCCCAATTTCATCTATTAATCTATTGAGTGTCAAAGAGGATTTTCACAAATTAATTTAATTGTTACTCCTAACAGAGTGTTGGGTAGGTGCAGCGTGGTATAGCGGGCAGTAAGCACACAAAATCCCAATTTGCCAAATATAAAAAGAAGGGAAACGTGTTTATAATATCTTTATAATATGTTTATAATGTGTTTTATTTCTATCTTAAGTTTAAAGTGTTACTAAACCCCGGACCTTGCATTCACTATATCTGGTCTCCCACAGTACACAGACCATGGAAGTGCAATTATTTTAGTAAATATAAACTGCTAAATACCTGTTCTCAACAGCAGTTAGAACAGTCTTGTGACTTCAGCAGAGCACTGGTTAAAGCTTGTAGGAGGAGTTTTCTTTCTGCTCTAGAAGGATGCAGAACCCTTGCAGTCATCCCCCTTCAGCAACAAAAAATAAACTTAACCACTTGCCCTCCAGAGGATTTACCCCCCTTAATGACCAGGCCTCTTTTTACTACTTGGCGCTGCACTAATTCAACTGATAATTGTGCGGTCATGCAATGCTGCACCCAAACGAAATTTACGTCCTTTCTTTCGGTGGTATTTGATCACCTGTGCGCTTTTTATTTTTCACGCTATAAACAAAAAAAGACCAAAAATTTTGAAGAAAAACGATATTTTTTACTTTCAGCTATACAAAAATATATAGTAAACTCAAATTTAGTTATAAATTTAGGCCAAAATGTATTCTGCTACATGTTTTTGGTAAAAAAATCCCAATAAGTGTATATTGATTGCTTTGTGTGAAAGTTATAGCGTCTACAAACTATGGTATAGATACTGCAATTTATGCCATTTTTTTGCTATACAGCGCTGCGCTAGTTTAACAGACAATTGCAAATGCAATACAGTACATAAATTAAATTTACATCCTTTTTTTCCACAAATTGAGCTTTCTTTCAGTGGTATTTGATTGCCTGTGCGTTTTTTATTTTTTGCGCTATAAAAAAAAAGGCTGACAATTTTGAGGAAAAAAAACATTTTGGACTTTTTGCTATAAAACATGTCCAGTAAAAAAAAATTAAAAATCAAATTTAGTCATAAATTTCTGCCAAAATGCATTCTGCGACATGTCTTTGCTAAAAAAAAACCAATACGTGTAAATTAATTGGTTTACGTGAAAGTTATAGCATTTACAAATGACGGGAAAGATACTGGGATTTTTTATTTTTTTTTTATACTAATAATGGTGGCGATCAGCGACTTATGGCGGGACTGCGGCGGACATTCTGACACTGGGGGGGAAACTGACTTGGGGTCACTGACATCCCCAGTGACACCAATACAGTGATCAGTCCACTGACACTGTACTAATGGCACTGGGGAGGAAGGGGTTAACTTTATTACTCAGTGAAAGGGTTAACTGTGTGAGGGGAGTGTTTTACTAGGGGGCGGGGTGTGTACTGCTGGGGGACAAGCTGATCGGGAGAGATAAACTCTTCTCTCCTGCTTAGCATGTCAGGAGCTGTCAGGGAACTGACAGGGAGCAGAGCTACTGCAGCTGTGCTCTCTGTCAGTGATTGCTGCTAATCACTGGGCACAGCCGGCAACGACCGGCTGTGACCCGGTGACTGACATCCACAGCCGTGGTCGGCGGGACAGGTAGGGTGGTGGCGCGCCTCGCGTGCGCCCCCTACCTGTTTTGAAAACACATATTTTAAAACGTGGTTTTGCCCAGCCGTGCCGCCCTGCCAATATATTTCTACAGTGGCTGGGTGGCATGTGGTTAAATTTTAAAATACACTCACTGGTTACTTTATTAGGTACACCTGTTTAATTGCTTAGTAACACAAATTGCTAATTAGTCAATCACATGGCAGCAACTCAATGCATTTAGGCATGTAGACGTGGTAAAGATGACTTGTTGAAGTTCAAACTTCAGAATGGAAGAAAGGGGATTTATTTGACTTTGAACGTGACATGGTTGTTGATGCCACAAAGGCTGGTCTAAGTATTTAAAAAACTCCTGATCTACTGGGATTTTCACATACAACCATCTCTAGGATTTACAGAGAATGGTCCGAAAATTAAAGAATATCCAGCGAGTGGCAGTTGTGAAGATGAAAATGCCTTGTGATGTCAGAGATCAGAGAAGAATGGGCAGACTGGTCCCAGATGATAGAAAGGCAACAGTAATTCATGTCAATATGGACCAAAATCCCTGAGGAATGTTTCCAACACCTTGCCGAATCTATGCCGGGAAGAATTAAGGCAGTTCTGAAGGCGAGAGGGGGTCCAACCCAATACTAGCAAGGTGTACCTAAAGTGGCCAGTAAGTGTATCTACAGTATATAGGTTGCAGTTCTGTATTAGTAAATTGTTGTTGATGATAGGCATTCAGATGCTGTTTCATCAATTTTTTGGGGGGCAGCTGTCAATCAAGAAAATAAAATTGCATTTAGCAGCTTCATCTCATGCTGATCTCACCTCTGGTTTTTAACATGAAAACTGGGTAGCTTTCAGACCGGCATTCAGCTCCATTCACACCTATGCGGTTTTTAGTGCTTTTTGCAGAAATGCACTACAGTCCATTCAACATGGTTTCCTATGGAATATGCTCACATCTATGCTTTTTTGAGCTACTGCGTTTTTGGAAAGGGTCAGGGACTTTTTTAAAAGCAAAAGGCAGCGTTTTTGCTACAATAGATTTCAATGGAGAATCTGCTGAAATGCATGATAATGTGTTCTTGCCGCATTTAGCATTTTTATTCTGTCCAGCAACAAAGAAAATGCCACTGTAGAAAAAAAAAAGCTGAACAAAACACGTTAAAAACGCATTAAAATCATGTGTAAAAAAAACACAAAATGAACTGTGAACAGCTCTGCAAAACGGACAAAATGCAAACTGCATAGGTGTGAACAGAGCCTCACACATTTAATACCTGCTAAATCTTACACACATCCCCAACCATCATTGAGGCAGAGGTGCCGAGTGGGACTCCGATGAAGAGAGAGATGAAACCAGCATAACGCACCGTGCTTTATAAATAAAGGGAATGTCAAATGCGTTTCATAGCAATACCTGGGAAGATTCTTATTATGCGTTGTGTATTGATAAGTGGCTGCTGATGGTGAATGCAGAGAAGAATTTAATGTAACTTCTACAGAAGCGAATAAAGGATCTCAGAGAAGATCAGGCGAAGCTTAAGCAAAATCTCATATTACTGACAATGCCACAATCACGGGAATAAATGGAGGCTTCACCTGACAAGGCTGTTATCTGAGAAAGTGCCAGTGCAGGCATCTGGCATATCTGAGATATTCAAAATAACACATTCCATGCAGAATACTTAAAGAAGAAAGCTTTAAAACTTTATATTGAAAACTGCCATAAAGCATAACCCCAGTAACATTTCACAAAAGCTGTAATCATCGCAGAAAGCTAACATCTGTAGCAAATAGCTGACTGTATAAGCTGCTTCTGCTTTACGATCTGTCAATCCTTCTCAGCCTGGAGTGCTCCTGCAGCAGCTATGCAAATGCTGACTTTCTCAAAGTCACTGTGTGCATGCTATTCATATTACAGGCATAACTCGGTTTATGAATTTAATGTGTTCTGTGGGATGTTTCATATTGCGAAAAATTTGTAAAGCAAAACGTGGTTTCCCATAGGAATGCATTGAAAACCAATTAATCCGTTCCAGAGGTCAGAACAAAGTAAAAAAAAAAGTCTTATCTGTTCAAAACTCTTTATAAAGTGCACTTTAAAGGTATAAATACTGTACAGGGACGTGATTAAAAAAAAATTTGTAAATGCATTGAAAACCAATTAATCCATTCCAGAGGTCAGAAAAAAGTAAAAAAAAAAAGTCTTATCCGTTCAAAACTCTTTATACTCCTTCATGGGACTCGGTCTTCACAAGACTGAGATTGAGCTCTGCATACAATTTTGCAGCAGCTGTTTTCTTATTCTGGGTCATAATCCTGTGCGATGTTCTTTTGTTTCTTTCGGTCAGTTCACCAAGTCGACCAATCTAATGCTCATCAGATGACATTTTCCCAGAAACTATATATGCCATCTTAACCTCTTCATGCCGACGCCTCCCGACCCTTTAAGGGGTTTCAAACGCGGGGCGGGGTTTTAGGGTCATGTGACCACCGTGACATGAAAAGGTCCCGATCTCAAGGGGACATGTACTGGGAGTGCACAGAGTGCACGCTCTCAGCGCGTTTTTTCAAATGGTACGCAAATATGCAGCCACTCGGCATCAAGGCCCAGTCACCGAGAGACCGCATATTTGCGTACGGTCAGCGTCAAGGGGTTAACCTATGATACTGTACCTCGTGACACCAAAAAAAAAATTGACAACTTCAGTCACAGAGGCACCAGCTAAGCGACATCAACAAATTGCCCTCTTTGAAGCTCCGTAAGCTCTGACATGACTCCATATTACTAGCAGCGCATGCAGTGAATGACAAAAGGTTTCCCACCTGTTAGCTAGGTGTCTCATCACACAGCAGAAGCAAAAGAATGTTACATCATTTCTTCTTCCAGTGCCAAACACGTAGTCACTTTCACACCTGCAAAATCATGTAGCGTTTCCATTTCCATAGATGTGATGGTTGCATTCATTTTCAGGCTTTCTTTTTTCTATTTTCATCTGGTGATCCAGCCAGTAAGTCTGTTGTTTTTCAAAAGAACAAGTTGTCTAGCAGAATGTATCAATTACAGAGATGAAGCAAGCAACTTAACACTGGCACTGACTGAAAGAACTGAAATCCAATGAATGTACACATTCTAACAGTGATGTGGTTTCTGTTCAGTAAAGTTCATTCATTCCAAAATTGAACAAAATCTTTCAAATGACAATATTATGTTTGGAGAAATTTTGCATGCAAGAATTTTTGTTTGAATTTCTACTAGTGTATACCCAGCTTACGTGATGGGCCAGGGACAGTGAGGGAGACAGAGAGAAAATGGCTGGCTGATGCTGGATGTACTTCAGCTGAGAAATGAGGTGGCCTCTATCCGACCTGCTGCAGCTTCCAATGCACACCATGAGATGCGTCCATTGTGCAGTGAAATCAGATTAGGCAATTTTAGTATGGTTGCCTGCACAACGCTGCAAGACTAAAGCCGGCCAATGCAGTCATCAAAATTCAGCTGGTCTATTGTTGCTGGAAGGTCTATTGTGTTGGGGCATCTATTATTGCTGGAGGGTTAGTTGTTGTTGGGGGATCTATTATTGCTGGAGGGTTAGTTGTTGGTGGATCTATTATTGCTGGAGGGTTAGTTGTTGTTGGGGGATCTATTGTTGCTGGAGGGTCTATTGTTTTTGGGAGATCTATTGTTGCCAGAGGGTCTATTTTTTGAGGGGGTCTATTGTTGCTGGATGGTATATTGTTGGTGGATCTATTGTTGCTTGAGGGTCTATTGTTGGGGGATCTATTATTGCTGAGTGGTCTGTTGTTGTTGGTGGATCTATTGTTGCCAGAGGGCAGAGGGTCTATTGTTGTTGGGGGATCTATTATTGCTGGAGGGTTAATTGTCGTTGGTGGATCTATTGTTGCTGGAGGGTCTATTATTGTTGGGGGATTTATTGTTGCTAAAGGGTCTATTGTTGTTGGTGGATCTATTGTTGCCAGAGGGTCTATTGTTGTTGGGGAATCTACTGT